>NC_079193.1:65234952-65537385 GCF_029499605.1 Hyla sarda
CAAAATACCTGTTTTTTTTAAAACAAGCGCATATAAAGCAGGTCAGAAGACTCTATAATGCAGGACGGTGGACCACCAAAAGATATTCTTCTCAAAAATAATAAACCACACAATGTTTGAAATGTGGTTAAAAAAATTATTACATGTGTGTGTTACGCCGAGTGCTCCGGGTTCCCGCTCCTCCCCGGAGCGCTCGCAACATCCTCGCATTTGCAGCGCCCCGGTCAGACCTGCTGACCGGGTGCGCTGCAATATCTCTCTCAGCCGGGATGCGATTCGCGATGCGCATCCCGGCTCCCGTACCTGACCCGTTCCCCGTCGGTCTTGTCCCGGCGTGCGCGGCCCCGCTCCTTAGGTCTCTGCAATTTAAAGGGCCACTGCGCCACTGATTGGCGCAGCAGGCTTAATTAGTGTGTTCACCTGTGCACTCCCTACTTATACCTCACTTCCCCTGCACTCCCTCGCCGGATCTTGTTGCCATTGTGCCAGTGAAAGCGTTTCCTTGTGTGTTCCTAGCCTGTGTTCCAGACCTCCTGCCGTTGCCCCTGACTACGATCCTTGCTGCCTGCCCTGACCTTCTGCTACGTCCGACCTTGCTCTTGTCTACTCCCTTGTACCGCGCCTATCTTCAGCAGTCAGAGAGGTTGAGCCGTTGCTGGTGGATACGACCTGGTTGCTACCGCCGCTGCAAGACCATCCCGCTTTGCGGCGGGCTCTGGTGAATACCAGTAGCAACTTAGACCCGGTCCACCAACACGGTCCACGCCAATCCCTCTCTGGCACAGAGGATCCACCTCCAGCCAGCCGAATCGTGACAGTAGATCCGGCCATGGATCCCGCTGAAGTCCCACTGCCAGTTGTCGCCGACCTCACCATGGTGGTCGCCCAGCAGTCGCAACAGATAGCGCAACAAGGCCACCAGCTGTCTCAACTGACCGTGATGCTACAGCAGCTATTACCACAGCTTCAGCAACAATCTCCTCCGCCAGCTCCTGCACCTCCTCCGCAGCGAGTGGCCGCTTCCGGCCTACGATTATCCTTGCCGGATAAATTTGATGGGGACTCTAAGTTTTGCCGTGGCTTTCTTTCGCAATGTTCCCTGCACTTGGAGATGATGTCGGGCCAGTTTCCTACTGAAAGGTCTAAGGTGGCTTTCGTAGTCAGCCTTCTGTCTGGGAAAGCTCTGTCATGGGCCACACCGCTCTGGGACCGCAATGACCCTGTCACTGCCTCTGTACACTCCTTCTTCACGGAGATTCGAAGTGTCTTTGAGGAACCTGCCCGAGCCTCTTCTGCTGAGACTGCCCTGCTGAACCTGGTCCAGGGTAATTCTTCTGTTGGCGAGTACGCCATCCAATTCCGTACTCTTGCCTCCGAATTATCCTGGAATAATGAGGCCCTCTGCGCGACCTTTAAAAAAGGCCTATCCAGCAACATTAAAGATGTGCTGGCCGCACGAGAAATTCCTGCTAACCTGCATGAACTTATTCATCTGGCCACCCGCATTGACATGCGTTTTTCCGAAAGGCGTCAGGAGCTCCGCCAGGATATGGACTTTGTTCGCACGAGGCGGTTTCTCTCCCTGGCTCCTCTCTCCTCTGGTCCTCTGCAATCCGTTCCTGTGCCTCCCGCCGTGGAGGCTATGCAAGTTGACCGGTCTCGCTTGACACCTCAAGAGAGGACACGACGCCGCATGGAGAATCTGTGCCTGTACTGTGCCGGTACCGAACACTTCTTGAAGGATTGTCCTATCCGTCCTCCTCGCCTGGAAAGACGTACGCTGACTCCGCACAAAGGTGAGACAGTTCTTGATGTCAACTCTGCTTCTCCACGCCTTACTGTGCGGATATCTTCCTCTACCTTCTCCTTCTCTGCTATGGCCTTCTTGGATTCCGGATCTGCAGGAAATTTTATTTTGGCCTCTCTCATCAACAGGTTCAACATCCCGGTGACCAGTCTCGCCAGACCCCTCTACATCAATTCTGTTAACAATGAAAGATTGGACTGTACCGTGCATTACCGCACGGAACCTCTCCTAATGTGCATCGGACCTCATCACGAAAAAATTGATTTTTTGGTCCTCTCCAACTGCACTTCTGAAATTCTTCTTGGATTACCGTGGCTTCAACGCCATTCCCCAACCCTTGATTGGTCCACAGGAGAAATCAAGAACTGGGGTACTTCTTGTCTCGAGGACTGTCTTAAACCGGTTCCCAGTACTCCCTGCCGTGACCCTGTGGTTCCCCCTGTATCCGGTCTTCCTAAGGCTTATATGGACTATGCTGACGTTTTTTGCAAAAAGCAAGCTGATACTTTACCTCCTCACAGGCCTTATGACTGTCCTATTGACCTCCTCCCGGGTACTACTCCACCCCGGGGCAGAATCTATCCTCTGTCTGCTCCAGAGACTCTTGCCATGTCAGAGTACATCCAGGAAAATTTAAAAAAGGGGTTTATCCGCAAATCCTCCTCTCCTGCCGGAGCTGGATTTTTTTTTGTGTCCAAAAAAGATGGCTCCCTGCGTCCTTGCATTGATTACCGCGGACTTAATAAAATCACGGTAAAAAAACGCTACCCCTTACCTCTTATCTCGGAACTCTTTGATCGCCTACAAGGTGCCCACATCTTTACCAAACTGGACTTAAGAGGTGCTTATAATCTCATCCGCATCAGGGAGGGGGACGAATGGAAGACTGCATTTAACACCAGAGATGGACACTTTGAGTATCTGGTCATGCCCTTTGGCCTGTGCAACGCCCCTGCCGTCTTCCAAGACTTTGTTAATGAAATTTTTTGTGATCTCTTATATTCCTGTGTTGTGGTTTATCTGGACGATATTCTGATTTTTTCGGCCAACTTAGAAGAACACCGCCAGCATGTCCGCATGGTTCTTCAGAGACTTTGGGACAATCAACTTTATGCCAAAATGGAGAAATGTCTCTTTGAATGTCAATCTCTTCCTTTCCTAGGATACTTGGTCTCTGGCCAGGGACTACAAATGGACCCAGATAAACTATCTGCTGTATTAGATTGGCCACGCCCCTCCGGACTCCGTGCTATCCAACGTTTTTTGGGGTTCGCCAATTATTACAGACAATTTATTCCACACTTTTCCACTATTGTGGCTCCTATCGTGGCTTTAACCAAGAAAAATGCCAATCCCAAGTCCTGGTCTCCCCAAGCGGAAGACGCATTTAAACATCTCAAGTCTGCCTTTTCTTCTGCTCCCGTGCTCTCCAGACCTGACCCATCTAAACCCTTCCTATTGGAGGTAGATGCCTCCTCAGTGGGAGCTGGAGCTGTCCTTCTACAAAAAAATTCTTCCGGGCATGCTGTTACTTGTGGGGTTTTTTCTAGGACCTTCTCTCCGGCGGAGAGAAACTACTCCATCGGGGATCGAGAACTACTGGCCATTAAATTGGCGCTTGAGGAATGGAGGCATCTGCTGGAGGGATCAAAATTTCCAGTTATCATATACACTGATCACAAGAATCTCTCCTATCTCCAGTCTGCCCAACGACTGAACCCTCGCCAGGCCAGGTGGTCGTTGTTCTTTGCCCGTTTTAACTTTGAAATTCATTTTCGCCCTGCCGACAAGAACATTAGGGCCGATGCCCTCTCTCGTTCTTCGGATGCCTCTGAAGTAGAGGTCTCTCCGCAACACATCATTCCTCCTGACTGTCTGATCACCACTTCTCCAGCCTCCATCAGGCAAACTCCTCCAGGGAAGACCTTTGTTTCTCCACGCCAGCGTCTCGGGATTCTCAAATGGGAACACTCCTCCCACCTCGCAGGCCATGCGGGCATCAAAAAATCCTTGCAACTCATCTCTCGTTTTTATTGGTGGCCGACTCTGGAGACGGATGTTGTTGATTTTGTGCGGGCCTGTACTGTCTGTGCCCGGGATAAGACTCCTCGCCAGAAGCCTGCTGGCCTCCTTCATCCTCTGCCTGTCCCCGAACAGCCTTGGTCACAGATTGGTATGGACTTTATTACAGACTTGCCCTCATCCCTTGGCAACACAGTTGTTTGGGTGGTCGTTGATCGATTTTCCAAGATGGCACATTTTATTCCTCTTCCTAGACTTCCTTCAGCGCCTCAGTTGGCAAAGCAATTTTTTGTACACATTTTTCGCCTTCACGGTTTGCCCACGCATATCGTCTCGGATAGAGGCGTCCAATTTGTGTCTAAATTCTGGAGGGCCCTCTGTAAACAGCTCAAGATTAAATTAAACTTCTCTTCTTCTTATCATCCCCAATCCAATGGGCAAGTAGAAAGAATTAATCAGGCCCTGGGTGACTATTTACGGCATTTTGTTTCCTCCCGCCAGGAGGACTGGGCAGATCTTCTACCATGGGCCGAATTCTCATACAACTTCAGAGTCTCCGAATCTTCTGCTAAGTCCCCATTTTTCGTGGTGTACGGCCGTCACCCTCTTCCCCCCCTCTCTACTCCCTTGCCCTCTGGTTTGCCCGCTGTGGATGAAGTGACTCGTGATCTTTCCACCATATGGAAAGAGACCCAAAATTCTCTTTTACAGGCTTCATCCCGGATGAAAAGATTTGCCGATAAGAAAAGAAGAACTCCCCCCATTTTTGCTCCCGGAGACAAGGTATGGCTCTCCGCTAAATATGTCCGCTTTCGTGTCCCCAGTTACAAACTGGGACCACGCTATCTTGGTCCTTTCAAAGTCTTGTGCCAGATTAACCCTGTCTCTTACAAACTCCTTCTTCCTCCTTCTCTTCGTATTCCCAATGCCTTCCATGTCTCTCTCCTTAAACCACTCATCATTAACCGCTTCTCTCCCAAACTTGTTTCTCCCACTCCTGTTTCCGGTTCTTCTGACGTCTTCTCCGTGAAGGAGATTCTGGCCTCCAAGACGGTCAGAGGAAAAAAAAATTTTTTGGTAGATTGGGAAGGCTGTGGCCCAGAAGAGAGATCCTGGGAACCTGAGGACAACATCCTAGACAAAAGTCTTATCCTCAGGTTCTCAGGCTCCAAGAAGAGGGGGAGACCCAAGGGGGGGGTACTGTTACGCCGAGCGCTCCGGGTCCCCGCTCCTCCCCGGAGTGCTCGCAACATCCTCGCATTTGCAGCGCCCCGGTCAGACCCGCTGACCGGGTGCGCTGCAATATCTCTCTCAGCCGGGATGCGATTCGCGATGCGGGAGGCGCCCGCTCGCGATGCGCATCCCGGCTCCCGTACCTGACCCGTTCCCCGTCGGTCTTGTCCCGGCGCGCGCGGCCCCGCTCCTTATGGCGCGCGCGCGCCGGGTCTCTGCAATTTAAAGGGCCACTGCGCCACTGATTGGCGCAGCAGGCTTAATTAGTGTGTTCACCTGTGCACATCTACTTATACCTCACTTCCCCTGCACTCCCTCGCCGGATCTTGTTGCCATTGTGCCAGTGAAAGCGTTTCCTTGTGTGTTCCTAGCCTGTGTTCCAGACCTCCTGCCGTTGCCCCTGACTACGATCCTTGCTGCCTGCCCTGACCTTCTGCTACGTCCGACCTTGCTCTTGTCTACTCCCTTGTACCGCGCCTATCTTCAGCAGTCAGAGAGGTTGAGCCGTTGCTGGTGGATACGACCTGGTTGCTACCGCCGCTGCAAGACCATCCCGCTTTGCGGCAGGCTATGGTGAATACCATTAGCAACTTAGAACCGGTCCACCAACACGGTCCACGCCAATCCCTCTCTGGCACAGAGGATCCACCTCCAGCCAGCCGAATCGTGACAGTGTGTAAGCGCATCTGTCTCCAAAAGATCAGATCACAAAAGGATTCTAATCACCAAAAATGATTAAGCAGAGTTAATCCCTCACCATATATATATATATATATATTTTTTTTTTTTTTTCATTAAAAAATCACACGCAACAAGCGTTCCGTTGTGTAACGGTTAGTATTCTGCAAATTTCTATTTTATTACTGATAAAATTATCAGTAAATTTAACAATAACACTACCCAAGAGTGTTTAATTACCCCATACATTGCACCAGGAGCAGTCAGGAGTAGACCTCAGCAGTACCCAAGAGGCTTTAATAACCCCTTACCTTGCCCGATCAATTGCGAGATCAATCAATAACAGGTTTGTTATGGCCTCAGATGTCCTGGGCCGCACTAGCGCTCCACTGAACGGATTAGCGTGTCTCTTTCTTTCAAGGACAGGTGCGTGTTACACGCTGAAACCAGTTCGTGATAGGGATCTGGGATTGCAATTATTTAACCTTAAAACAAGGAATTACCAGTAAGTGAGGGTCATAAAATGGTGTTGATTAAGTCCCTGCCTTTTGTACACACCGCCCGTCGCCATAAGCGATTGGATTAGTTACTGAGTTGATTAGTGAGGTCCTTGGATCGGCCCAGGCGGGGTAGGAGAAGGCCCTGGCAGAGCGCCGAGAATTTAACGATCATTGTTGAAATTTGCATTAAGCATGTATTTAGCTACTGCTAAACTTTAAAAAAATTATAGGCCCAAGGCCTGAGGCACCAGAGAGGCAAGTAGTTTGTGAAAGACACAGAATGAGTCTGGAGCAGTCATTTACAGTACCCAAGAGGGTTTCATAACCCCTTACATTTAAAGATCAATGTTGACATTTGCATTAAGCATGTATTTAGCTACTGCTAAACTTCAAAAAATTATAGGCCCAAGGCCAGAAGCATCAGTTTTTCCCATATTAGGAGCATAGTTGTCCCCCAGATTAGGCAGCATAGATGTCCCCCAGATGAGGCAGCATAGATGTCACCCAGATTAGGAACATAGTTGTCCCCCAGAGTAGGCAGCATAGATGTCCCCCGGATTAGGCAGCATAGATGTCCCCCAGATTAGGAGCATACTTGTCCCCCAGAGAAGGCAGCATAGATGTCCCCCAGATTAGGAGCATACTTGTCCCCCAGATTAGGCAGCATAGATGTCACCCAGATTAGGCAGCATAGATGTCCCCCAGATTAGGCAGCATAGATGTCACCCAGATTAGACAGCATAGATGTCCCCCACATTAGGAGCATACTTGTCCCGCAGAGTAGGCAGCATAGATGTCCCCCAGATTAGGAGCATACTTGTCCCCCAGATTAGGCTGCATAGATGTCCACCATATTAGGAGCTTAGTTGTTCCCCAGATTAGGAGCATAGTTGTCCCCCAGATAAGGAGCATAGTTGTCCCCCAGATTAGGCACCATAGATGTCCCCCAGATTAGGAGCATAGTTGTCCCCCAGATTAGGCAGCATAGTTGTCCCCCAATCAGCGCGGGCCGGTCAGAGCCAATCAAAGGGCTGTATGTGGCAAGCAGGCTGTACAATGCCCAGATCTGCCCCAGAGGCTTTCATAACCAACCACAATAGAGAAAATGTTGTTGTAGGAGCATGGTCAATCTACTCAGACCCATCTGTCATTGGTGGCTGGAAATCCTGGCTGATCCATCCCTGATTCATCTTGACAAACGTTAGTCTCTCCACATTTTTAGTGGACAGATGAGTTTGCCTTGGGGTGACTATGGCCCCGGCCGCACTAAACACCCTCTCTGATGGCACGGTACTGGCCGGGCAGGACAGCTTTTCCAGGGCAAACTCCGCTAGTTGCGGCCATAAATCGAGTTTGGCTTCCCAGAAGTCCAGCGGATCTTCAACGGTTGTTGGCAGGGTCATGTCGAGGTAAGCCACCACCTGCTGGTTCAGGTCCTGCTCCATGTCCACCGGCTGCTGATGAGTAACTTCACTATGCGGCTGAAGGAAGCTACTCATCAGAGACTGTAGACTCAGGCTGTTGCTGATTGAGCCGGTACTGCTCCTGCCACCCCTCCCCAGCAGCCGTGGCAGTGGAAGGTGAGCACAGAGGGCCCCCCGAGTCAGACCTGCGAGTGGATGGACCATGTGGCCGATAGGCAACGGCCAACCGACTACGTAGAAGCTCCCTGAAGTAGGTCAGTTTGTCCTCCCTCTCAGTGGGTGTAAAAAAGGCCCCCATTCTGGGCCGGTAGCGAGGGTCTAATAAGGTGGAGATACAGAAGTCATCGCGCTGACGAATTTTGACAATTCGGGGGTCACTACGCAAGCAACTCAGCATGCATCATGCCATTTGTGACAGTGACTCGCTGGGACTACCTTCCTCCATGTCCACTGCATACTGCCACGGTGTGTCTGGGTCCTCTGTCTCACCTACCTCATAATAACCCTCCAGCTCCTCAGTCTGCTCCTGCTCCTCCTCTTCTGTCCAATGACCAGAAACACCGGCCATCTCATCCACCGTAAACTGTGCTCTGCTCTGCCCCTCATCATCCTCCTCCAGTTCATCCCCCACAGGACTCATGTAGCCTTCTGATGTAGGCGCAACATCTCCATTGCCGTGACCAGCCATGTTTTCAATCATTTTTTGGAGTAAATGTAGGAGTGGAATTACGTCGTTCATGGCGTAATTCGAGCGACTAACAAAAAATGTGGCTTCCTCAAAGGGCCTCAGCAAATGGCAGGTGTCACGTATGAGCTGCCACTCATTCACATTGAAGTTACACAAGGGAGTACTCCTATCTGCTTGTATCATCAAAAAATCTGTGATGGCTTTTCTTTGTTCGTATAGTCTGTCCAACATATGCAGGGTGGAATTCCAACGTGTGGCAACGTCACAAATGAGACTATGTTGTGGGATACCGTTCTGATGCTGCAGCTCAAGCAAAGTGTGCTTGGCGGTGTACAAGTGGCTAAAGTGCATGCACAGTTTCCTTGCCATTGACAGGACGTCTTGCAAATGGGGTGAAGACTTGATGAATTTCTTGACAACCAGATTCAACACGTGTGCCATGCAGGGCGAATGGTTTACACTTCCTTGTCGCAGCGCGGCCACAATGTTCTTCCCATTGTCGGTGACCATGGTTCCCATTTCCAGATTTCGGGGAGTAAGCCATACACCGATTTCTTCCCTAATGAACTTCAGCAGTTCCTCCCCTGTGTAACTCCGTTCGCCAAGGCAAACCATGTGAAGGACGGCTTGACACCGCTATGCCCTACACACGTGGTACGATGAAGGGCCACCGAGATTTGGATGTGCAATGGAGGCCGAGGACATGGGGGAGGAGGAGGAGGAGGCGCACACTGTAAAAGGACCAACTGCCTGGGAGTGAGAGCATGGAGGAGGAAGCGGTGTGACCTGTCCAAGTTGCTGTTGTGGCTGTGCAGGAACAACATTTACCCAGTGGGCCGTAAAAGACATGTATCGTCCCTGCCCCTAGTTACAGCTCCACACGTCAGCGCTGCCGTGCACTTTTGAACACACCGACAGGCTCAAGGACTGGCCCACCTTCTTTTGTACAAACTTATGCAGGGCTGATACTGCCTTCTTCGCAAAGAAATGACAGCTTGGGACTCTCCACCTCGGCTCGGCACAAGCCATCAATTCCCTGAAAGCTGCAGAGTCCACCAGTTGGAAAGGGAGGGACTGCAACACCAGCAACTTGGACAAGAGCACATTCAACGTCTGCGCCGTTGGATGAGTGGGCGCATACTGTTGTCTCTTGGACATGGCTTTGCCGATCGATTGTTGGCGGAATGGTTGACTACGAGCGGAAGAAGCAGGAGCGCAAAAAGGAGGGTTTGACCCAATGCTCTTTTGGGCTGAGGTGGTGGAGCCTTGGCTGGATGACAGAAGGAGCGGATGGCCACTGGGTGATGCGGCAGGCTGGACCATTACATCGGAGCAAGGTTATCCCATGCCGCTTTATGGTGGCGAATCATGTGTTGACGCAGGGCCGTGGTGCCGAGATTGGGACCCTGGCCACGCTTCACTTTCTGCCGACAGATTGTTCATGTGACTACGCTAAGGTCCTCCGGATTCTTTATGAAGAACAACCACACCGCAGAGTAGCTGATTTTCACACCCGCAGTCCGCACTATTTCACTGCTATTGGCGCCGTCTCCAGGAACCCCTGTTCCACTACCTCCCTGAATGGTAGCTTGCCGCGAAGCAGGTGGTCTCCCCCTGGCACGTTTGACTCCTGAATTTCCACTACTACCACCACCACGCTGATTGCCAACCGTGCTACCGCCTTGCTGCCTCATAGACAAAGAACAAATCTCTTCTCCTGATGATGATGAAGCCTCGGCTTCTGCACCCGGCTCCCAATTGCGATCGGCTTCATCATCATCAAAAGATGTGTGCACGTCACTGATGTCCTCCTTGTGTTCCACAACAGTGTCTGCCTCAGGACCCTGAACAATTGAAACACTGCCTACCACGTCACTCTCCGCATCACTACTTGCCTGCCTTGCGGAGCAAACGACGCATGTCTCCTCACATTCTTGGCTGCCCATTAGATGCTGACTGCCCTCTATTACATCGTCCTCACTAAATAGTGGAGCTGAACCCAAAGCATGAGATACTTCTTTGGGAGAGGGATAGGACAAAGGCAATGGGATTACGGGGACTGCTCCCGGGCCATGCCAACTGAGGGTTGTGTCTGAGGAACCCACCGACTCTTGACTGGGGTTGTCAGATGTCGCTTGTGATGATGGGGATGAGTGTGCAAACCAATTGACGAGGAGAGATGGGTCGATGAGTCGACCGCTGGGTGTTAACGGGAGCTCAGGCCTATTGCTGCGACTCCTGCTGCCACTCGCCCCAAGTCTGCTGCCAACTCTGCCTGACGTATGTAGGCCTCTGAGCCTTCTCTGTGCACGTCCTGGCACTTCCCTGCCTGATATACTTAGTGCGTTTATGAGGGTATAGAACAGCAGCAGGCGATTACTTATGGCTGTCCTTTCAAAGTATATAGGCCCTAGACAGAATAACAGTTACTAAATAGTACACTCCTTTGTTGTATGTATGCCTTTGCAATGATGAGCGCATTGGTATGCCTATTTCTACGCAGAAAAAACACTTTTTTTTTAAATACACCAGCAGGTGTATACTAATGTGTGGAATAGCACTGAATTTAGCACAGAGACAGAATGACAGGTAGTAAATAGTACACTACTTGGTTCTATGTATGCCCTTTGCAATGATGAGCGCACTGTTAAGCGTATTTATACGCAGAAATAAACTCTTTTTTTTGTTGTATACACCAGCCGGTGTATACTAATGTGTGGAATAGCACTGAATTTAGCACCGAGACAGAAATACAGGTACTAAATAATATAATACTTGGTTGTATGTATGCCCTTTGCAATGATGAGCGCACTGTTAAGCTTTTTTTTTTTCTTTAATACACCGGCAGGTGTATAACGTGTGGTATAACACTGAATTTAGCACAGAGACAGAAAAAAAGGTAGTATATGGCACACTATTTGCTTGTATGTAGGCCCTTTGCAATGATAAGGCCAAGAAAAAAGTGTTTTTGTACGCAGGAAAAACTTTTTTTTCTTTAATACAACGGCAGATGTATAACGTGTGGTATAACACTTAATTTAGCACAGAGACAGAAAAAAAGGTAGTATATGGTACGCTATTTGCTTGTATGTAGGCCCTTTGCAATGATGAGTGCACTGTTAAGCGTATTTGCACGCAGGAAAACCTTTTTTTTTTTTCTTTAATACACCGGCAGATGTATAACGTGTGGTATAACACTTAATTTTGCACAGAGACAGAAAAAAAGGTGGTATATGGTACGCTATTTGCTTGTATTTAGGCCCTTTGCAATGATAAGGCCACTGTTAAGCGTATTTGTACTCAGGAAAACTTTTTTTTTCTTTAATACACCGGCAGGTGTATAACGTGTGGTATAACACTGAATTTAGCACAGAGACAGAAGAAAAGGTAGTATATGGTACACTATTTGCTTGTATGTAGGCCCTTTGCAATGATAAGGCCACTGTTAAAGGGTACCTTTCATCAAAAAAAACTTTTGATATATTATAGATTAATGTATGCAGAATAACTTTCCAATAGCATGTTATTAAAAAATATGCTTCTTTCTATTTAATTTTCCACTTTGAAAAAATGACCACTAGGGGTCTCCCTACCAGTCCTTTTTTTATAGATTTCAGACTCATAAATCTCAGACAGCAGCCTGAACACAGACAAACTCACCACTGCTCACTGCCAGGGAGCAGTGTTGAGCTTGTCTGTGTCCCGTACGCAGGAAAAACTGTACGCTCAATAACGTGAATAGGAGGTTTAGCTATCAATGATCCTTCTCAGTGTAACAGCACAGCACTCTGCACTCCTGCCTTTCCCAAATGCTGATGTGACTAGCAGTTTCAGTGTAACGCTGTGGTATGAGCTATTCACACACACAGTCCCGTCCTCTCCATCTGAGTGCATAGATGAAATGAAGAGAGGCAAGATGGCCGCTGATTATATAGGGGCTGTGACATCACAGGGGTCAGTGAACACTGATAGGCTGCATCTCACATGTGGTTCAGGGTCAGCCCGCCTACCTTCATTCCCACCGCTGTTTCCCGCCCTCCCATAATCCCCTGCCTCATGTACTCACATGTTGATCCGCCATCTTAGCTCTACAATAGGCTGGAACGCTGTAAAATGGAGTTTAATGAAGCGATTCGTGCGATAGAATCGCGGCGATATTCGTATTCATTGCGAATCGAATTTTTCATGAAATTCGTTACGAATTTGGGTTCGTCAACTTCGATTCGCTCATCTCTAATTATAGTCTATGGGATTTTTAGATTTTCCATTTTAACCCGTTGTGGCCCGATATTATTAACGGATGTTATTTTGTGTTAAAAATAAATAGTTGGGTGAAAATCACAGAAGAATTGTGAGAAAACTGTCACACACAGGTACAGACACTATATTATGAACTACACTAACTTTACAGCCCCTGTAGCATAGTAAAATAAACTAAAAATCCTGGAATACCCCTTTAAAGTGATCAAGAGTAGTTCCTCCTTCTCGGAAAAGTGGCACCCAACCATGTTTTCTCAAGTCACAGGAAACTTTGCATAGTAGAGTAACAAGTTGCGGAAGTTGATCACATGCATGTGCATGCAAATTTTATGAAATTTTTTCAATTAGAAAAAAAAGGGCTGGAAAGGGGGAAAAAATTGTATGAATATTCGCCCATATATTCGCAAAATATTGCAAATTCGAATATGGACTATGCTGATCATCATTAGTGCTCTGTGACGTGCACGGATTTTGGGCATTGTGGTTGCCACTGTTATAGCGACATTGGTCATAACTCTTCTCAAATCACTGTTGCTGGCACTGTTATGGCACTTCATGGTTGGCACTCTTATCAGTGATACTGATTGGAACTGATTGGAGCTTTATGGCTAACATGTCATATATCTGCTAGATATGCATCCTACATAGAACATTGCAGTTTGTCATCTGTAAGTACGCTAACTTTAATAAGGTTATGCTCCCATGAAGATTTCCATGACGTCACGATACTCTGGCCCCATGGTCATCACGCTACATACTCGGAGCCTCCAGCACTAAGGAGAGCTCAAAAAGGTGGGTGCACAATGACAGATTGCAGGGGTCCCCAGTGGTGGGACCCCCCTGATCAGACATCTTATCCCCTATCCTTTGGATAGGGGATAAGATGTATTAGGGCCGGAGTACCCCTTTAAATCTCCACTGGTTTTGTTTTTGTTTTGTTTTGGTCCTACTAGGGGACTAAAAGAGGTGGAAGGTTGGAAGCCTATTAGGATAAGCTTTTAGCATGCACTAAGCCAATGGCAGACCTGGGGACCTTAGTCAGGCCTTCTGCTGCCATGGTAACCACCAACACCCTGACATAAAATTGACATTGCTAGAGGTACAACTACCCCCAGCTTCCCTGCACTACCACTCCTGCCCTCCTTGTGGGCACTACATTTACATGTGTTTATTTGGTGGTGTACATCTGATACAGTGACCCCCCGACCTATGATTGCCCTGACATACGATATTTTCAACATACGATGGCCTCTCAGAGGCCATCGCATGTTGAAGGCAGCATTAACATACAATGCTTTTGTATGTTGGGGCCATCTCATAAATGGCAATCCGGCAGCGCAGACTGCCTCAGCTGCCGCCGGATAGTTGTTTAAGGTTCCCCGTGTGGTCCGGTGATGGTCACTCACCTGTCCCTGACGCTCCGGACTGTCCTTTTCAGGATCCCCTGCATCGCTCTCCTTCGTCGTCATCACGGCGACACACAAGCCGTCCCGTCATCCAATAGGAGTGGCGTGCGCAGCGACGTGATGATAGTGATGAAGAGCGACGATCCCAGGCAGCAGAGATGGTCTGGAGCGGCGGGGACACCCTGGGGACTCAGCAACAGCGATGGAGAGCGAGGATCCAGGGCAGCGGTGATGGTCCGGAGCGGCGGGGACATGTGAGTATAACTTCCAATACTTAACATTGCACGGATCCCTCAACATACGATGGTTTCAACAAATGAGGGTTCATTTGGAACTAGTTACCATCGTATGTTGAGGGACCACTGCATTAGTAATATAATATGTGCAAGTACATACATCATTTAGCTGCAGGGAGTTTATTTCTTTGTGTTTACTCTTCCACCAACATTGTTTAGGCAAAATGACCATTGCAACAACCACTATGGCCTACATATGTCTTTACAAAACTAATGTATTGTAATAATGGTTCAAGTACACAGCTCTTGGGCCCTAGTACAAAATCAGTAACAGATTAATGGAAGTGGGCCATAAAGGGGTATTCTTATTTTATCAAGTTATTCCCTGTTCATATTATGAAATTATGAGGACTGCAGTTGTCAAGAACATTTGGAAAATCAATAGAAAATGAATGGAGTAATGGCTGTGCACATGAGCCCTTTTTAATTTATTTGTAGATTTTCCTGCATTCTGGGGGTCCTTTCAGTCAGATCCCCATTGATTTGCAGGTTATGACCTATCCTCTGCAAAGGTGATAACTTATTGGAATGAGGCTACCCCTTTGAGGGTCCCCTGATGCACATGTAGGGGGCAACTTCCTCAAAGATAGCTATAATCCTGTGTTACTTATACTTAATTGTAAAACTAACACAATCTGAAAATAGATATAGCATTTGGTGTTGCTACCATGAACGGAAAAAAAAAATACACAAAATACATCATAAGAAGAGCTTGTACAGTAGAAACAGGAGGCACTCACCACAGGAGTTTCGTGGAATTATTTAATTTAATTGGAACGTGCAGGAGCAGAAAGTACAAGTGTGGACGCAGCACACCGTGCAGAGGTAACAGCTATTTCACGTCACCTTAGGGCACTTCTTCAGACTACGCCTTTGCTCTTTCGTCCAGATGGTTATAGCCACCTACCTGAGTGACGTCAGAGCAAAAGGGCGTTTACAAAACATGCATTAAAAACAGATTATACACCATAGTGAAAATTAAAAACAATGCAAGGTGGGCAAACGAGAGTTCATAAATGCATTTTCATGTTAGAACAACATTTGTGATAAAAATCATGTAGGGAGATCAAGTGCAAAGTTATCCTAAACCCCTTTTGGATGCAGCTCTTAACAGAGCGTTCATACAAAAACATCAGGATATACTTCACAAAAATAAATATAAGAAATATTACAAAATGAAAGAAAACCCACAAAACGCAAGTAATCTCCAAGAGCAACGGTTTTGTTTTTCTTTTCAGTTTAGCCCAATGGCCTCGGCAGTGAGGAGAGCAATTCATGATAATTGGGCAATCCTAAAAAGCGATCCTGATCTAGCTGAATATGCAAAAAACAAGCCACTCATATCTTTTAAAAGATGTCAGAACATCAGCGATTTACTAGTACGAAATAAATTCACTGCAACAGTCCCTGGTAATAACTGGTTAAAAAATGCAGCTCCTGCAGGAAATTTCCGTTGCGGCAATTGTTCCTAGTGCTCATTTTTTTCGACAAATAAATCCTCAACTATAGGAGGTGTTACTATAAAAATAAATGATTTTATTTGTTGCAGGACAAATTTTGTGGTATAAGCAATTCAATGCGCATGCTCAAGGTTTTACATTGGTTGCACTATACGTGCTCTCAATGTACGATTTCGTGAGCATGTGCATTCAATAAAAACTAAAAAGGGTTCCCCTATTTCTAGATGAACACAAGGGTAATAATAGCACGCATACCTTTTGTGGTTTGGAGCGTGTTCACACCTCAGAAGGTCTAGACAGACGCAAAATGTTGCTTCAACATGAAGCTAAGTGGATACTGAAAACCAACGTGCAGGGCAACTTAGGACTTAACGATCATCTAGACCTAAGCCCTTTTATTTAATACAGTATCTATACTTTGTACTTGATTTCCTTACGTGATTTTTATCACAAATGTTGTTCTAACATGAAAATGCATTTATGAACTCTTGTTTGCCCACCTTGCATTGTTTCTAATTTTCACTATGGTGTATAATCTGTTTTTATGCATGTTTTGTAAACGCGCTTTTGCTCTGACGTCACTCAGGTAGGTGGCTATAACCATCTGGACGAAAGAGCAAAGGCGTAGTCTGAAGAAGTGTCCTAAGGTGACGTGAAATAGCTGTTACAACATTTGTGATAAAAATCCCGTAGGGAAATCAAGTACAAAGTATAGATACTGTATTAAATAAAAGGGCTTAGGTCTAGATGATCGTTAAGTCCTAAGTTGCCCTGCACGTTGGTTTTCAGTATCCACTTAGCTTCATGTTGAAGCAACATTTTGCGTCTGTCTAGACCTTCTGAGGTGTGAACACGCTCCAAACCACAAAAGATATGCATTCTATTATTACCCTTGTGTTCATCTAGAAATAGGGGAACCCTTTTTAGTTTTTATTGAATGCACATGCTCACGAAATCGTAAACTGAAAAGAAAAACAAAATTGTTGCTCTTGGAGATTACTTGCGTTTTGTGGGTTTTCTTTCATTTTGTAATATTTCTTATTTTTATTTTTGTGAAGTATATCCTGATGTTTTTGTATGAACGCTCTGTTAAGAGCTGCATCCAAAGGGGTTTAGGATAACTTTGTACTTGATCTCCCTACGTGATTTTTATCACAAATGTTGTTCTAACATGAAAATGCATTTATGAACTCTCGTTTGCCCACCTTGCATTGTTTTTAATTTTCACTATGGTGTATAATCTGTTTTTATGCATGTTTTGTAAATGCCCTTTTGCTCTGATGTCACACAGGTAGGTGGCTATAGCGCCCTAAGGTGGCGTGAAATAGCTGTTACCTCTGCACAGTGTGCTGCGTCCACACTGGTCCTTTCTGCTCCTGCATGTTCCAAGTAAAGTAATGAACAATTCCACGAAACCCCAGTTGTGAGTGCCTCCTGTTTCTACTGTACAAGCTCTTCTTATGAACTTTCTACTTTTGGGGATTGAGAACCCGAAAACGGGACTTAAGTGTTGGTTCGAATCTTTGCTACACCAGCTAATATATTGCCAACATTTGGGCTAAGCTGTGCTGGCTTTGCCTTCTCTGCTCACTGTGACAATATACATCATGGCTTGAGCGGTTGGAAATGAAGACCCTTTCAGATCACTTTAGCTATCTATGCTTAGCATGTGTGCCAGAAAAAGCACTAAATATATATGCTACGCACACCACTAGGACACCATTCACCAAAGGGTAAGGCTGGCATTCCACTTTTTGGAATACTGCCATTGCAGTTTTTGAGCCAAAGCCAGAAGTGGATCCTGTAGGAAGGAGAAGTATAAGTCCTTCTTTTATACTTCCCATTCCTTTTGAATATATTTCTGGCTTTGGATCGAAAACTACAAATGCAGTATTCTAAAAATGCTGGAAACCCAGTCTAAGGGTAGGGTCGTACAGCATTACATATTTTGCTGCATATTTTTTAGCTGATTTTTCTACCCTTTGACTTCAATTGCAAATTCTGTTGTTAGAACTGGTAGGGTTAATTGGTTCTTATGTTTTTTTTTTTTTGTTTGTTTTGTTTACTGAGCTATGCCTAGTTGTCTGACTGGTCAGCTGACCTTGATGAGAGCACCTGTTTGACTGCCAATATAAGCCTACAGTGTGCTCTCATACCTCGCCTGCAAAGGAGGTTTCCTTCTGTAGCTAGTGTATTTACCCTGTATTCTGTTTTCCTGGTATTTGTGACTTTCTGGCTTGGCTTCCTGACTCTTCTCTTGTATTGGTGACTTGGCACCTTTTCACAACTCCTGGTTGTCAAGTGGTATTTGGACTTTGACTAATTGTGTGCGTTTTTTTTAGTATTATTTATGTTAGTTTGTGTGCTTCCTGACTGTATCCTGACCTGTGTCTGTTTTGTAGTTAATTTTGTTGACAGGGAATTCCATCACTTATTTAGGAAGGGACCGTCAACGTGGTTGGCGATCCACTGTTTAGGGTGGATAGGCAAGTAGGTAGGGTCAGAGGGAGTGGGTGAGATCAGGGCTGCATTCCTTCCCTGCCTATATATGAAAGCTGTACATGTGATCATACCCCAAACGAGTATTCTTTTTGCCCTCATGAGGCTGGGTGCTGTATCTTACTGACTTAGTAGTGAAATATATTGCTGGCCATCATCAGAAAAACACATTACTAGTTTTTTTTGATAGGTACAACAAATGCTTACTATCATGTAATCTTGTACTTTTCAGTACTTTTTTAAATATATAGTTGGGTTTACACCTGATATTTTGGTCAATATTTGGTCTGTATTTTGGTCAGTATCTGTATTTTGAGCCAAAACTAGAACTTGGTTCAAAAGAAGAAAGAAAAGAGTGCAAATCTCTCCTTATAGTTTCTTCTTGTGTCGGATCCATTCCTAGTTTTGGCTGAAATTACTGACCATGATACTACGTGTGAAATCAGATTCAGTCAGCTGTAGAGTGAAAAGTTAACCACATTATACTTACTGTGTCCATTAAAGTGTTAATTTTAAGTAGAAAATTTAGGAGAAAAATCCACCTTCAGATACAAAAACATTTTGTGCTTTTGTGCTCTATAAAAAAAATTATGAAATTGCACTGATCTTCACTCATATCGGACTTTGCTTTTTGCTACATTGTATTTTCTGGGAGATTGATATAAACGTCTCTACAAGTAGTTCCAGCAAATACAGGCAATTTGAAGTTACAATTACTTTTTTTTTCAGAAATGATATACTTATTGTCACTGTAACAATTCCTTGTTATATGAAACTGCTCTGTTTCTTGTATCAACTTATAAGGGGTCATAGCTCATTTATGGGAAAACTTTTATTCTTAACTAAAACTTCATTCTGTACCTCTATTCAGCAGCATTCTAGATAAGTAAACATTAAAAGTGCATGTTGTAACTTTGCTTAAAATATACAATTTATTATTGAACATTAATAGTTGGTTTTCTTTATGTTTTCTTTTGACTCTTGCAGAAAAATGTTTAAGGATCACAAAAATGTATTCTCAAATTATTTATTTGGAGCTTGTACTCAAGACAAATAGACGAGGGGGGTCCTTTTGCAAAGATAAAATTGTATTGTTCTAATGTTGGTGGTTAGTTATTGAAAAAATGTTGCTTCTTTGCTCCGTATTCTGAGTTACAACATTTATTTTCTACCCACAGGATAATGGATGAGTGTCAAATTGCTGGGACCACTCTAGGACCTACTGTGATTTTAAGCAAAATTTTGAGTCTTTGTTTTGTATAGAGCAGTGAGTTACGCACCTGCAACTCCATTCATTGTCTACTCGCTGCTGGAGATAGCCGAGAGATGTTTTTTACAGCTGAGTATCAAGAAGACAGAGCCAATTCAAGTGTCACATTCAGGCATGTATCCTCCCTTTCCTTCACCTCCCTGGAACTTTTTGATTGACATACAGAACCTGTACAAAAGTCAAGGAGTGGATTGGAAGGTGAAGAGAGCGAGGTATGTCAGGATGAGGTACTGTATGTGAGCAACCACCATCAGCTCCAGGAAAGATATAGTTAGATTTTTTTATACCCTAACAACTATTTAACTTTCCTTTACAAGTTCTGAGGAATTTGTTGGCACTATAAAAATGAATTATTATTATTATTGTTATTATTATTACTTCCTTTAAAAGTTTTTTCTAAGCTTTAGAATAGGCCTTCAACATTAGACCAGCAGTGCTCTGAATTCCATTATCCCCTGCCATTCAGCTCTATAGCCTCTTCAATGTTTACATGTGTCCTGTACCTGTACATGCCATACTATTTGAATTGGACAATAGTATCTTGTACCACCACTACTGATTGTAAGTATAAAGTATGTGAAAACGCATATTTGCCTACTTGAGTTCGCATTTCTAATACACAACACAGAGCTTATACAAACATTAAAGAGGATGTGGCCTCTGCAATTATCTTAACAATTTTTGTAATGCCAAATTGACCCCTTTAATTCAACTAAGTGGGGCCCACTCTCTCTAGCAGCCATTTAGAAACCACACAGACTGTTTTTATGAACCATATGTCTTGCAGATTGAACCAGTTGACAAACCAGTGCCTATTACTCGCAGCCTATTATTGTACAAAATCCTTTTTTTTATTCTGATAATCTTTAATTTTAATACATGAGATCAGAAAAAAAATGTCTATTTTTGTTTTCAAAAGCAACACCATTATTGTTATTTTAAAGGTAAATTGAACCCAATATGTACATAAATTGGATAAAATATGCTCTTAAACAATTCAAATTAAATAAAAAATTCAGCCTAAGATCAGCTTGATAAGCCACATATACCAATCAGGATTTTCACTTAAAATCATTCTGCCTAAAAGGCAGTCAGTGTAGAATATCAATGTAATACTGTTGTTAGTCCATTGGCCCATTACCCCCTGAAGACACTCAGACGAGTAAAACATGCCGAGGAGGAGGCTTACTTCAGAAAGGGTCAGCTTATAATTGTTAGTGTGTTTCTGTAAGCACATTACCGATTCAGCAGTATTACATTAACATTCTACACTGACACAGATGGCATTTCAACCCGATCCCAGGCTGTGGTTTTCATTGAGTTGGCTCAGTTATTAGCTTCATTATTAACAGCTACATTACTAGTTTTGCCCCTATGAAGGAGTTGAATTTGTATTTTAATTAAAAAAACAATAAAATATATAAACAAACAAACAAATAAATAAATATTAAGTTTAAAAAAAATACACTTCATGGTGAATGTATATTGGGTTTTATTGAATTTTTCTATTGAATTTTTAAGTAAGAAATAGAGTTTTAACCCTTCAATAACCCAAGGGTCTTCACTGTTATTCTTGTTACTGGGTTACATCTAGTGCTGAAGATCAATCCCTTTTACTTGAATAGGATAAAGCTGTAGATAAAATAGCCCATGTATTAGAGTTGTGCTTCTGGGAAAACAAAACATACTTTTTTTTTCAGTTTTTCCCATTTCATTAGAATCTCTTTAGAAAGAACATCTACATATAACATACAACATAGCTACATATTTAGTGATATATTATTACTGGCATAAACATGTTTAACAGTTCCAATATAGGAAGCTGTAATATTGACGCATACAGCTTATCAAACCGATGTATTACTCCATAATTAAATGAGAACTAGCCGTCTTCTAGCATTCCTCACACTTTTGTCATCTAAATCCTTGGGAAATAAAAAGTGAAAAGTACTTTTGAAAATATTTTAATAAGCTGGTTTCGAAATGTTTGCTCATTTACAGTGAAATATATTTTCTAGACATTCTGGCAATTATAAAAGTGCACCATGCTTTTGTCCTTCAAGATGAAATACTATGTACAAATACCCTACTGAACCTTTCTTAAAAGTAAGCCTTGTAGAATGATTTTCATTCCCATTAAAGATAAATCATTTCATACTTTTCCTTAGTTTTTTTTTTTTTTTTTGCTTATTTTGATACATTTACTGTTTCTTCATAAATGTCAGTGCTGGCTGCCAAGCATTCAATCGCTTCCTAGTGTTTTTGTAATTGAAAGCGTTTCTTTGTAACATTAGACTCTAGTCAGTTAGGAAATTTTGTTATTCACATTTAGCACTATGGGAACACAAATTGGTATCCTGGGGTTAAAGAGACTGATGATTTAGCTTAAGCCACTGAAGGATAAAATGAATTAGAAAAATAAAAATCCTAAATAGTGAAAATGCTTCCTAAAAAAATATGTTGGTATGTAAAAGAGATGAATTATAAATGATCAAATCAGAATTTTAACAATGGTCACTGAAGACAGACATACAGTTAGGCAACAAATAGTAAGCTAGTCCTCTACTAAAGCTGAGGACCTCAGATGGCTTCACATGCTGCTCTTTTTGTTATTGTTGTTTAGAAGCTGATTGAGACCCTTATTATGGCTGGAGTGGTGAGTGTGCGTTTACTAGACTAAAAGTAAAAAAAAAAAAAAAAAAAAAAAAATCATCTTCTGTATCATTACCCCAGGGCTAATAGTTTATTGGCCAGAATCTGTAAAAGCCCAAATTATCACAACTATAATAAGTAGTAGTGATAATCATACATTAAAGGGGTACTCCGCTGGAAAACATTTTTTCTATAAATCAACTGGTGCCAGAAAGTTAAACAAATTTGTAAATGACTTCTATTAAAAAATCTTAATCCTTCCAGTATTTATCAGCTGCTATTTGCTCCACAGGAAGTTTTCTTCTTTTTGAATTTCCTTTCTGTCTGACCACAGTTCTCTCTGCTGACACCTCTGTCCATATAAGGAGCTGTCCAGAGTACAAGCAAATCCCCATAGCAAACCTCTCCTGCTCTGGACAGTTCCTGATATGGACAGAGGTGTCAGCAGAGAGCACTGTGGTCAGGCCGAAAAGAACTCCAGAGCACTGTGGTCAGACAGAAAGGTAATTTAAAAAGAAAATAACTTCCTGTGGAGCAAATACCAGCTGATAAGTACTGGAAGGATTAAAGGACAACTGCAGCGGAATTACACTTATCCCCTATCCACAGGATAGGGGATAAATGTTTGATCGCGGGGGGTCCGACCGCTGGGACCCCCCTCGATCTCCCTAATGGGGCGCCGGCATTAGCACCCATGGTGACGTAGCGTCAACCTAGAGGTCGACGGTTATGCCCCGTCTCCTCCCTGTCCCCATACAGTTCTATGGGGGATGCGGGGAGGCACGAATGCTTCCTCCCCGCCTCTCCCATAGAGATGTATGGAGGAGGCTTGCCGGCCACAATGTCATGCTGCGGCTGGCACGCCCCCTGCACGGGAGCGCAGCGGCCCCATACAGGAGATTGCAGGGGGCCCCAGCATTCGGACCCCCCGCGATCAAACACTTATCCCCTATCTTGAGGATAGGGGATAAGTGTTTGTACCGCTGCAGATGTCCTTTAAGATTTTTAAATAGAAGTAATTTACAAATCTGTTTAATTTTCTGGCACCAGTTGTTAAATGTATTTTTTTCCAGCGGAGTACCCCTTTAAATCCAAAGTTGGCTCCATCCTATTTTGTCATGGTGGTGTCAAACCACTGGTTTGTTAAACACTTCCCATACACTCAGCATACAAACCTCATCCCGGTTACCAGTTTTCCATAGAGATATGTACTCACCATAAAATGCTTCCAGGGCTCCAGAACCAATTACCAGTTTTACATCGAGATATGTACTCAACATACAATTGTTTCAACATACAATGGTCCTCCTGGAACCAATTAACATCGTATGTTGAGGGACCACAAAAGTTAGGCCCCTCTGTTCCTATATACTTTATATACTTTATATACATATATATATATATTTGGCCCCATGTGTGGTGACATGAAAAAACAAATACTCACCGGTCAAACCCCATCCTTACAGCTCCTCTGCTGATATCACAAGGGTACAGGATTATCCTAGTCACACCTGTGTGATGCATCTGGTTTGAAGAAGAGGGATACCCGTGAAATGGCCGTTGCCATTATATAAGCTCTGCTGTACTCACATTCCCTGATTTGCATCATATTTTACAGAGTCGGTGAGTGCCGCTTTCCTTTTTTTTTATTCTTGCATGTGTGGTCGATTGTAAAACGTTTACCTGGTAAAGGGGGAAACTACTAGACAAGGTGATTGGGGCAAATAACTGAAATCATGTGATCTGCTCATCTATGCAATAAGAAGGAGGCATGCGGTTTACAGTCTACATTCAAGGTAATGGAATACATTGTGATTAAAACACATGGGAGAAATGTTAAAATGAATATATAAAACCTAAGACAGATTTATTGCAGCTTTATAAAAAAATTATTACTATCAAAGCCATCTTCTAAGAGCGGCCGGAAGAACTTTCTGACCTTGAATAATAAGTAATATTTTTTAAGTGTAATGAGAAATGATTACCATTGAGATGGCAAATTAATGTTTGATAAAATAAGAAATGTCACACATGGTATCAAAACTGAATGGATCATTTCCAGAAGCTTCATTTAATTCTGTGTTTTGTACTAAAAATAACATAAACAAAATAATACAGATATGATTATATATTATTCCCTATGATGAAGGACTCTTAAAAGTATAATGTTCATTCTATGGTACAAGTATTTGTTCAGCCATTATTATAGATGGCATTGCATTAATATCTCATAATATTGATGGTATTATCTATAATGACAGGATTGCTGACATCTAAGATGACATCATTTATTCTGTTCAATATGGTCTTGTTATTATTTAACCATTTCAATGCGTTTCATTTTCTGTGGTTTATGACAAATTGACACCACAGCTTTATCATGTTCCCCCCGGATAAAGTACAAATACTTCAGAGCAAAGATAAACACTTTACAATTTGTGTTCCTTAAGTACCCTAAAAAGTATTTCCACTTAATGAATGGCACAAGTAGCGTGTCAAATATTGTGCATGTTTTGTTAGGTAAATACAGCTTGCACAGGTAAAACAGGTTAAAAGGTAAATGGTCAAAAAACTCTCAATTGTCAGTAATATGCCTGACTGATCCCCTGCTGATGCTACACTGTGAAATCTTGATTTAAAGGGGTACTCCAGTACTTCCGACCGTTGAGACCCTCTGGAATCTTCAGAATGGGGCCCCATCTCCCTGGTCATGGAGCAGCACGTGCTTTATGCACTATCTATGGGAGCGCTGGAGAGCTGTACTCGTGTATCTGAGGTACTGCCATAAAAAGTGCATGGAGTGTGTCAGCTGACAAATCTCTCACTGCACAAGGAGAAACAGGAACCTGTTATGGGAGATCCTAGGGAGTCCCAGTGAGTCAGTCCTACCATCAGATATTAGTAGGTAACAGTTTCCGTTTTGCTGCGGGACAGCCATAGCCACGTTATCCTCTTGACAACGCTGTTGTTACAGCGAAACATGTCGAGGGTGGCTGTACAGGAGTATTTTAAACTGCACACCACAACAGTGCTTGCTATTGGTGTACTGCAGCACCATCTATTCAGTTTATGAACAGACAAGGGGCTCCTTGCTGACATATTAAGTATCTTCTCATTGGACTGTTGTGGCACCATTTTTCATTCACATTTGGGGATTTTTTCTTTTTAATGGACTAATAAAAGTTATATTTAAGGGGGCTATTATAAGAGGGGAGTTAGTGACTCCGGGCTTTGGCCCAGGAGTTTGATGTTAATTGTTGGAGGACCCTTCACCATCTTTTGGGTAATTAATTGATTGGTGTTTTATATAATTACTTTCACCCTCAAACCATAAAGGGGTTCTCCGGTGCTTACACATCTTATCCCCTATCCAAAGGATACGGGAGGGGGCGTGATAGCTATCATGCCCCCTCCCGTAGGCTTGCATTGAGGGGCGGAGCGTGATGTCACACGGGGGCGGAGGCGTGATGTCACGTGCCACCGGCCCTGCGGTCGCCCGTAATCAGACCCGGAGCGAACACGCTCCGGGGACTGATTACAAACGTGATGCCGCTTGCTGGCGTCCCCAGCTGCTGGACTCCCGCGATCAGGCATCTTATCCCCTATCCTTTGGATAGATGTGTAAGCACAAGTCTTCTAGGGAACTTAACTTTTTAGACACTTATCCGCTGGGACCCCCCCCCCCCCTCTAATCTCCTGTATGGGACCCTGGCTAAACATCTTCTGCAAACCCAAAAGACCATCACTTGCGTTTTTCCAGGAAGGTGGGGGCCTCTCACCTCTGAGGATGTGTAGCTGTTGCCCTTACAGGAGATCACAGGGGGTCCCAGCATTCGGAGCCCCTCAATCAGACATTTATCCCCAATCCTGTCGATAGGGGATATGTGTCTAGACAGTTCAATTCCTTGGACTACCCCTTTAATATGTAGTTCTTTCAGACTACATACTGTAAATGTGCCTGCATAAAATGACTGTAATTGTTATAACATATAAGGTACCTTAAATGGAGTTTGCGAGTATGCTATAGATAACTATACTCATACATTTAATGAAGTTGGAACTTTGTGGAATGTTTTGTAAATACACATCAAATCCGTGGTGATCCAAGCATTGTAAATAGTAAACACATTTTACAGTATTACCTTGAAATGTATTTCCTCTAGCTTATATAGTGGCAACATATTCCGCAATGGTTTTCAGAGTCTTAACCATTTACGTCAATCCCCAATAGGGGTTCACAATCTTATTTTCCCATCTCAGACATATAACAATAGGGACAATTTATGGCCTTATAATTAACCTGCCAGAATGCAGAGAACATACAGACTCCTTGGCTGGATTCAAATCATTGACCGGAGTGCTTGGAGGCAACAGTGCTTACCACTGAGCCACTCCGCTGCTTGTGCTTATGTTGATGACTTTATTAACATTACAAGTGCTATTTGTCTGCTAAATACTTTTCTTTAATGCGTTGCAGAGTTCTGAAGCAAAGCCTCCAAACAAAAAGACATTTTTTTTTTCACTCAATGCCAGATGAATAATACATATACAGTTGTAGAAATTGATACGTTTTTGACACATACAGAAAACTGAACAAATTATTATAGACAGCCAAAACATACATTTTCACTTGAACAGCAATAAACTCAAGAATATGTTGCCATTAAAAGGCTGACTGTGTGTTGTGTTCATAAGAGATGTTATTTGCAGTCCCTCTAAAATGTGAACGTACTTCAGAATGACAAGCACTCTAAACAACGTATTGTTACCCGAGGGCTGGAATAGATTTGTTCTCTGAGACTATGAAACCTCAGCCTTATCCACATTAAAGCATTTATTTGAACCCATGGAAAGGTGACTTAGGTTTATTTACTTGGAGCACATTTGCATATTATTATTGTAATTAACACAGCAAAATATGCCACCATCTAGACCAAATTATCACTTCTTAGCAGTGAAACTCATACATATTAACAGGTGGAACTCATACATAATACTATAAGCTTCTGAGCCTGTATTATTTTGTTTACACAACACTTGTCTAATATCTACAGCTTTGTGTATTGGGCCATTATGGGATTGTTTAGTTTCTGATATACAATAACAAAAAAAATTAGAACGCTTAAATAATGTTATTTTAACCCGTACAGTACCCAGGGCGTATGGATATGCCTTCTGTACCTGGGTCTTAAAGGAGTACTCCGGAAGCGCTGGTACTTTAAAAAAAAGTTTAACTCATCTGATCGCTCTTTCAAAGACCTTTCCAACGTAACCTCATTTGTCAATGAGCCATTCTCTTGTAATTGCCATCTGTAGCAGTAAGCAGCCATGTCATAAAGACTACATTTCCCATGACTCCCTGCGCCAGCTTCCTGTTAGCTGCTGCTCTCTCCCCCTCTTCTCTCTCCCCCCCCCCAAGGAAATTATAATAAATTATAATAAAGTGACACCCACAGCTCCTTCCCTTGTGGTTATCTCCTTCCATCCTCCCCCTCCCAGCTCATCAGCCCTCTCCATGTGCCGCTAGCCCACTGATCCATGTGCCCACTAGCGCAGTGTTTCCCTACCAGGGTGCCTCCAGCTGTTGCAAAACTACAACTCCCAGAATGCCTGGACAGCCGAAGGCTGTCCGGGCATGCTGGGAGTTGTAGTTTCGCAACAGCTGGAGGCACCCTGGTTGGGAAACACTTCACTAGAGGTGTCACAAGAATGTCGCAGCACTGCGCAAATACCGTAGGGCTAACATAGGCAGCGATAGGAGCCTAGCATTAGCCCTACGCTATTTGCGTAGCACTGCGCATGCGCAGAATAAATTAACTTTGGGGGAGTAGCCGACTCCGGGCGGGGAGGCCGGCACAGCCCGCAGTGACTCATGGGAGCGATGAGTCACCGGGTGAAGATGGCGGCGGATCAAGAAGAAATACAGGTCGAGCGTCATCAAAAGACCCAGCCGGAGAGAAAAGCGAGGAGAAGACCGGGAAGAAGACCATATGGAAAACATGAGTATATTAGAATGTTATATAACTTTGCCTCATGCTCCAATTCCCCCATAAAAGGTTAGCTCCGGAGTACTCCTTTAAGGACCTGGGGCGTACAGGTACGCCCGTGGGAATTCCGGTCCCCGCCGAGCGCTGAGCGGGGACCGGACTAGGGTGACTGCTGATATCGATCAGCAGGCACCCCGCGCAAATGCCCAGGAGGGTCATCAGACCCCCCCTCCCCCATGTCGGCGATCGCGGCAAATTGCGATCTATGGTCTATGGTGACCCGGTGACCTGGAATATAAGGGGGATAGCGGTTGTCCAAGACACGGACGATCCCCCTGAAGGCATAGGAGTGAGGTGGCAGGGGTGCCACCCCTCCTATCCCTGCTATTGGTCGTATAGATGCGACAACTTTCGGTTTCCCCATTCTGCCCACCCACAATAGGTGGGGCAGGACGGGGAAACCGACAGGGACTGGCGCCGAAGGTCACTTACCGATCTGCGGAGGCTGCGGGCGACAGTGTTCGGCGGGCGGCGATGTCGTGCGGCTGGCTCCCTGGATCCTATGGAAGCCGGTGAGTTGCCTAGCAACATCTGGAGGTACAGACCACCCTATACAGTGGTCTCTAAACTATAGCCCTCCGGATGTTGCAAAACTACAACTAACAGCATGCCCAGACAGCTGTTTGGGCATGCTGGGAGTTGTAGATTTGCAACAGCTGGAGGTCTACAATTTGGAGACCACTGCACAGTGATCTCCAAACTGTAACCCTCTAGATCTTGCAAAACTACAACTCCTAGCATGCCCACACAGCAGTTTTCTGTTTGTGCATTCTGGGATTTGTAGTTTTGCAACATCTGGAGGGCCACAGTTTGGAGATCACTGTGCAGTGGTCTCTAAACTCCAGCCCTCCAGGTGTTGCAAAAGGTTGGAAAAATAAGAAAATATTTTTTAAACATTTTTGTATATAAAAATATATGTATATAAAGGACTGAGGCACCATTTACCGTATTTATCGGCGTATAACACGCACCATTTTAACAGGGAAATTTAAGTAAAAAAAAAAATGTTAAATAAATTACTTGGATTTAATGCCACATCATCCCCCCAACTTCATTTTCTTCTGCACCTCAGTTTGGTCCCGTCCCTTCCAGTGCCACATCATTCCTTCCCTTTTAGCAGTCTCTGTGCCACAGTTACCCCTCTCATCACCACCCCCCATGTCTCATCATTCCCCCCATGTCTCATCATTCCCCCTCATCATCCCCCCACCCTGTCTCATCATGTCCCCCATCATTCCCCCTCATCATCCCCCCACCCTGTCTCATCATGTCCCCCATCATTCCCCCTCATCATCCCCCCACCCTGTCTCATCATGTCCCCCATCATTCCCACCTCATCATTTCCCACCCTGTCTCATCATGTCCCCCATCATTCCCCCTCATCATCCCCCCACCCTGTCTCATCATGTCCCCCATCATTTCCCCTCATCATCCCCCCACCCTGTCTCATCATGTCCCCCATCATTCCCCCTCATCATCCCCCCACCCTGTCTCATCATGTCCCCCATCATTCCCCCTCATCCTCCCCCCACCCTGTCTCATCATGTCCCCCATCATTCCCCCTCATCATCCCCCCACCCTGTCTCATCATGTCCCTCATCATCATCCCCCCATCCTGTCTCATCATCCCCCCTCATCATTTCCCCCTGTCTCATCCCCCATCATTCACCCTCTCATCATTTCCCCCTGTCTCATCCCCCCCCTCATCATTTCCCCCTGTCTCATCCCCCCCATCATTTCCCCCTATCTCATTCCCCCATCATCCCCCCTGTCTCGTCCCCCCACCATCCCCCCTCTCATCATTTCCCCGTCTCCTCCCCCCTCTCATCATTTCTCCCTGTCTCATCCCCCCATCATCCCCCTCCCTCATTATTTCCCCCTGTCTCATCCCCCCATCATCATTTCCCCCTGTCTCATCCCCCATCATAATTTCCCCCTTCTCATCCCCCCTCATCATTTCCCCGTCTCATCCCCCCATCATTCCCCCCATCATCATTTCCCCCTGTCTTATCCCCCCATCATCATTTCCCCTGTCTCATCCCCCCCATCACCCCCCCCTCATAATTTCCCCGTCTCATCATCCCCCCATCATGTTCCTCCTATGGCATCCAGTGGTCTTCAACCTGCGGACCTCCAGATGTTGCAAGACTACAACTCTCAGCATGCCCGGACAGCCAACTGCTGTCCGGGCATGTTGGGAGTTGTAGTTTTGCAACATCTGGAGGTCCACAGGTTGAAGACCACTCTTCCCCTTTCCTTACTTGTCACACCCTCTGAATATAATTCTGACACACTGTACCCTCTGAATATAATACTGCCACACACTGTACCCTCTGAATATAATACTGCCACACATTGTACCCACTGAATACAATACTGCCACACACTGTTCCCCTGAATATAATACTGCCACACACTGTAACCTCTGAATATATTACTACAACACACTGTATGCTCTAAATATCCCTCTGAATACAATACTGTGATGTATTGTGGCTAATGAAAACCATACTACCCCAGAAATTCCTTATACTCTGTGCCCCTCATATATAGTAATAATGCCCCATCCTGTGCCCCCACATATAACTATGACCTGTCCTGTTCTCCCTCATAATAATAATGCCCTCTGTCCTGTGCCCCTAGCATATAATGCCCCCCTGTGCTGTGCCCCTCACATATTATGCCCCTGCAATGTTCCCCTCACATATAATGCCCCCTGTCCTGCTCCCTCAGAGGGCATTATAAGTAAGGGGCACATGACAGGGGGCATTATAAGTTGAAGCACATTATATGTTAGCGGCCCAAGACAGGGGGCATTATAAGTGAGGGGCACATGACAGGGGGGTTCCTCACGTATAATGCCCCCCTGTCATGTGCCACTCACTTACAATGCCCCCTGTCATGTGCCACTCACTTATAATGCCCCCTGTCTTGTGCCCCTTACTTATAATGCACCTTGTCCTGCACCCTCAGGGGGCATTATAAGTAAGGGGCACAAGACAGGGGGCATTATAAGTGAGTGGCACATGACAGGGGGGCATTAAATGAGTATGCTTTAAAGTCCTCTTCTCACCCCTATAACCCTTTCATATTTCCGCATACGGGGCTATATGAGGGCTTATTTTTTGTGCTGTGATCTGAAGTTTTTGTCAGGACCATTTTTATTTTGATGGCACCTTTTGATTGTTTTATTTTTTTTTAGTTTATGAAGTGACCAATAATACGCACTTCTGGACTTTGATATTTTTTCATGCTTTCGCCTTTCAGTGTGCAACTTAATTATTATATTTTATTAGTTCAGACATTTGTGCAAGTGGCGCTACCACATATGTTTAGGGTTTATGTATAGGGTTTTCCTTACATTATTTCATTTGAAAAATGGGTACAAAGGGTGATTCAAACTTTTATTAGGCAAGGGGTAAATCACATTTATTCCTTTTTTTAAATGTATTTTTTTTTTACACTTTTTTGGTCCCCATGTATAGGCTGGTATAGGCCAGTGAGAAAAGGGACATAATACTGCGGGACTATATACATCAGCTTCCCTGTGCTGTACCCACTGCCCTGGCTAATATATATATATATGTTTCTATGCATAAATATAGCTGCCAGGGCAGTGGGTACAGCACAGGGAAGCTGATGTATATAGCCCAACAGTATTATGTCCCTATATACGAATGTCTGTGCTGTGTGTCCTCTGAACTGGCTAACACATACTACATACGGTATATTATACACGTAATATGGGCCAGGCAGGGCAGAGAACACAGCACAAACATTGGTATACCGTGACATACATTGACAACCCTGTGCTGAACCCACTGCCCTGGCTACTATATATATGTATATGTTTCTATGCATAAATATAGCTGCCCAGGCAGTGGGTACAGCACAGGGAAGCTGATGTATATAGTCCTGCAGTATTATGTCCCTATAATGCTGAGCTGTGTGTCCTCTGAACTGGCTAGCCCATACTACATATATTATACACGTAATATGGGCCAGGCAGGGCAGAGCACACAGCACAGACATTGGTATACAATACGGTATATTACATTTTTCTGTGGGAACATAAAAATTAATGACAGTACAGAATGTGCCCATCACAGGGACATAGTATAGTCTCTGTGGGAGGGATAGGCACAGAAAAAGTAGGCAGGAGTGTAGCTGTAGGCTCATGGGGCCTGATGCAAAAGTTTTACTCATTTAACAAACGTATATATTTTGTCTGTAGGACACAAAAGATTCAATACTTTTGCTAAAAAAAAGTATAAATGTGTGAAACTGAACAAATGTGGTCACTTGTAGACTGTGTTTGGCCTACTGTGCGTGGATGAGTACAGCATAGAGCTGCATGTGTGTGCATGGGTATAGTGCAGAGCTCTGGGTGTGTATGCGTGTGTGTACAGTACAGAGTTCTGTGTCTGTGTGTGTGTGTGTGTATAGAGCTCTGTGTTTGCATGTGTGTGTGTACAGTACAGAGTTCTATGTGTGTACAGAACAGAACTCTGTGTATCCGTGTGCTTGTTTTCGTGTGTACAGTACAGAACTGTGTGTGTGTGTGTGTGTATAGAGCTCTGTGTTTGCATGTGTGTGTGTACAGTACAGAGTTCTATGTGTGTGTACAGAACAGAACTCTGTGTATCCGTGTGCTTGTTTTCGTGTGTACAATACAGAACTGTGTGTGTGTGTGTATAGAGCTCTGTGTTTGCATGCATGTGTGTGTACAGTACAGAGTTCTATGTGTGTGTACAGAACAGAACTCTGTGTATCCGTGTGCTTGTTTTCGTGTGTACAATACAGAACTGTGTGTGTGTGTGTATAGAGCTCTGTGTTTGCATGTGTGTGTGTACAGTACAGAGTTCTATGTGTGTGTACAGAACAGAACTCTGTGTATCCGTGTGCTTGTTTTCGTGTGTACAGTAGTGTTGCTCGCGAATATTCGCAATACGAATTTTATTCGCGAATATCGCATATTCGCGAATTTGCGAATATTCGCGAATATAGCACTATATATTCGTAATTACGAATATTCGTAAAATTTTTTTTTTATAAATTTTTTTTTTCACAGTACACATCACAGTGATCATCCCTCTCTGCTTCCAGCTTGTATAGTGTAAAAAAGGCTCTAATACTACTGTGTGAGACTGGTGTGCAAATTTCGCATATGCGAATATTTGTATGTGCTAATTTTCGCATATGCGAATATTAGCATATATATAAATTTTCGCAAATGTTAATTTTCCGCACACGCGAATATTTGCATATGCGAAAATAAAACGCGAATATTCGCGAATATAGGACGAATATTCGTCCATATATTCGCGAATATTCGCGAATTCAAATATGGCCTATGCCGCTCAACACTAGTGTACAGTACAGAACTGTGTTTGTGTGTGTGTGTGCAGTAAAAAGCTGTGTGTATGTGTGTGGTTGTACAGAGTAAAGCTGTGTATAGTGCAGGGCTGTGTTTGTACAGTACAGAGCTGTATGTGTGTGTTTGTACAGTAAAGAGCTGGGTGTGTGTGTTTGTGCAGAGTAGAGCTGTGTAGTGCAGGGATGTGTATATAGTGCAGGGCTGGGTATGTATAGTGCAGGGCTGAGTTTGTACAGTACAGAGCTGTATGTGTGTGTTTGTACAGTAAAGAGCTGGGTGTGTGTGTTTGTGCAGAGTAGAGCTGTGTGTGTATAGTGCAGGGCTGTGTGTATATAGTGCAGGGCTGGGTGTATATAGTGCAGGGCTGGGTGTGTATAGTGCAGGGCTGAGTTTGTACAGTACAGAGCTGTGTGTGTTTGTACAATAAAGAGCTGAGTGTGTGTGTGTTTGTACAAAGAAGAGCTGTGTGTGTATATTGCAGGGCTGTGTGTATAGTACAGAGCTGTGTTTGTTTGTACAGAGTAGAGCTGTGTGGGTAGTGCAGGGCAGTGTTTGTACAGCACAGAGCTGTGTGTATAGTGCAGGGCTGTGTGTGAATAGTTCAGGGCTGTGTGTGTGTATAGTGCAGGGCGGTGTGTGTATAGTGCAGGGTTGTGTGTGTGTATAGTGTAGGGCTATGTGTGTGTATATAGTGCAGGGTGGTGTATATAGTGCAGGGCTGTATGTGTATAGTGCAGGGCTGTGTGTGTGTATAGTGCAGGGCTGTGTGTGTGTGTATAGTGCAGGGCTGTGTGTGTATAGTGCAGGGCTGTGTGTGTGTGTGTGTATAGTGCAGGGCTGTGTGTGTATAGTGCAGGGCTGTGTGTGTGTATAGTGCAGGGCTGTGTGTGTGTATAGTGCAGGGCTGTGTGTGTATAGTGCAGGGCTGTGTGTGTATAGTGCAGGGCTGTGTGTGTGTGTATAGTGCAGGGCTGTGCGTGTGTGTATAGTGCAGGGCTGTGTGTGTATAGTGCAGGGCTGTGTGTGTGTGTGTGTATAGTGCAGGGCTGTGTGTGTGTGTGTGTGTGTAGTGCAGGGCTGTGTGTGTGTGTATAGTGCAGGGCTGTGTGTGTGTGTGTGTGTATAGTGCAGGGCTGTGTGTGTATAGTGCAGGGCTGTGTGTGTGTATAGTGCAGGGCTGTGTGTGTGTGTGTGTGTGTAGTGCAGGGCTGTGTGTGTATAGTGCAGGGCTGTGTGTGTATAGTGCAGGGCTTTGTGTGTGTATAGTGCAGGGCTGTGTGTGTATAGTACAGGGCGGTGTGTGTATAGTGCAGGGCAGTGTGTGTATAGTGCAGGGCTGTGTGTGTGTAGTGCAGGGCTGTGTGTGTGTATAGTGCAGGGCTGTGTGTGTATAGTGCAGGGCTGTGTGTGTGTGTGTATAGTGCAGGACTGTGTGTGTATAGTGCAGGGCTGTGTGTACAGTGCAGGGCTTTGTGTGTATAGTGCAGGGCTGTGTGTATAGTGCAGGGCTGTGTGTGTATAGTGCAGGGCTTTGTGTGTATAGTGCAGGGCTGTGTGTATAGTGCAGGGCTGTGTGTATAGTGCAGGGCTGCGTGTGTGTATAGAGCAGGGCTGTGTGTGTGTGTATAGTGCAGGGCTGTGTGTGTATAGTGCAGGGCTGTGTGTGTGTATAGTGCAGGGCTGTGTGTGTGTATAGTGCAGGGCTGTGTGTGTGTATAGTGCAGGGCTGTGTGTGTATAGTGCAGGGCTGTGTGTGTGTGTATAGTGCAGGGCTGTGTGTGTGTATAGTGCAGGGCTGTGTGTGTGTGTGTGTATAGTGCAGGGCTGTGTGTGTGTATAGTGCAAGGCTGTGTGTGTATAGTGCAGGGCTGTGTGTGTGTGTGTATAGTGCAGGGCTGTGTGTGTGTGTGTGTGTAGTGCAGGGCTGTGTGTGTATAGTGCAGGGCTGTGTGTGTATAGTGCAGGGCTTTGTGTGTGTGTATAGTGCAGGGCTGTGTGTGTATAGTGCAGGGCGGTGTGTGTATAGTGCAGGGCAGTGTGTGTATAGTGCAGGGCTGTGTGTGTGTAGTGCAGGGCTGTGTGTGTGTATAGTGCAGGGCTGTGTGTGTATAGTGCAGGGCTGTGTGTGTGTATAGTGCAGGGCTGTGTGTGTATAGTGCAGGGCTGTGTGTACAGTGCAGGGCTTTGTGTGTATAGTGCAGGGCTGTGTGTATAGTGCAGGGCTGTGTGTGTATAGTGCAGGGCTTTGTGTGTATAGTGCAGGGCTGTGTGTATAGTGCAGGGCTGCGTGTGTGTATAGAGCAGGGCTGTGTGTGTGCATAGTGCAGGGCTGTGTGTGTATAGTGCAGGGCTGTGTGTGTGTATAGTGCAGGGCTGTGTGTGTATAGTGCAGGGCTGTGTGTGTGTGTGTGTATAGTGCAGGGCTGTGTGTGTTTATAGTGCAGGGATTTGTGTGTGTATAGTGCAGGGATGTGTGTATAGTGCAGGGCTGTGTGTGTGTATAGTGCAGGGCTGTGTGTGTGTATAGTGCAGGGCTGTGTGTGTGTATAGTGCAGGGCTGAGTTTGTACAGTACAGAGCTGTATGTGTGTGTTTGTACAGTAAAGAGCTGGGTGTGTGTGTTTGTGCAGAGTAGAGCTGTGTGTGTATAGTGCAGGGCTGTGTGTATATAGTGCAGGGCTGGGTGTATATAGTGCAGGGCTGGGTGTGTATAGTGCAGGGCTGAGTTTGTACAGTACAGAGCTGTGTGTGTTTGTACAATAAAGAGCTGAGTGTGTGTGTGTTTGTACAAAGAAGAGCTGTGTGTGTATATTGCAGGGCTGTGTGTATAGTACAGAGCTGTGTTTGTTTGTACAGAGTAGAGCTGTGTGTGTATATTGCAGGGCTGTGTGTATAGTACAGAGCTGTGTGTGTTTGTACAATAAAGAGCTGTGTGTTTGTACAAAGAAGAGCTGTGTGTGTATATTGCAGGGCTGTGTGTATAGTACAGAGCTGTGTTTGTTTGTACAGAGTAGAGCTGTGTGGGTAGTGCAGGGCAGTGTTTGTACAGCACAGAGCTGTGTGTATAGTGCAGGGCTGTGTGTGAATAGTTCAGGGCTGTGTGTGTGTATAGTGCAGGGCGGTGTGTGTATAGTGCAGGGTTGTGTGTGTGTATAGTGTAGGGCTATGTGTGTGTATATAGTGCAGGGTGGTGTATATAGTGCAGGGCTGTATGTGTATAGTGCAGGGCTGTGTGTGTGTATAGTGCAGGGCTGTGTGTGTGTGTGTATAGTGCAGGGCTGTGTGTGTATAGTGCAGGGCTGTGTGTGTGTGTATAGTGCAGGGCTGTGTGTGTATAGTGCAGGGCTGTGTGTGTGTGTGTATAGTGCAGGGCTGTGTGTGTATAGTGCAGGGCTGTGTGTGTGTATAGTGCAGGGCTGTGTGTGTGTATAGTGCAGGGCTGTGTGTGTATAGTGCAGGGCTGTGTGTGTATAGTGCAGGGCTGTGTGTGTGTATAGTGCAGGGCTGTGTGTGTGTATAGTGCAGGGCTGTGTGTGTGTATAGTGCAGGGCTGTGTGTGTATAGTGCAGGGCTGTGTGTGTGTGTATAGTGCAGGGCTGTGCGTGTGTGTATAGTGCAGGGCTGTGTGTGTATAGTGCAGGGCTGTGTGTGTGTGTGTGTATAGTGCAGGGCTGTGTGTGTGTGTGTGTGTGTGTGTAGTGCAGGGCTGTGTGTGTGTGTATAGTGCAGGGCTGTGTGTGTGTGTATAGTGCAGGGCTGTGTGTGTATAGTGCAGGGCTGTGTGTGTGTATAGTGCAGGGCTGTGTGTGTGTGTGTATAGTGCAGGGCTGTGTGTGTATAGTGCAGGGCTGTGTGTGTGTGTGTGTGTGTGTGTGTAGTGCAGGGCTGTGTGTGTATAGTGCAGGGCTGTGTGTGTATAGTGCAGGGCTGTGTGTGTATAGTGCAGGGCTTTGTGTGTGTATAGTGCAGGGCTGTGTGTGTATAGTACAGGGCGGTGTGTGTATAGTGCAGGGCAGTGTGTGTATAGTGCAGGGCTGTGTGTGTGTAGTGCAGGGCTGTGTGTGTGTATAGTGCAGGGCTGTGTGTGTATAGTGCAGGGCTGTGTGTGTGTGTATAGTGCAGGACTGTGTGTGTATAGTGCAGGGCTTTGTGTGTATAGTGCAGGGCTGTGTGTATAGTGCAGGGCTGTGTGTGTATAGTGCAGGGCTTTGTGTGTATAGTGCAGGGCTGTGTGTATAGTGCAGGGCTGTGTGTATAGTGCAGGGCTGCGTGTGTGTATAGAGCAGGGCTGTGTGTGTGCATAGTGCAGGGCTGTGTGTGTATAGTGCAGGGCTGTGTGTGTGTATAGTGCAGGGCTGTGTGTGTGTATAGTGCAGGGCTGTGTGTGTGTATAGTGCAGGGCTGTGTGTGTATAGTGCAGGGCTGTGTGTGTGTGTATAGTGCAGGGCTGTGTGTGTGTATAGTGCAGGGCTGTGTGTGTGTGTATAGTGCAGGGCTGTGTGTGTGTGTATAGTGCAAGGCTGTGTGTGTATAGTGCAGGGCTGTGTGTGTGTATAGTGCAGGGCTGTGTGTGTGTATAGTGCAGGGCTGTGTGTGTGTGTATAGTGCAGGGCTGTGTGTGTATAGTGCAGGGCTGTGTGTGTGTGTGTGTATAGTGCAGGGCTGTGTGTGTGTGTGTGTGTGTGTAGTGCAGGGCTGTGTGTGTATAGTGCAGGGCTGTGTGTGTATAGTGCAGGGCTTTGTGTGTGTATAGTGCAGGGCTGTGTGTGTATAGTGCAGGGCGGTGTGTGTATAGTGCAGGGCAGTGTGTGTATAGTGCAGGGCTGTGTGTGTGTAGTGCAGGGCTGTGTGTGTGTATAGTGCAGGGCTGTGTGTGTATAGTGCAGGGCTGTGTGTGTGTATAGTGCAGGGCTGTGTGTGTATAGTGCAGGGCTGTGTGTACAGTGCAGGGCTTTGTGTGTATAGTGCAGGGCTGTGTGTATAGTGCAGGGCTGTGTGTGTATAGTGCAGGGCTTTGTGTGTATAGTGCAGGGCTGTGTGTATAGTGCAGGGCTGCGTGTGTGTATAGAGCAGGGCTGTGTGTGTGCATAGTGCAGGGCTGTGTGTGTATAGTGCAGGGCTGTGTGTGTGTATAGTGCAGGGCTGTGTGTGTATAGTGCAGGGCTGTGTGTGTGTGTGTATAGTGCAGGGCTGTGTGTGTTTATAGTGCAGGGATTTGTGTGTGTATAGTGCAGGGATGTGTGTATAGTGCAGGGCTGTGTGTGTGTATAGTGCAGGGCTGTGTGTGTGTGTGTGTATAGTGCAGGGCTGTGTGTGTGTAAAGTGCAGGGCTGTGTTTGTGTATAGTGCAGGGCTGTGTGTGTATAGTGCAGGGCTGTGTGTGTGTATATAGTGCAGGGCTGTGTGTGTATAGTGCAGGGCTGTGTGTGTGTTTATAGTGCAGGGCTGTGTGTGTATAGTGCAGGGCTGTGTGTGTGTATAGTGCAGGGCTGTTTGTGTATAGTGCAGGGCTGTGTGTGTGTGTGTGTGTATAGTGCACGGCTGTGTGTGTTTATAGTGCAGGGCTGTGTGTGTGTGTGTGTGTGTGTATAGTGCAGGGCTGTGTGTGTGTGTGTGTATAGTGCAGGGCTGTGTGTGTATAGTGCAGGGCTGTGTGTGTGTATAGTGCAGGGCTGTGTGTGTGTGTGTGTGTGTATAGTGCAGGGCTGTGTGTGTGTGTGTGTGTGTATAGTGCAGGGCTGTGTGTGTATAGTGCAGGGCTGTGTGTGTGTGTGTATAGTGCAGGGCTGTGTGTGTGTATAGTGCAGGGCTGTGTGTGTGTGTGTGTGTATAGTGCAGGGCTGTGTGTGTGTAGTGCAGGGCTGTGTGTGTGTGTGTGTGTGTGTGTATAGTGCAGGGCTGTGTGTGTATAGTGCAGGGCTGTGTGTGTCTATAGTGCAGGGCTGTGTGTGTGTATAGTGCAGGGCTGTGTGTGTATAGTGCAGGGCTGTGTGTGTGTGTGTGTGTGTGTGTGTAGTGGAGGGCTGGGTGTGTGTGTGTGTGTATAGTGCAGGGATGTGTGTGTGTATAGTGCAGGGCTGTGTGTGTGTGTGTGTATAGTGCAGGGCTGTGTGTGTGTGTGTGTGTGTAGTGCAGGGCTGTGTGTGTGCATAGTGCAGGGCTGTGTGTGTGTGTATAGTGCAGGGCTGTGTGTGTATAGTGCAGGGCTTTGTGTGTGTATAGTGCAGGGCTGTGTGTGTATAGTGCAGGGCGGTGTGTGTATAGTGCAGGGCAGTGTGTGTATAGTGCAGGGCTGTGTGTGTGTATAGTGCAGGGCTGTGTGTGTATAGTGCAGGGCTGTGTGTGTGTATAGTGCAGGGCTGTGTGTGTATAGTGCAGGGCTGTGTGTGTGTATAGTGCAGGGCTGTGTGTGTATAGTGCAGGGCTGTGTGTGTGTGTATAGTGCAGGGCTGTGTGTGTGTGTAGTGCAGGGCTGTGTGTGTGTATAGTGCAGGGCTGTGTGTGTGTGTATAGTGCAGGGCTGTGTGTGTATAGTGCAGGGCTGTGTGTGTGTGTGTGTGTGTGGGTGTAGTGCAGGGCTGTGTGTGTATAGTGCAGGGCTGTGTGTGTAAAGTGCAGGGCTTTGTGTGTTTATAGTGCAGGGCTGTGTGTGTATAATGCAGGGCGGTGTGTGTATAGTGCAGGGCAGTGTGTGTATGGTGCAGGGCTGTGTGTGTGTAGTGCAGGGCTGTGTGTGTGTATAGTGCAGGGCTGTGTGTGTATAGTGCAGGGCTGTGTGTGTGTATAGTGCAGGGCTGTGTGTGTGTGTATAGTGCAGGGCTGTGTGTGTATAGTTCAGGGCTGTGTGTGTGCGTGTGTGTGTGTATAGTGCAGGGCTGTGTGTGTGTGTGTATAGTACAGGGCTTTGTGTGTATAGTGTAGGGCTGTGTGTGTGTATAGTGCAGGGCTGTGTGTGTGCATAGTGCAGGGCTGTGTGTGTATAGTGCAGGGCTGTGTGTGTGTATAGTGCAGGGCTGTGTTTGTATAGTGCAGGGCTGTGTGTGTGTGTGTGTATAGTGCAGGGCTGTGTGTGTGTGTGTGTGTATAGTGCAGGGCTGTGTGTGTTGATAGTGCAGGGATGTGTGTGTGTATAGTGCAGGGCTGTGTGTGTGTGTATAGTGCAGGGCTGTGTGTGTATAGTGCAGGGCTGTGTGTGTGTGTGTATAGTGCAGGGCTGTGTGTATAGTGCAGGGCTGTGTGTGTGTGTATAGTGCAGGGCTGTGTGTGTGTATAGTGCAGGGCTGTGTGTGTATAGTGCAGGGCTGTGTGTGTATAGTGCAGGGCTGTGTTGTGTATAGTGCAGGGCTGTGTGTGTGTATAGTGCAGGGCTGTGTGTGTATAGTGCAGGGCTGTGTGTGTGTTTATAGTGCAGGGCTGTGTGTGTGTATAGTGCAGGGATGTGTGTGTGTATAGTGCAGGGCTGTGTGTATAGTGCAGGGCTGTGTGTGTGTGTATAGTGCAGGGCTGTGTGTGTGTATAGTGCAGGGCTGTGTGTGTGTATAGTGCAGGGCTGTGTGTGTATAGTGCAGGGCTGTGTGTGTGTATAGTGCAGGGCTGTGTGTGTATAGTGCAGGGCTGTGTGTGTGTGTTTATAGTGCAGGGCTGTGTGTGTGTATAGTGCATGGCTGTGTGTGTGTATAGTGCAGGGCTGTGTGTGTATAGTGCAGGGCTGTGTGTGTGTGTATAGTGCAGGGCTGTGTGTGTTTATAGTGCAGGGCTGTGTGTGTGTATAGTGCAGGGCTGTGTGTGTGTGTATAGTGCAGGGCTGTGTGTGTGTGTATAGTGCAGAGCTGTGTGTGTGTGTGTGTATAGTGCAGGGCTGTGTGTGTGTGTTTATAGTGCAGGGCTGTGTGTGTATAGTGCAGGGCTGTGTGTGTGTATAGTGCAGGGCTGTGTGTGTGTGTGTATAGTGCAGGGCTGTGTGTGTGTATAGTGCAGGGCTGTGTGTGTGTATAGTGCAGGGCTGTGTGTGTGTGTGTGTGTGTGTGTGTGTATAGTGCAGGGCTGTGTGTGTGTATAGTGCAGGGCTGTGTGTGTGTATAGTGCAGGGCTGTGTGTGTGTATAGTGCAGGGCTGTGTGTGTGTGTATAGTGCAGGGCTGTGTGTGTATAGTGCAGGGCTGTGTGTGTGTGTGTGTGTGTGTGTGTGTATAGTGGAGGGCTGTGTGTGTGTGTGTGTATAGTGCAGGGCTGTGTGTGTGTATAGAGCAGGGCTGTGTGTGTGTGTATAGTGCAGGGATGTGTGTGTATAGTGCAGGGCTGTGTGTGTGTGTGTATGTATAGTGCAGGGCTGTGTGTGTGTATAGTGCAGGGCTGTGTGTGTGTGTATAGTGCAGGGCTGTGTGTGTATAGTGCAGGGATGTGTGTGTGTGTATAGTGCAGGGATGTGTGTGTGTATAGTGCAGGGCTGTGTGTGTGTGTGTGTGTGTGTGTGTATAGTGAAGGGCTGTGTGTGTGTGTATAGTGCACGGCTGTGTGTGTGTGTATATAGTGCAGGGCTGTGTGTGTATAGTGCAGGGCTGTGTGTGTGTGTGTATAGTGCAGGGCTGTGTGTGTGTATAGTGCAGGGCTGTGTGTGTGTGTATAGTGCAGGGCTGTGTGTGTGTGTATAGTGCAGGGCTGTGTGTGTGTATAGTGCAGGGCTGTGTGTGTTGATAGTGCAGAGATGTGTGTGTGTATAGTGCAGGGCTGTGTGTATAGTGCAGGGCTGTGTGTGTGTGTATAGTGCAGGGCTGTGTGTGTGTATAGTGCAGGGCTGTGTGTGTGTATAGTGCAGGGCTGTGTGTGTGTATAGTGCAGGGCTGTGTGTGTATAGTGCAGGGCTGTGTGTGTGTATAGTGCAGGGCTGTGTGTGTATAGTGCAGGGCTGTGTGTGTGTGTTTATAGTGCAGGGCTGTGTGTGTGTATAGTGCATGGCTGTGTGTGTGTATAGTGCAGGGCTGTGTGTGTATAGTACAGGGCTGTGTGTGTTGATAGTGCAGGGATGTGTGTGTGTATAGTGCAGGGCTGTGTGTATAGTGCAGGGCTGTGTGTGTGTGTGTGTATAGTGCAGGGCTGTGTGTATAGTGCAGGGCTGTGTGTGTGTATAGTGCAGGGCTGTGTGTGTGTATAGTGCAGGGCTGTGTGTGTGTATAGTGCAGGGCTGTGTGTGTATAGTGCAGGGCTGTGTGTGTGTATAGTGCAGGGCTGTGTGTGTATAGTGCAGGGCTGTGTGTGTGTATAGTGCAGGGCTGTGTGTGTTTATAGTGCAGGGCTGTGTGTGTGTGTGTATAGTGCAGAGCTGTGTGTGTATAGTGCAGGGCTGTGTGTGTGTGTGTATAGTGCAGGGCTGTGTGTGTATAGTGCAGGGCTGTGTGTGTGTATAGTGCAGGGCTGTGTGTGTGTGTGTGTATAGTGCAGGGCTGTGTGTGTGTATAGTGCAGGGCTGTGTGTGTGTATAGTGCAGGGCTGTGTGTGTGTATAGTGCAGGGCTGTGTGTGTGTATAGTGCAGGGCTGTGTGTGTATAGTGCAGGGCTGTGTGTGTGTGTATAGTGCAGGGCTGTGTGTGTATAGTGCAGGGCTGTGTGTGTGTGTGTGTATAGTGGAGGGCTGTGTGTGTGTGTATAGTGCAGGGCTGTGTGTGTGTATAGTGCAGGGCTGTGTGTGTGTGTATAGTGCAGGGATGTGTGTGTGTATAGTGCAGGGCTGTGTGTGTGTCTGTGTGTGTATAGTGCAGGGCTGTGTGTGTGTATAGTGCAGGGCTGTGTGTGTGTGTATAGTGCAGGGCTGTGTGTGTATAGTGCAGGGCTGTGTGTGTGTGTGTGTATAGTGCAGGGCCTTGTGTGTGTGTGTGTGTGTGTGTGTATAGTGCAGGGCTGTGTGTGTGTGTATAGTGCAGGGCTGTGTGTGTATAGTGCAGGGCTGTGTGTGTATAGTGCAGGGCTGTGTGTGTGTGTGTATAGTGCAGGGCTGTGTGTGTATAGTGCAGTGCTGTGTGTGTGTGTGTGTATAGTGGAGGGCTGTGTGTGTGTGTGTGTGTATAGTGCAGGGATGTGTGTGTGTATAGTGCAGGGCTGTGTGTGTGTCTGTGTGTGTATAGTGCAGGGCTGTGTGTGTGTGTATAGTGCAGGGCTGTGTGTGTGTGTATAGTGCAGGGCTGTGTGTGTATAGTGCAGGGCTGTGTGTGTGTGTGTGTGTATAGTGCAGGGCCTTGTGTGTGTGTGTGTGTGTGTGTATAGTGCAGGGATGTGTGTGTGTATAGTGCAGGGCTGTGTGTATAGTGCAGGGCTGTGTGTGTGTGTATAGTGCAGGGCTGTGTGTGTGTATAGTGCAGGGCTGTGTGTGTGTATAGTGCAGGGCTGTGTGTGTATAGTGCAGGGCTGTGTGTGTGTATAGTGCAGGGCTGTGTGTGTATAGTGCAGGGCTGTGTGTGTGTGTTTATAGTGCAGGGCTGTGTGTGTGTATAGTGCATGGCTGTGTGTGTGTATAGTGCAGGGCTGTGTGTGTATAGTGCAGGGCTGTGTGTGTGTATAGTGCAGGGCTGTGTGTGTTTATAGTGCAGGGCTGTGTGTGTGTGTGTATAGTGCAGAGCTGTGTGTGTATAGTGCAGGGCTGTGTGTGTGTGTATAGTGCAGGGCTGTGTGTGTATAGTGCAGGGCTGTGTGTGTGTATAGTGCAGGGCTGTGTGTGTGTGTGTGTGTGTGTATAGTGCAGGGCTGTGTGTGTGTATAGTGCAGGGCTGTGTGTGTGTATAGTGCAGGGCTTTGTGTGTGTATAGTGCAGGGCTGTGTGTGTGTATAGTGCAGGGCTGTGTGTGTATAGTGCAGGGCTGTGTGTGTGTGTATAGTGCAGGGCTGTGTGTGTATAGTGCAGGGCTGTGTGTGTGTGTGTGTATAGTGGAGGGCTGTGTGTGTGTGTGTGTATAGTGCAGGGCTGTGTGTGTGTATAGTGCAGGGCTGTGTGTGTGTGTATAGTGCAGGGATGTGTGTGTGTATAGTGCAGGGCTGTGTGTGTGTCTGTGTGTGTATAGTGCAGGGCTGTGTGTGTGTATAGTGCAGGGCTGTGTGTGTGTGTATAGTGCAGGGCTGTGTGTGTATAGTGCAGGGCTGTGTGTGTGTGTGTGTATAGTGCAGGGCCTTGTGTGTGTGTGTGTGTGTGTGTGTGTATAGTGCAGGGCTGTGTGTGTGTGTATAGTGCAGGGCTGTGTGTGTATAGTGCAGGGCTGTGTGTGTGTGTGTGTGTATAGTGCAGGGCTGTGTGTGTGTGTGTGTGTGTGTATAGTGCAGGGCCTTGTGTGTGTGTGTGTGTATAGTGCAGGGCTGTGTGTGTATAGTGCAGGGCTGTGTGTGTATAGTGCAGGGCTGTGTGTGTGTGTATAGTGCAGGGCTGTGTGTGTGTGTGTATAGTGCAGGGCTGTGTGTGTGTGTGTGTGTGTGTGTGTGTGTGTGTATAGTGCAGGGCTGTGTGTGTGTGTATAGTGCAGGGCTGTGTGTGTGTGTATAGTGCAGGGCTGTGTGTGTGTGTATAGTGCAGGGCTGTGTGTGTGTGTGTGTGTATAGTGCAGGGCTGTGTGTGTGTGTATAGTGCAGGGCTGTGTGTGTGTGTATAGTGCAGGGCTGTGTGTGTGTGTATAGTGCAGGGCTGTGTGTGTATAGTGCAGGGCTGTGTGTGTGTGTGTGTGTGTGTGTAGTGCAGGGCTGTGTGTGTGTGTATAGTGCAGGGCTGTGTGTGTGTGTATAGTGCAGGGCTGTGTGTGTGTGTGTGTATAGTGCAGGGCTGTGTGTGTATAGTGCAGGGCTGTGTGTGTGTGTATAGTGCAGGGCTGTGTGTGTGTATAGTGCAGAGCTGTGTGTGTATAGTGCAGGGCTGTGTGTGTGTGTGTGTGTGTGTATAGTGGAGGGCTGTGTGTGTATAGTGCAGGGCTGTGTGTGTGTGTGTGTGTGTATAGTGCAGGGCTGTGTGTGTGTGTATAGTGCAGGGCTGTGTGTGTGTATAGTGCAGGGCTGTGTGTGTGTGTATAGTGCAGGGCTGTGTGTGTATAGTGCAGGGCTGTGTGTGTATAGTGCAGGGCTGTGTGTGTGTGTGTGTGTGTGTGTGTGTATAGTGCAGGGCTGTGTGTGTGTGTATAGTGCAGGGCTGTGTGTGTGTATAGTGCAGGGCTGTGTGTGTGTATAGTGCAGGGCTGTGTGTGTGTGTATAGTGCAGGGCTGTGTGTGTGTATAGTGCAGGGCTGTGTGTGTTTAGTGCAGGGCTGTGTGTGTGTGTGTGTGTGTGTGTTTAGTGCAGGGCTGTGTGTGTGTGTGTGTGTATAGTGCAGGGCTGTGTGTGTGTGTGTGTGTGTGTGTGTTTAGTGCAGGGCTGTGTGTGTGTGTGTGTGTGTGTGTGTATAGTGCAGGGCTGTGTGTGTGTGTGTGTGTGTGTGTGTGTGTTTAGTGCAGGGCTGTGTGTGTGTGTGTGTATAGTGCAGGGCTGTGTGTGTGTGTATAGTGCAGGGCTGTGTGTGTGTGTATAGTGCAGGGCTGTGTGTGTGTATAGTGCAGGGCTGTGTGTGTGTATAGTGCAGGGCTGTGTGTGTGTGTGTATAGTGCAGGGCTGTGTGTGTATAGTGCAGGGCTGTGTGTGTATAGTGCAGGGCTGTGTGTGTGTGTGTATAGTGCAGGGCTGTGTGTGTGTATAGTGCAGGGCTGTGCGTGTGTGTGTATAGTGCAGGGCTGTGTGTGTATAGTGCAGGGCTGTGTGTGTGTATAGTGCAGGGCTGTGTGTGTGTGTGTATAGTGCAGGGCTGTGTGTATAGTGCAGGGCTGTGCGTGTGTGTGTATAGTGCAGGGCTGTGTGTGTGTGTATAGTGCAGGGCTGTGTGTGTGTATAGTGCAGGGCTGTGTCTGTGTGTGTATAGTGCAGGGCTGTGTGTGTGTGTGTGTGTGTGTGTATAGTGCAGGGCTGTGTGTGTGTGTATAGTGCAGGGCTGTGTGTGTGTATAGTGCAGGGCTGTGTGTGTATAGTGCAGGGCTGTGTGTGTGTGTGTATAGTGCAGGGCTGTGTGTGTGTATAGTGCAGGGCTGTGTGTGTGTGTATAGTGCAGGGCTGTGTGTGTGTGTATAGTGCAAGGCTGTGTGTGTATAGTGCAGGGCTGTGTGTGTGTGTGTGTGTATAGTGCAGGGCTGTGTGTGTGTGTTTGTGTGTGTAGTGCAGGGCTGTGTGTGTATAGTGCAGGGCTGTGTGTGTATAGTGCAGGGCTTTGTGTGTGTATAGTGCAGGGCTGTGTGTGTATAGTGCAGGGCGGTGTGTGTATAGTGCAGGGCAGTGTGTGTATAGTGCAGGGCTGTGTGTGTGTAGTGCAGGGCTGTGTGTGTGTATAGTGCAGGGCTGTGTGTGTATAGTGCAGGGCTGTGTGTGTGTATAGTGCAGGGCTGTGTGTGTATAGTGCAGGGCTGTGTGTACAGTGCAGGGCTTTGTGTGTATAGTGCAGGGCTGTGTGTATAGTGCAGGGCTGTGTGTGTATAGTGCAGGGCTTTGTGTGTATAGTGCAGGGCTGTGTGTATAGTGCAGGGCTGCGTGTGTGTATAGAGCAGGGCTGTGTGTGTGCATAGTGCAGGGCTGTGTGTGTATAGTGCAGGGCTGTGTGTGTGTATAGTGCAGGGCTGTGTGTGTATAGTGCAGGGCTGTGTGTGTGTGTGTGTGTATAGTGCAGGGCTGTGTGTGTTTATAGTGCAGGGATTTGTGTGTGTATAGTGCAGGGATGTGTGTATAGTGCAGGGCTGTGTGTGTGTATAGTGCAGGGCTGTGTGTGTGTGTGTGTGTATAGTGCAGGGCTGTGTGTGTGTAAAGTGCAGTGCTGTGTTTGTGTATAGTGCAGGGCTGTGTGTGTATAGTGCAGGGCTGTGTGTGTGTATATAGTGCAGGGCTGTGTGTGTATAGTGCAGGGCTGTGTGTGTGTTTATAGTGCAGGGCTGTGTGTGTATAGTGCAGGGCTGTGTGTGTGTATAGTGCAGGGCTGTTTGTGTATAGTGCAGGGCTGTGTGTGTGTGTATAGTGCAGGGCTGTGTGTGTGTGTGTGTATAGTGCAGGGCTGTGTGTGTATAGTGCAGGGCTGTGTGTGTGTATAGTGCAGGGCTGTGTGTGTGTGTGTGTATAGTGCAGGGCTGTGTGTGTGTGTGTGTGTGTATAGTGCAGGGCTGTGTGTGTATAGTGCAGGGCTGTGTGTGTGTGTGTATAGTGCAGGGCTGTGTGTGTGTATAGTGCAGGGCTGTGTGTGTGTGTGTGTGTATAGTGCAGGGCTGTGTGTGTGTAGTGCAGGGCTGTGTGTGTGTGTGTGTGTGTGTGTATAGTGCAGGGCTGTGTGTGTCTATAGTGCAGGGCTGTGTGTGTGTATAGTGCAGGGCTGTGTGTGTATAGTGCAGGGCTGTGTGTGTGTGTGTGTGTGTGTGTAGTGGAGGGCTGGGTGTGTGTGTGTGTGTATAGTGCAGGGATGTGTGTGTGTATAGTGCAGGGCTGTGTGTGTGTGTGTATAGTGCAGGGCTGTGTGTGTGTGTGTGTGTGTAGTGCAGGGCTGTGTGTGTGTATAGTGCAGGGCTGTGTGTGTGTGTATAGTGCAGGGCTGTGTGTGTATAGTGCAGGGCTTTGTGTGTGTATAGTGCAGGGCTGTGTGTGTATAGTGCAGGGCGGTGTGTGTATAGTGCAGGGCAGTGTGTGTATAGTGCAGGGCTGTGTGTGTGTAGTGCAGGGCTGTGTGTGTGTATAGTGCAGGGCTGTGTGTGTATAGTGCAGGGCTGTGTGTGTGTATAGTGCAGGGCTGTGTGTGTATAGTGCAGGGCTGTGTGTGTGTGTATAGTGCAGGGCTGTGTGTGTGTGTAGTGCAGGGCTGTGTGTGTGTATAGTGCAGGGCTGTGTGTGTGTGTATAGTGCAGGGCTGTGTGTGTATAGTGCAGGGCTGTGTGTGTGTGTGTGTGTGTGTGTGGGTGTAGTGCAGGGCTGTGTGTGTATAGTGCAGGGCTGTGTGTGTAAAGTGCAGGGCTTTGTGTGTTTATAGTGCAGGGCTGTGTGTGTATAATGCAGGGCGGTGTGTGTATAGTGCAGGGCAGTGTGTGTATGGTGCAGGGCTGTGTGTGTGTAGTGCAGGGCTGTGTGTGTGTATAGTGCAGGGCTGTGTGTGTATAGTGCAGGGCTGTGTGTGTGTATAGTGCAGGGCTGTGTGTGTGTGTATAGTGCAGGGCTGTGTGTGTATAGTGCAGGGCTGTGTGTGTGCGTGTGTGTGTGTGTGTGTATAGTGCAGGGCTGTGTGTGTGTGTATAGTACAGGGCTTTGTGTGTATAGTGTAGGGCTGTGTGTGTATAGTGCAGGGCTGTGTGTGTGCATAGTGCAGGGCTGTGTGTGTATAGTGCAGGGCTGTGTGTGTGTATAGTGCAGGGCTGTGTTTGTATAGTGCAGGGCTGTGTGTGTGTGTGTATAGTGCAGGGCTGTGTGTGTGTGTGTGTATAGTGCAGGGCTGTGTGTGTTGATAGTGCAGGGATGTGTGTGTGTATAGTGCAGGGCTGTGTGTATAGTGCAGGGCTGTGTGTGTGTGTATAGTGCAGGGCTGTGTGTGTGTATAGTGCAGGGCTGTGTGTGTATAGTGCAGGGCTGTGTGTGTATAGTGCAGGGCTGTGTTGTGTATAGTGCAGGGCTGTGTGTGTGTATAGTGCAGGGCTGTGTGTGTATAGTGCAGGGCTGTGTGTGTGTGTTTATAGTGCAGGGCTGTGTGTGTATAGTGCAGGGCTGTGTGTGTGTGTTTATAGTGCAGGGCTGTGTGTGTATAGTGCAGGGCTGTGTGTGTGTGTTTATAGTGCAGGGCAGTGTGTGTATAGTACAGGGCTGTGTGTGTATAGTACAGGGCTGTGTGTGTATAGTGCAGGGATGTGTGTGTGTATAGTGCAGGGCTGTGTGTATAGTGCAGGGCTGTGTGTGTGTGTATAGTGCAGGGCTGTGTGTGTGTATAGTGCAGGGCTGTGTGTGTGTATAGTGCAGGGCTGTGTGTGTGTGTGTATAGTGCAGGGCTGTGTGTGTGTATAGTGCAGGGCTGTGTGTGTGTGTATAGTGCAGGGCTGTGTGTGTGTGTATAGTGCAGGGCTGTGTGTGTGTATAGTGCAGGGCTGTGTGTGTTGATAGTGCAGAGATGTGTGTGTGTATAGTGCAGGGCTGTGTGTATAGTGCAGGGCTGTGTGTGTGTGTATAGTGCAGGGCTGTGTGTGTGTATAGTGCAGGGCTGTGTGTGTGTATAGTGCAGGGCTGTGTGTGTGTATAGTGCAGGGCTGTGTGTGTATAGTGCAGGGCTGTGTGTGTGTATAGTGCAGGGCTGTGTGTGTATAGTGCAGGGCTGTGTGTGTGTGTGTATAGTGCATGGCTGTGTGTGTGTATAGTGCAGGGCTGTGTGTGTATAGTACAGGGCTGTGTGTGTTGATAGTGCAGGGATGTGTGTGTGTATAGTGCAGGGCTGTGTGTATAGTGCAGGGCTGTGTGTGTGTATAGTGCAGGGCTGTGTGTGTGTATAGTGCAGGGCTGTGTGTGTGTATCGTGCAGGGCTGTGTGTGTATAGTGCAGGGCTGTGTGTGTGTATAGTGCAGGGCTGTGTGTGTATAGTGCAGGGCTGTGTGTGTGTATAGTGCAGGGCTGTGTGTGTTTATAGTGCAGGGCTGTGTGTGTGTGTGTATAGTGCAGAGCTGTGTGTGTATAGTGCAGGGCTGTGTGTGTGTGTGTATAGTGCAGGGCTGTGTGTGTATAGTGCAGGGCTGTGTGTGTGTATAGTGCAGGGCTGTGTGTGTGTGTGTGTGTATAGTGCAGGGCTGTGTGTGTGTATAGTGCAGGGCTGTGTGTGTGTGTATAGTGCAGGGCTGTGTGTGTGTATAGTGCAGGGCTGTGTGTGTGTATAGTGCAGGGCTGTGTGTGTATAGTGCAGGGCTGTGTGTGTGTGTATAGTGCAGGGCTGTGTGTGTATAGTGCAGGGCTGTGTGTGTGTGTGTGTATAGTGGAGGGCTGTGTGTGTGTATAGTGCAGGGCTGTGTGTGTGTATAGTGCAGGGCTGTGTGTGTGTATAGTGCAGGGATGTGTGTGTGTATAGTGCAGGGCTGTGTGTGTGTCTGTGTGTGTATAGTGCAGGGCTGTGTGTGTGTATAGTGCAGGGCTGTGTGTGTGTGTATAGTGCAGGGCTGTGTGTGTATAGTGCAGGGCTGTGTGTGTGTGTGTGTATAGTGCAGGGCCTTGTGTGTGTGTGTGTGTGTGTGTGTGTATAGTGCAGGGCTGTGTGTGTGTGTATAGTGCAGGGCTGTGTGTGTATAGTGCAGGGCTGTGTGTGTATAGTGCAGGGCTGTGTGTGTGTGTATAGTGCAGGGCTGTGTGTGTATAGTGCAGTGCTGTGTGTGTGTGTGTGTATAGTGGAGGGCTGTGTGTGTGTGTGTGTATAGTGCAGGGATGTGTGTGTGTATAGTGCAGGGCTGTGTGTGTGTCTGTGTGTGTATAGTGCAGGGCTGTGTGTGTGTGTATAGTGCAGGGCTGTGTGTGTGTGTATAGTGCAGGGCTGTGTGTGTATAGTGCAGGGCTGTGTGTGTGTGTGTGTGTGTATATAGTGCAGGGCCTTGTGTGTGTGTGTGTGTGTGTGTATAGTGCAGGGATGTGTGTGTGTATAGTGCAGGGCTGTGTGTATAGTGCAGGGCTGTGTGTGTGTGTGTATAGTGCAGGGCTGTGTGTGTGTATAGTGCAGGGCTGTGTGTGTGTATAGTGCAGGGCTGTGTGTGTGTATAGTGCAGGGCTGTGTGTGTATAGTGCAGGGCTGTGTGTGTGTATAGTGCAGGGCTGTGTGTGTATAGTGCAGGGCTGTGTGTGTGTGTTTATAGTGCAGGGCTGTGTGTGTGTATAGTGCATGGCTGTGTGTGTATAGTGCAGGGCTGTGTGTGTATAGTACAGGGCTGTGTGTGTTGATAGTGCAGGGATGTGTGTGTGTATAGTGCAGGGCTGTGTGTATAGTGCAGGGCTGTGTGTGTGTGTGTATAGTGCAGGGCTGTGTGTGTGTATAGTGCAGGGCTGTGTGTGTGTGTATAGTGCAGGGCTGTGTGTGTATAGTGCAGGGCTGTGTGTGTATAGTGCAGGGCTGTGTGTGTATAGTGCAGGGCTGTGTGTGTGTGTTTATAGTGCAGGGCTGTGTGTGTGTGTATAGTGCATGGCTGTGTGTGTGTATAGTGCAGGGCTGTGTGTGTATAGTGCAGGGCTGTGTGTGTGTATAGTGCAGGGCTGTGTGTGTTTATAGTGCAGGGCTGTGTGTGTGTGTGTATAGTGCAGAGCTGTGTGTGTATAGTGCAGGGCTGTGTGTGTGTGTGTATAGTGCAGGGCTGTGTGTGTATAGTGCAGGGCTGTGTGTGTGTATAGTGCAGGGCTGTGTGTGTGTGTGTGTGTGTATAGTGCAGGGCTGTGTGTGTGTATAGTGCAGGGCTGTGTGTGTGTATAGTGCAGGGCTGTGTGTGTGTATAGTGTAGGGCTGTGTGTGTGTATAGTGCAGGGCTGTGTGTGTATAGTGCAGGGCTGTGTGTGTGTGTGTATAGTGCATGGCTGTGTTTGTGTATAGTGCAGGGCTGTGTGTGTATAGTACAGGGCTGTGTGTGTTGATAGTGCAGGGATGTGTGTGTGTATAGTGCAGGGCTGTGTGTATAGTGCAGGGCTGTGTGTGTGTATAGTGCAGGGCTGTGTGTGTGTATAGTGCAGGGCTGTGTGTGTGTATCGTGCAGGGCTGTGTGTGTATAGTGCAGGGCTGTGTGTGTGTGTATAGTGCAGGGCTGTGTGTGTATAGTGCAGTGCTGTGTGTGTGTGTGTGTATAGTGGAGGGCTGTGTGTGTGTGTGTGTATAGTGCAGGGATGTGTGTGTGTATAGTGCAGGGCTGTGTGTGTGTCTGTGTGTGTATAGTGCAGGGCTGTGTGTGTGTGTATAGTGCAGGGCTGTGTGTGTGTGTATAGTGCAGGGCTGTGTGTGTATAGTGCAGGGCTGTGTGTGTGTGTGTGTGTATATAGTGCAGGGCCTTGTGTGTGTGTGTGTGTGTGTGTGTGTATAGTGCAGGGATGTGTGTGTGTATAGTGCAGGGCTGTGTGTATAGTGCGAGGCTGTGTGTGTGTGTGTATAGTGCAGGGCTGTGTGTGTGTATAGTGCAGGGCTGTGTGTGTGTATAGTGCAGGGCTGTGTGTGTGTATAGTGCAGGGCTGTGTGTGTATAGTGCAGGGCTGTGTGTGTGTATAGTGCAGGGCTGTGTGTGTATAGTGCAGGGCTGTGTGTGTGTGTTTATAGTGCAGGGCTGTGTGTGTGTATAGTGCATGGCTGTGTGTGTATAGTGCAGGGCTGTGTGTGTATAGTACAGGGCTGTGTGTGTTGATAGTGCAGGGATGTGTGTGTGTATAGTGCAGGGCTGTGTGTATAGTGCAGGGCTGTGTGTGTGTGTGTATAGTGCAGGGCTGTGTGTGTGTATAGTGCAGGGCTGTGTGTGTGTGTATAGTGCAGGGCTGTGTGTGTATAGTGCAGGGCTGTGTGTGTATAGTGCAGGGCTGTGTGTGTGTGTTTATAGTGCAGGGCTGTGTGTGTGTGTATAGTGCATGGCTGTGTGTGTGTATAGTGCAGGGCTGTGTGTGTGTATAGTGCAGGGCTGTGTGTGTGTGTATAGTGCAGGGCTGTGTGTGTATAGTGCAGGGCTGTGTGTGTGTATAGTGCAGGGCTGTGTGTGTGTGTGTATAGTGCAGAGCTGTGTGTGTATAGTGCAGGGCTGTGTGTGTGTGTGTATAGTGCAGGGCTGTGTGTGTATAGTGCAGGGCTGTGTGTGTGTATAGTGCAGGGCTGTGTGTGTGTGTGTGTGTGTATAGTGCAGGGCTGTGTGTGTGTATAGTGCAGGGCTGTGTGTGTGTATAGTGCAGGGCTGTGTGTGTGTATAGTGCAGGGCTGTGTGTGTGTATAGTGCAGGGCTGTGTGTGTATAGTGCAGGGCTGTGTGTGTGTGTATAGTGCAGGGCTGTGTGTGTATAGTGCAGGGCTGTGTGTGTGTGTGTGTATAGTGGAGGGCTGTGTGTGTGTGTATAGTGCAGGGCTGTGTGTGTGTATAGTGCAGGGCTGTGTGTGTGTGTATAGTGCAGGGATGTGTGTGTGTATAGTGCAGGGCTGTGTGTGTGTCTGTGTGTGTATAGTGCAGGGCTGTGTGTGTGTATAGTGCAGGGCTGTGTGTGTGTGTATAGTGCAGGGCTGTGTGTGTATAGTGCAGGGCTGTGTGTGTGTGTGTGTATAGTGCAGGGCCTTGTGTGTGTGTGTGTGTGTATAGTGCAGGGCTGTGTGTGTGTGTATAGTGCAGGGCTGTGTGTGTATAGTGCAGGGCTGTGTGTGTGTGTGTGTGTGTGTGTATAGTGCAGGGCTTTGTGTGTGTGTGTGTGTGTATAGTGCAGGGCCTTGTGTGTGTGTATAGTGCAGGGCTGTGTGTGTATAGTGCAGGGCTGTGTGTGTATAGTGCAGGGCTGTGTGTGTGTGTATAGTGCAGGGCTGTGTGTGTGTGTGTATAGTGCAGGGCTGTGTGTGTGTGTGTGTGTGTGTGTGTGTGTGTGTATAGTGCAGGGCTGTGTGTGTGTGTATAGTGCAGGGCTGTGTGTGTGTGTATAGTGCAGGGCTGTGTGTGTGTATAGTGCAGGGCTGTGTGTGTGTGTGTGTATAGTGCAGGGCTGTGTGTGTGTGTATAGTGCAGGGCTGTGTGTGTGTGTGTGTATAGTGCAGGGCTGTGTGTGTGTGTATAGTGCAGGGCTGTGTGTGTATAGTGCAGGGCTGTGTGTGTGTGTGTGTGTGTGTGTGTGTGTAGTGCAGGGCTGTGTGTGTGTGTATAGTGCAGGGCTGTGTGTGTGTGTATAGTGCAGGGCTGTGTGTGTGTGTGTGTATAGTGCAGGGCTGTGTGTGTATAGTGCAGGGCTGTGTGTGTGTGTATAGTGCAGGGCTGTGTGTGTGTATAGTGCAGGGCTGTGTGTGTATAGTGCAGGGCTGTGTGTGTGTGTGTGTGTATAGTGGAGGGCTGTGTGTGTATAGTGCAGGGCTGTGTGTGTGTGTGTGTGTGTGTGTATAGTGCAGGGCTGTGTGTGTGTGTATAGTGCAGGGCTGTGTGTGTGTATAGTGCAGGGCTGTGTGTGTGTGTATAGTGCAGGGCTGTGTGTGTGTATAGTGCAGGGCTGTGTGTGTATAGTGCAGGGCTGTGTGTGTGTGTGTGTGTGTGTGTGTGTATAGTGCAGGGCTGTGTGTGTGTGTATAGTGCAGGGCTGTGTGTGTGTATAGTGCAGGGCTGTGTGTGTGTATAGTGCAGGGCTGTGTGTGTGTGTATAGTGCAGGGCTGTGTGTGTGTATAGTGCAGGGCTGTGTGTGTTTAGTGCAGGGCTGTGTGTGTGTGTGTGTGTGTTTAGTGCAGGGCTGTGTGTGTGTGTGTGTGTATAGTGCAGGGCTGTGTGTGTGTGTGTGTGTGTGTGTGTGTGTGTGTGTTTAGTGCAGGGCTGTGTGTGTGTGTGTGTGTGTATAGTGCAGGGCTGTGTGTGTGTGTGTGTGTGTGTGTGTGTGTTTAGTGCAGGGCTGTGTGTGTGTGTGTGTGTGTATAGTGCAGGGCTGTGTGTGTGTGTATAGTGCAGGGCTGTGTGTGTGTGTATAGTGCAGGGCTGTGTGTGTGTATAGTGCAGGGCTGTGTGTGTGTATAGTGCAGGGCTGTGTGTGTGTGTGTATAGTGCAGGGCTGTGTGTGTATAGTGCAGGGCTGTGTGTGTATAGTGCAGGGCTGTGTGTGTGTGTGTATAGTGCAGGGCTGTGTGTGTGTATAGTGCAGGGCTGTGCGTGTGTGTGTATAGTGCAGGGCTGTGTGTGTATAGTGCAGGGCTGTGTGTGTGTATAGTGCAGGGCTGTGTGTGTGTGTGTATAGTGCAGGGCTGTGTGTATAGTGCAGGGCTGTGCGTGTGTGTGTATAGTGCAGGGCTGTGTGTGTGTGTATAGTGCAGGGCTGTGTGTGTGTATAGTGCAGGGCTGTGTCTGTGTGTGTATAGTGCAGGGCTGTGTGTGTGTGTGTGTGTGTGTATAGTGCAGGGCTGTGTGTGTGTGTATAGTGCAGGGCTGTGTGTGTGTATAGTGCAGGGCTGTGTGTGTATAGTGCAGGGCTGTGTGTGTGTGTATAGTGCAGGGCTGTGTGTGTGTATAGTGCAGGGCTGTGTGTGTGTGTATAGTGCAGGGCTGTGTGTGTGTGTATAGTGCAAGGCTGTGTGTGTATAGTGCAGGGCTGTGTGTGTGTGTGTGTGTGTGTAGTGCAGGGCTGTGTGTGTATAGTGCAGGGCTGTGTGTGTATAGTGCAGGGCTTTGTGTGTGTATAGTGCAGGGCTGTGTGTGTATAGTGCAGGGCGGTGTGTGTATAGTGCAGGGCAGTGTGTGTATAGTGCAGGGCTGTGTGTGTGTAGTGCAGGGCTGTGTGTGTGTATAGTGCAGGGCTGTGTGTGTATAGTGCAGGGCTGTGTGTGTGTATAGTGCAGGGCTGTGTGTGTATAGTGCAGGGCTGTGTGTACAGTGCAGGGCTTTGTGTGTATAGTGCAGGGCTGTGTGTATAGTGCAGGGCTGTGTGTGTATAGTGCAGGGCTTTGTGTGTATAGTGCAGGGCTGTGTGTATAGTGCAGGGCTGCGTGTGTGTATAGAGCAGGGCTGTGTGTGTGCATAGTGCAGGGCTGTGTGTGTATAGTGCAGGGCTGTGTGTGTGTATAGTGCAGGGCTGTGTGTGTATAGTGCAGGGCTGTGTGTGTGTGTGTGTATAGTGCAGGGCTGTGTGTGTTTATAGTGCAGGGATTTGTGTGTGTATAGTGCAGGGATGTGTGTATAGTGCAGGGCTGTGTGTGTGTATAGTGCAGGGCTGTGTGTGTGTGTGTGTGTGTGTATAGTGCAGGGCTGTGTGTGTGTAAAGTGCAGGGCTGTGTTTGTGTATAGTGCAGGGCTGTGTGTGTATAGTGCAGGGCTGTGTGTGTGTATATAGTGCAGGGCTGTGTGTGTATAGTGCAGGGCTGTGTGTGTGTTTATAGTGCAGGGCTGTGTGTGTATAGTGCAGGGCTGTGTGTGTGTATAGTGCAGGGCTGTTTGTGTATAGTGCAGGGCTGTGTGTGTGTGTGTGTGTATAGTGCACGGCTGTGTGTGTTTATAGTGCAGGGCTGTGTGTGTGTGTGTGTATAGTGCAGGGCTGTGTGTGTGTGTGTGTATAGTGCAGGGCTGTGTGTGTATAGTGCAGGGCTGTGTGTGTGTATAGTGCAGGGCTGTGTGTGTGTGTGTGTATAGTGCAGGGCTGTGTGTGTGTGTGTGTGTGTATAGTGCAGGGCTGTGTGTGTATAGTGCAGGGCTGTGTGTGTGTGTGTATAGTGCAGGGCTGTGTGTGTGTATAGTGCAGGGCTGTGTGTGTGTGTGTGTGTATAGTGCAGGGCTGTGTGTGTGTAGTGCAGGGCTGTGTGTGTGTGTGTGTGTGTGTGTATAGTGCAGGGCTGTGTGTGTATAGTGCAGGGCTGTGTGTGTCTATAGTGCAGGGCTGTGTGTGTGTATAGTGCAGGGCTGTGTGTGTATAGTGCAGGGCTGTGTGTGTGTGTGTGTGTGTGTGTAGTGGAGGGCTGGGTGTGTGTGTGTGTGTATAGTGCAGGGATGTGTGTGTGTATAGTGCAGGGCTGTGTGTGTGTGTGTATAGTGCAGGGCTGTGTGTGTGTGTGTGTGTGTGTAGTGCAGGGCTGTGTGTGTGTATAGTGCAGGGCTGTGTGTGTGTGTATAGTGCAGGGCTGTGTGTGTATAGTGCAGGGCTTTGTGTGTGTATAGTGCAGGGCTGTGTGTGTATAGTGCAGGGCGGTGTGTGTATAGTGCAGGGCAGTGTGTGTATAGTGCAGGGCTGTGTGTGTGTAGTGCAGGGCTGTGTGTGTGTATAGTGCAGGGCTGTGTGTGTATAGTGCAGGGCTGTGTGTGTGTATAGTGCAGGGCTGTGTGTGTATAGTGCAGGGCTGTGTGTGTGTGTATAGTGCAGGGCTGTGTGTGTGTGTAGTGCAGGGCTGTGTGTGTGTATAGTGCAGGGCTGTGTGTGTGTGTATAGTGCAGGGCTGTGTGTGTATAGTGCAGGGCTGTGTGTGTGTGTGTGTGTGTGGGTATAGTGCAGGGCTGTGTGTGTATAGTGCAGGGCTGTGTGTGTAAAGTGCAGGGCTTTGTGTGTTTATAGTGCAGGGCTGTGTGTGTATAATGCAGGGCGGTGTGTGTATAGTGCAGGGCAGTGTGTGTATGGTGCAGGGCTGTGTGTGTGTAGTGCAGGGCTGTGTGTGTGTATAGTGCAGGGCTGTGTGTGTATAGTGCAGGGCTGTGTGTGTGTGTATAGTGCAGGGCTGTGTGTGTATAGTGCAGGGCTGTGTGTGTGCGTGTGTGTGTGTGTGTGTATAGTGCAGGGCTGTGTGTGTGTGTGTATAGTACAGGGCTTTGTGTGTATAGTGTAGGGCTGTGTGTGTGTATAGTGCAGGGCTGTGTGTGTGCATAGTGCAGGGCTGTGTGTGTATAGTGCAGGGCTGTGTGTGTGTATAGTGCAGGGCTGTGTTTGTATAGTGCAGGGCTGTGTGTGTGTGTGTATAGTGCAGGGCTGTGTGTGTGTGTGTGTATAGTGCAGGGCTGTGTGTGTTGATAGTGCAGGGATGTGTGTGTGTATAGTGCAGGGCTGTGTGTATAGTGCAGGGCTGTGTGTGTGTATAGTGCAGGGCTGTGTGTGTGTATAGTGCAGGGCTGTGTGTGTATAGTGCAGGGCTGTGTGTGTATAGTGCAGGGCTGTGTTGTGTATAGTGCAGGGCTGTGTGTGTGTATAGTGCAGGGCTGTGTGTGTATAGTGCAGGGCTGTGTGTGTGTGTTTATAGTGCAGGGCTGTGTGTGTATAGTGCAGGGCTGTGTGTGTGTGTTTATAGTGCAGGGCTGTGTGTGTATAGTGCAGGGCTGTGTGTGTGTGTTTATAGTGCAGGGCAGTGTGTGTATAGTGCAGGGCTGTGTGTGTATAGTGCAGGGCTGTGTGTGTGTATAGTGCAGGGCTGTGTGTGTATAGTGCAGGGCTGTGTGTGTATAGTACAGGGCTGTGTGTGTATAGTGCAGGGATGTGTGTGTGTATAGTGCAGGGCTGTGTGTATAGTGCAGGGCTGTGTGTGTGTGTGTGTATAGTGCAGGGCTGTGTGTGTGTATAGTGCAGGGCTGTGTGTGTGTATAGTGCAGGGCTGTGTGTGTATAGTGCAGGGCTGTGTGTGTGTATAGTGCAGGGCTGTGTGTGTATAGTGCAGGGCTGTGTGTGTGTGTTTATAGTGCAGGGCTGTGTGTGTGTATAGTGCATGGCTGTGTGTGTGTATAGTGCAGGGCTGTGTGTGTATAGTGCAGGGCTGTGTGTGTGTATAGTGCAGGGCTGTGTGTGTTTATAGTGCAGGGCTGTGTGTGTATAGTGCAGGGCTGTGTGTGTGTGTGTATAGTGCAGGGCTGTGTGTATAGTGCAGGGCTGTGTGTGTGTGTATAGTGCAGGGCTGTGTGTGTGTATAGTGCAGGGCTGTGTGTGTATAGTGCAGGGCTGTGTGTGTATAGTGCAGGGCTGTGTTGTGTAAAGTGCAGGGCTGTGTGTGTGTATAGTGCAGGGCTGTGTGTGTGTATAGTGCAGGGCTGTGTGTTTGTTTATAGTGCAGGGCTGTGTGTGTGTATAGTGCAGGGATGTGTGTGTGTATAGTGCAGGGCTGTGTGTATAGTGCAGGGCTGTGTGTGTGTGTATAGTGCAGGGCTGTGTGTGTGTATAGTGCAGGGCTGTGTGTGTGTATAGTGCAGGGCTGTGTGTGTATAGTGCAGGGCTGTGTGTGTGTATAGTGCAGGGCTGTGTGTGTATAGTGCAGGGCTGTGTGTGTGTGTTTATAGTGCAGGGCTGTGTGTGTGTATAGTGCATGGCTGTGTGTGTGTATAGTGCAGGGCTGTGTGTGTATAGTGCAGGGCTGTGTGTGTGTGTTTATAGTGCAGGGCTGTGTGTGTGTGTATAGTGCAGGGCTGTGTGTGTTTATAGTGCAGGGCTGTGTGTGTGTGTGTGTATAGTGCAGAGCTGTGTGTGTGTGTGTATAGTGCAGGGCTGTGTGTGTGTGTTTATAGTGCAGGGCTGTGTGTGTATAGTGCAGGGCTGTGTGTGTGTATAGTGCAGGGCTGTGTGTGTGTGTGTATAGTGCAGGGCTGTGTGTGTGTATAGTGCAGGGCTGTGTGTGTGTATAGTGCAGGGCTGTGTGTGTGTGTGTGTGTGTGTATAGTGCAGGGCTGTGTGTGTGTATAGTGCAGGGCTGTGTGTGTGTATAGTGCAGGGCTGTGTGTGTGTATAGTGCAGGGCTGTGTGTGTGTGTATAGTGCAGGGCTGTGTGTGTATAGTGCAGGGCTGTGTGTGTGTGTGTGTGTGTGTGTGTATAGTGGAGGGCTGTGTGTGTGTGTGTGTATAGTGCAGGGCTGTGTGTGTGTATAGAGCAGGGCTGTGTGTGTGTGTATAGTGCAGGGATGTGTGTGTATAGTGCAGGGCTGTGTGTGTGTGTGTGTATGTATAGTGCAGGGCTGTGTGTGTGTATAGTGCAGGGCTGTGTGTGTGTGTGTATAGTGCAGGGCTGTGTGTGTATAGTGCAGGGCTGTGTGTGTGTGTGTGTGTGTATAGTGCAGGGCTGTGTGTGTGTGTATAGTGCACGGCTGTGTGTGTGTGTATATAGTGCAGGGCTGTGTGTGTATAGTGCAGGGCTGTGTGTGTGTGTGTATAGTGCAGGGCTGTGTGTGTGTATAGTGCAGGGCTGTGTGTGTGTGTATAGTGCAGGGCTGTGTGTGTGTATAGTGCAGGGCTGTGTGTGTGTATAGTGCAGGGCTGTGTGTGTTGATAGTGCAGAGATGTGTGTGTGTATAGTGCAGGGCTGTGTGTATAGTGCAGGGCTGTGTGTGTGTGTATAGTGCAGGGCTGTGTGTGTGTATAGTGCAGGGCTGTGTGTGTGTATAGTGCAGGGCTGTGTGTGTGTATAGTGCAGGGCTGTGTGTGTATAGTGCAGGGCTGTGTGTGTGTATAGTGCAGGGCTGTGTGTGTATAGTGCAGGGCTGTGTGTGTGTGTTTATAGTGCAGGGCTGTGTGTGTGTATAGTGCATGGCTGTGTGTGTGTATAGTGCAGGGCTGTGTGTGTATAGTACAGGGCTGTGTGTGTTGATAGTGCAGGGATGTGTGTGTGTATAGTGCAGGGCTGTGTGTATAGTGCAGGGCTGTGTGTGTGTATAGTGCAGGGCTGTGTGTGTGTATAGTGCAGGGCTGTGTGTGTGTATAGTGCAGGGCTGTGTGTGTATAGTGCAGGGCTGTGTGTGTGTATAGTGCAGGGCTGTGTGTGTATAGTGCAGGGCTGTGTGTGTGTATAGTGCAGGGCTGTGTGTGTTTATAGTGCAGGGCTGTGTGTGTGTGTGTATAGTGCAGAGCTGTGTGTGTATAGTGCAGGGCTGTGTGTGTGTGTGTATAGTGCAGGGCTGTGTGTGTATAGTGCAGGGCTGTGTGTGTGTATAGTGCAGGGCTGTGTGTGTGTGTATAGTGCAGGGCTGTGTGTGTGTATAGTGCAGGGCTGTGTGTGTGTGTATAGTGCAGGGCTGTGTGTGTGTATAGTGCAGGGCTGTGTGTGTGTATAGTGCAGGGCTGTGTGTGTATAGTGCAGGGCTGTGTGTGTGTGTATAGTGCAGGGCTGTGTGTGTATAGTGCAGGGCTGTGTGTGTGTGTGTGTGTATAGTGGAGGGCTGTGTGTGTGTGTATAGTGCAGGGCTGTGTGTGTGTATAGTGCAGGGCTGTGTGTGTGTGTATAGTGCAGGGATGTGTGTGTGTATAGTGCAGGGCTGTGTGTGTGTCTGTGTGTGTATAGTGCAGGGCTGTGTGTGTGTATAGTGCAGGGCTGTGTGTGTGTGTATAGTGCAGGGCTGTGTGTGTATAGTGCAGGGCTGTGTGTGTGTGTGTGTATAGTGCAGGGCCTTGTGTGTGTGTGTGTGTGTGTGTATAGTGCAGGGCTGTGTGTGTGTGTATAGTGCAGGGCTGTGTGTGTATAGTGCAGGGCTGTGTGTGTATAGTGCAGGGCTGTGTGTGTGTGTATAGTGCAGGGCTGTGTGTGTATAGTGCAGTGCTGTGTGTGTGTGTGTGTATAGTGGAGGGCTGTGTGTGTGTGTGTGTATAGTGCAGGGATGTGTGTGTGTATAGTGCAGGGCTGTGTGTGTGTCTGTGTGTGTATAGTGCAGGGCTGTGTGTGTGTGTATAGTGCAGGGCTGTGTGTGTGTGTATAGTGCAGGGCTGTGTGTGTATAGTGCAGGGCTGTGTGTGTGTGTGTGTATAGTGGAGGGCTGTGTGTGTGTGTGTGTATAGTGCAGGGCTGTGTGTGTGTATAGTGCAGGGCTGTGTGTGTGTGTATAGTGCAGGGATGTGTGTGTGTATAGTGCAGGGCTGTGTGTGTGTCTGTGTGTGTATAGTGCAGGGCTGTGTGTGTGTATAGTGCAGGGCTGTGTGTGTGTGTATAGTGCAGGGCTGTGTGTGTATAGTGCAGGGCTGTGTGTGTGTGTGTGTGTGTATAGTGCAGGGCCTTGTGTGTGTGTGTGTGTGTGTGTGTATAGTGCAGGGCTGTGTGTGTGTATAGTGCAGGGCTGTGTGTGTATAGTGCAGGGCTGTGTGTGTGTGTGTGTGTGTGTGTGTATAGTGCAGGGCTGTGTGTGTGTGTGTGTGTGTATAGTGCAGGGCCTTGTGTGTGTGTATAGTGCAGGGCTGTGTGTGTATAGTGCAGGGCTGTGTGTGTATAGTGCAGGGCTGTGTGTGTGTGTATAGTGCAGGGCTGTGTGTGTGTGTGTATAGTGCAGGGCTGTGTGTGTGTGTGTGTGTGTGTGTGTATAGTGCAGGGCTGTGTGTGTGTATAGTGCAGGGCTGTGTGTGTGTGTGTATAGTGCAGGGCTGTGTGTGTGTATAGTGCAGGGCTGTGTGTGTGTGTGTGTGTGTATAGTGCAGGGCTGTGTGTGTGTGTATAGTGCAGGGCTGTGTGTGTGTGTGTGTATAGTGCAGGGCTGTGTGTGTGTGTATAGTGCAGGGCTGTGTGTGTATAGTGCAGGGCTGTGTGTGTGTGTGTGTGTGTGTGTAGTGCAGGGCTGTGTGTGTGTGTATAGTGCAGGGCTGTGTGTGTGTGTGTGTATAGTGCAGGGCTGTGTGTGTATAGTGCAGGGCTGTGTGTGTGTGTATAGTGCAGGGCTGTGTGTGTGTATAGTGCAGGGCTGTGTGTGTATAGTGCAGGGCTGTGTGTGTGTGTGTGTGTGTGTGTATAGTGGAGGGCTGTGTGTGTATAGTGCAGGGCTGTGTGTGTGTGTGTGTGTGTGTGTGTATAGTGCAGGGCTGTGTGTGTGTGTATAGTGCAGGGCTGTGTGTGTGTATAGTGCAGGGCTGTGTGTGTATAGTGCAGGGCTGTGTGTGTGTATAGTGCAGGGCTGTGTGTGTATAGTGCAGGGCTGTGTGTGTGTGTGTGTGTGTGTGTATAGTGCAGGGCTGTGTGTGTGTGTATAGTGCAGGGCTGTGTGTGTGTATAGTGCAGGGCTGTGTGTGTGTATAGTGCAGGGCTGTGTGTGTGTGTATAGTGCAGGGCTGTGTGTGTGTATAGTGCAGGGCTGTGTGTGTTTAGTGCAGGGCTGTGTGTGTGTGTGTGTTTAGTGCAGGGCTGTGTGTGTGTGTGTGTATAGTGCAGGGCTGTGTGTGTGTGTGTGTGTTTAGTGCAGGGCTGTGTGTGTGTGTGTGTGTGTGTGTATAGTGCAGGGCTGTGTGTGTGTGTGTGTGTGTGTGTTTAGTGCAGGGCTGTGTGTGTGTGTGTGTGTATAGTGCAGGGCTGTGTGTGTGTGTATAGTGCAGGGCTGTGTGTGTGTGTATAGTGCAGGGCTGTGTGTGTGTATAGTGCAGGGCTGTGTGTGTGTATAGTGCAGGGCTGTGTGTGTGTGTGTATAGTGCAGGGCTGTGTGTGTATAGTGCAGGGCTGTGTGTGTATAGTGCAGGGCTGTGTGTGTGTATAGTGCAGGGCTGTGTGTGTGTATAGTGCAGGGCTGTGCGTGTGTGTGTGTATAGTGCAGGGCTGTGTGTGTATAGTGCAGGGCTGTGTGTGTGTATAGTGCAGGGCTGTGTGTGTGTGTGTATAGTGCAGGGCTGTGTGTATAGTGCAGGGCTGTGCGTGTGTGTGTATAGTGCAGGGCTGTGTGTGTGTGTATAGTGCAGGGCTGTGTGTGTGTATAGTGCAGGGCTGTGTCTGTGTGTGTATAGTGCAGGGCTGTGTGTGTGTGTGTGTGTGTGTATAGTGCAGGGCTGTGTGTGTGTGTATAGTGCAGGGCTGTGTGTGTGTATAGTGCAGGGCTGTGTGTGTATAGTGCAGGGCTGTGTGTGTGTGTGTATAGTGCAGGGCTGTGTGTGTGTATAGTGCAGGGCTGTGTGTGTGTGTATAGTGCAGGGCTGTGTGTGTGTGTATAGTGCAAGGCTGTGTGTGTATAGTGCAGGGCTGTGTGTGTGTGTGTGTGTATAGTGCAGGGCTGTGTGTGTGTGTGTGTGTGTAGTGCAGGGCTGTGTGTGTATAGTGCAGGGCTGTGTGTGTATAGTGCAGGGCTTTGTGTGTGTATAGTGCAGGGCTGTGTGTGTATAGTGCAGGGCGGTGTGTGTATAGTGCAGGGCAGTGTGTGTATAGTGCAGGGCTGTGTGTGTGTAGTGCAGGGCTGTGTGTGTGTATAGTGCAGGGCTGTGTGTGTATAGTGCAGGGCTGTGTGTGTGTATAGTGCAGGGCTGTGTGTGTATAGTGCAGGGCTGTGTGTACAGTGCAGGGCTTTGTGTGTATAGTGCAGGGCTGTGTGTATAGTGCAGGGCTGTGTGTGTATAGTGCAGGGCTTTGTGTGTATAGTGCAGGGCTGTGTGTATAGTGCAGGGCTGCGTGTGTGTATAGAGCAGGGCTGTGTGTGTGCATAGTGCAGGGCTGTGTGTGTATAGTGCAGGGCTGTGTGTGTGTATAGTGCAGGGCTGTGTGTGTATAGTGCAGGGCTGTGTGTGTGTGTGTGTATAGTGCAGGGCTGTGTGTGTTTATAGTGCAGGGATTTGTGTGTGTATAGTGCAGGGATGTGTGTATAGTGCAGGGCTGTGTGTGTGTATAGTGCAGGGCTGTGTGTGTGTGTGTGTGTATAGTGCAGGGCTGTGTGTGTGTAAAGTGCAGGGCTGTGTTTGTGTATAGTGCAGGGCTGTGTGTGTATAGTGCAGGGCTGTGTGTGTGTATATAGTGCAGGGCTGTGTGTGTATAGTGCAGGGCTGTGTGTGTGTTTATAGTGCAGGGCTGTGTGTGTATAGTGCAGGGCTGTGTGTGTGTATAGTGCAGGGCTGTTTGTGTATAGTGCAGGGCTGTGTGTGTGTGTGTGTATAGTGCACGGCTGTGTGTGTTTATAGTGCAGGGCTGTGTGTGTGTGTGTGTGTGTATAGTGCAGGGCTGTGTGTGTGTGTGTGTATAGTGCAGGGCTGTGTGTGTATAGTGCAGGGCTGTGTGTGTGTATAGTGCAGGGCTGTGTGTGTGTGTGTGTGTGTATAGTGCAGGGCTGTGTGTGTGTGTGTGTGTATAGTGCAGGGCTGTGTGTGTATAGTGCAGGGCTGTGTGTGTGTGTGTATAGTGCAGGGCTGTGTGTGTGTATAGTGCAGGGCTGTGTGTGTGTGTGTGTGTATAGTGCAGGGCTGTGTGTGTGTAGTGCAGGGCTGTGTGTGTGTGTGTGTGTATAGTGCAGGGCTGTGTGTGTATAGTGCAGGGCTGTGTGTGTCTATAGTGCAGGGCTGTGTGTGTGTATAGTGCAGGGCTGTGTGTGTATAGTGCAGGGCTGTGTGTGTGTGTGTGTGTGTGTGTGTAGTGGAGGGCTGGGTGTGTGTGTGTGTATAGTGCAGGGATGTGTGTGTGTATAGTGCAGGGCTGTGTGTGTGTGTGTATAGTGCAGGGCTGTGTGTGTGTGTGTGTGTAGTGCAGGGCTGTGTGTGTGTATAGTGCAGGGCTGTGTGTGTGTGTATAGTGCAGGGCTGTGTGTGTATAGTGCAGGGCTTTGTGTGTGTATAGTGCAGGGCTGTGTGTGTATAGTGCAGGGCGGTGTGTGTATAGTGCAGGGCAGTGTGTGTATAGTGCAGGGCTGTGTGTGTGTAGTGCAGGGCTGTGTGTGTGTATAGTGCAGGGCTGTGTGTGTATAGTGCAGGGCTGTGTGTGTGTATAGTGCAGGGCTGTGTGTGTATAGTGCAGGGCTGTGTGTGTGTGTATAGTGCAGGGCTGTGTGTGTGTGTAGTGCAGGGCTGTGTGTGTGTATAGTGCAGGGCTGTGTGTGTGTGTATAGTGCAGGGCTGTGTGTGTATAGTGCAGGGCTGTGTGTGTGTGTGTGTGTGTGGGTGTAGTGCAGGGCTGTGTGTGTATAGTGCAGGGCTGTGTGTGTAAAGTGCAGGGCTTTGTGTGTTTATAGTGCAGGGCTGTGTGTGTATAATGCAGGGCGGTGTGTGTATAGTGCAGGGCAGTGTGTGTATGGTGCAGGGCTGTGTGTGTGTAGTGCAGGGCTGTGTGTGTGTATAGTGCAGGGCTGTGTGTGTATAGTGCAGGGCTGTGTGTGTGTATAGTGCAGGGCTGTGTGTGTGTGTATAGTGCAGGGCTGTGTGTGTATAGTGCAGGGCTGTGTGTGTGCGTGTGTGTGTGTGTGTGTATAGTGCAGGGCTGTGTGTGTGTGTATAGTACAGGGCTTTGTGTGTATAGTGTAGGGCTGTGTGTGTGTATAGTGCAGGGCTGTGTGTGTGCATAGTGCAGGGCTGTGTGTGTATAGTGCAGGGCTGTGTGTGTGTATAGTGCAGGGCTGTGTTTGTATAGTGCAGGGCTGTGTGTGTGTGTGTATAGTGCAGGGCTGTGTGTGTGTGTGTGTATAGTGCAGGGCTGTGTGTGTTGATAGTGCAGGGATGTGTGTGTGTATAGTGCAGGGCTGTGTGTATAGTGCAGGGCTGTGTGTGTGTGTATAGTGCAGGGCTGTGTGTGTGTATAGTGCAGGGCTGTGTGTGTATAGTGCAGGGCTGTGTGTGTATAGTGCAGGGCTGTGTTGTGTATAGTGCAGGGCTGTGTGTGTGTATAGTGCAGGGCTGTGTGTGTATAGTGCAGGGCTGTGTGTGTGTGTTTATAGTGCAGGGCTGTGTGTGTATAGTGCAGGGCTGTGTGTGTGTGTTTATAGTGCAGGGCTGTGTGTGTATAGTGCAGGGCTGTGTGTGTATAGTGCAGGGCTGTGTGTGTGTGTTTATAGTGCAGGGCAGTGTGTGTATAGTGCAGGGCTGTGTGTGTATAGTACAGGGCTGTGTGTGTATAGTGCAGGGATGTGTGTGTGTATAGTGCAGGGCTGTGTGTATAGTGCAGGGCTGTGTGTGTGTGTGTGTATAGTGCAGGACTGTGTGTGTGTATAGTGCAGGGCTGTGTGTGTGTATAGTGCAGGGCTGTGTGTGTATAGTGCAGGGCTGTGTGTGTGTATAGTGCAGGGCTGTGTGTGTATAGTGCAGGGCTGTGTGTGTGTGTTTATAGTGCAGGGCTGTGTGTGTGTATAGTGCATGGCTGTGTGTGTGTATAGTGCAGGGCTGTGTGTGTATAGTGCAGGGCTGTGTGTGTGTGTATAGTGCAGGGCTGTGTGTGTTTATAGTGCAGGGCTGTGTGTGTGTGTGTGTATAGTGCAGAGCTGTGTGTGTGTGTGTATAGTGCAGGGCTGTGTGTGTGTGTTTATAGTGCAGGGCTGTGTGTGTATAGTGCAGGGCTGTGTGTGTGTATAGTGCAGGGCTGTGTGTGTGTGTATAGTGCATGGCTGTGTGTGTGTATAGTGCAGGGCTGTGTGTGTGTATAGTGCAGGGCTGTGTGTGTGTGTGTGTGTGTGTGTGTGTGTGTATAGTGCAGGGCTGTGTGTGTGTATAGTGCAGGGCTGTGTGTGTGTATAGTGCAGGGCTGTGTGTGTGTATAGTGCAGGGCTGTGTGTGTGTGTATAGTGCAGGGCTGTGTGTGTATAGTGCAGGGCTGTGTGTGTGTGTGTGTGTGTGTGTGTATAGTGGAGGGCTGTGTGTGTGTGTGTGTGTGTGTGTAGTGCAGGGCTGTGTGTGTGTATAGTGCAGGGCTGTGTGTGTGTGTATAGTGCAGGGATGTGTGTGTATAGTGCAGGGCTGTGTGTGTGTGTGTGTGTGTATAGTGCAGGGCTGTGTGTGTGTATAGTGCAGGGCTGTGTGTGTGTGTATAGTGCAGGGCTGTGTGTGTATAGTGCAGGGCTGTGTGTGTGTGTGTGTGTATAGTGCAGGGCTGTGTGTGTGTGTATAGTGCACGGCTGTGTGTGTGTGTATATAGTGCAGGGCTGTGTGTGTATAGTGCAGGGCTGTGTGTGTGTGTGTATAGTGCAGGGCTGTGTGTGTGTATAGTGCAGGGCTGTGTGTGTGTGTATAGTGCAGGGCTGTGTGTGTGTGTATAGTGCAGGGCTGTGTGTGTGTATAGTGCAGGGCTGTGTGTGTTGATAGTGCAGGGATGTGTGTGTGTATAGTGCAGGGCTGTGTGTATAGTGCAGGGCTGTGTGTGTGTGTATAGTGCAGGGCTGTGTGTGTGTATAGTGCAGGGCTGTGTGTGTGTATAGTGCAGGGCTGTGTGTGTGTATAGTGCAGGGCTGTGTGTGTATAGTGCAGGGCTGTGTGTGTGTATAGTGCAGGGCTGTGTGTGTATAGTGCAGGGCTGTGTGTGTGTGTTTATAGTGCAGGGCTGTGTGTGTGTATAGTGCATGGCTGTGTGTGTGTATAGTGCAGGGCTGTGTGTGTATAGTACAGGGCTGTGTGTGTTGATAGTGCAGGGATGTGTGTGTGTATAGTGCAGGGCTGTGTGTATAGTGCAGGGCTGTGTGTGTGTATAGTGCAGGGCTGTGTGTGTGTATAGTGCAGGGCTGTGTGTGTGTATAGTGCAGGGCTGTGTGTGTATAGTGCAGGGCTGTGTGTGTGTATAGTGCAGGGCTGTGTGTGTATAGTGCAGGGCTGTGTGTGTGTATAGTGCAGGGCTGTGTGTGTTTATAGTGCAGGGCTGTGTGTGTGTGTGTATAGTGCAGAGCTGTGTGTGTATAGTGCAGGGCTGTGTGTGTGTGTGTATAGTGCAGGGCTGTGTGTGTATAGTGCAGGGCTGTATGTGTGTATAGTGCAGGGCTGTGTGTGTGTGTGTGTGTATAGTGCAGGGCTGTGTGTGTATAGTGCAGGGCTGTGTGTGTGTGTATAGTGCAGGGCTGTGTGTGTGTATAGTGCAGGGCTGTGTGTGTGTATAGTGCAGGGCTGTGTGTGTATAGTGCAGGGCTGTGTGTGTGTGTATAGTGCAGGGCTGTGTGTGTATAGTGCAGGGCTGTGTGTGTGTGTGTGTATAGTGGAGGGCTGTGTGTGTGTGTATAGTGCAGGGCTGTGTGTGTGTATAGTGCAGGGCTGTGTGTGTGTATAGTGCAGGGATGTGTGTGTGTATAGTGCAGGGCTGTGTGTGTGTCTGTGTGTGTATAGTGCAGGGCTGTGTGTGTGTATAGTGCAGGGCTGTGTGTGTGTGTATAGTGCAGGGCTGTGTGTGTATAGTGCAGGGCTGTGTGTGTGTGTGTGTGTATAGTGCAGGGCCTTGTGTGTGTGTGTGTGTGTGTATAGTGCAGGGCTGTGTGTGTGTGTATAGTGCAGGGCTGTGTGTGTATAGTGCAGGGCTGTGTGTGTATAGTGCAGGGCTGTGTGTGTGTGTATAGTGCAGGGCTGTGTGTGTATAGTGCAGGGCTGTGTGTGTGTGTGTAAAGTGGAGGGCTGTGTGTGTGTGTGTGTATAGTGCAGGCATGTGTGTGTGTATAGTGCAGGGCTGTGTGTGTGTCTGTGTGTGTATAGTGCAGGGCTGTGTGTGTGTGTATAGTGCAGGGCTGTGTGTGTGTGTGTATAGTGCAGGGCTGTGTGTGTATAGTGCAGGGCTGTGTGTGTGTGTGTGTATAGTGCAGGGCCTTGTGTGTGTGTGTGTGTGTGTGTGTATAGTGCAGGGATGTGTGTGTGTATAGTGCAGGGCTGTGTGTATAGTGCAGGGCTGTGTGTGTGTGTATAGTGCAGGGCTGTGTGTGTGTATAGTGCAGGGCTGTGTGTGTGTATAGTGCAGGGCTGTGTGTGTGTATAGTGCAGGGCTGTGTGTGTATAGTGCAGGGCTGTGTGTGTGTATAGTGCAGGGCTGTGTGTGTATAGTGCAGGGCTGTGTGTGTGTGTTTATAGTGCAGGGCTGTGTGTGTGTATAGTGCATGGCTGTGTGTGTATAGTGCAGGGCTGTGTGTGTATAGTACAGGGCTGTGTGTGTTGATAGTGCAGGGATGTGTGTGTGTATAGTGCAGGGCTGTGTGTATAGTGCAGGGCTGTGTGTGTGTGTATAGTGCAGGGCTGTGTGTGTGTATAGTGCAGGGCTGTGTGTGTGTATAGTGCAGGGCTGTGTGTGTATAGTGCAGGGCTGTGTGTGTATAGTGCAGGGCTGTGTGTGTATAGTGCAGGGCTGTGTGTGTGTGTTTATAGTGCAGGGCTGTGTGTGTGTATAGTGCATGGCTGTGTGTGTGTATAGTGCAGGGCTGTGTGTGTATAGTGCAGGGCTGTGTGTGTGTATAGTGCAGGGCTGTGTGTGTTTATAGTGCAGGGCTGTGTGTGTGTGTGTATAGTGCAGAGCTGTGTGTGTATAGTGCAGGGCTGTGTGTGTGTGTGTATAGTGCAGGGCTGTGTGTGTATAGTGCAGGGCTGTGTGTGTGTATAGTGCAGGGCTGTGTGTGTGTGTGTGTGTGTATAGTGCAGGGCTGTGTGTGTGTATAGTGCAGGGCTGTGTGTGTGTATAGTGCAGGGCTGTGTGTGTGTATAGTGCAGGGCTGTGTGTGTGTATAGTGCAGGGCTGTGTGTGTATAGTGCAGGGCTGTGTGTGTGTGTATAGTGCAGGGCTGTGTGTGTATAGTGCAGGGCTGTGTGTGTGTGTGTGTATAGTGGAGGGCTGTGTGTGTGTGTGTGTATAGTGCAGGGCTGTGTGTGTGTATAGTGCAGGGCTGTGTGTGTGTGTATAGTGCAGGGATGTGTGTGTGTATAGTGCAGGGCTGTGTGTGTGTCTGTGTGTGTATAGTGCAGGGCTGTGTGTGTGTATAGTGCAGGGCTGTGTGTGTGTGTATAGTGCAGGGCTGTGTGTGTATAGTGCAGGGCTGTGTGTGTGTGTGTGTATAGTGCAGGGCCTTGTGTGTGTGTGTGTGTGTGTGTGTGTATAGTGCAGGGCTGTGTGTGTGTGTATAGTGCAGGGCTGTGTGTGTATAGTGCAGGGCTGTGTGTGTGTGTGTGTGTGTGTGTATAGTGCAGGGCTGTGTGTGTGTGTGTGTGTGTATACTGCAGGGCCTTGTGTGTGTGTGTGTATAGTGCAGGGCTGTGTGTGTATAGTGCAGGGCTGTGTGTGTATAGTGCAGGGCTGTGTGTGTGTGTATAGTGCAGGGCTGTGTGTGTGTGTGTGTGTGTATAGTGCAGGGCTGTGTGTGTGTGTGTGTGTGTGTGTATAGTGCAGGGCTGTGTGTGTGTGTATAGTGCAGGGCTGTGTGTGTGTGTATAGTGCAGGGCTGTGTGTGTGTGTATAGTGCAGGGCTGTGTGTGTGTGTGTGTGTGTATAGTGCAGGGCTGTGTGTGTGTATAGTGCAGGGCTGTGTGTGTGTGTATAGTGCAGGGCTGTGTGTGTGTGTATAGTGCAGGGCTGTGTGTGTATAGTGCAGGGCTGTGTGTGTGTGTGTGTGTGTGTAGTGCAGGGCTGTGTGTGTGTGTATAGTGCAGGGCTGTGTGTGTGTATAGTGCAGGGCTGTGTGTGTATAGTGCAGGGCTGTGTGTGTGTGTGTGTGTGTGTGTGTATAGTGCAGGGCTGTGTGTGTGTGTATAGTGCAGGGCTGTGTGTGTGTATAGTGCAGGGCTGTGTGTGTGTATAGTGCAGGGCTGTGTGTGTGTGTGTATAGTGCAGGGCTGTGTGTGTGTATAGTGCAGGGCTGTGTGTGTTTAGTGCAGGGCTGTGTGTGTATAGTGCAGGGCTGTGTGTGTGTGTGTGTGTTTAGTGCAGGGCTGTGTGTGTGTGTGTATAGTGCAGGGCTGTGTGTGTGTGTGTGTGTGTTTAGTGCAGGGCTGTGTGTGTGTGTGTGTGTGTGTGTGTGTATAGTGCAGGGCTGTGTGTGTGTGTGTGTGTGTGTGTTTAGTGCAGGGCTGTGTGTGTGTGTATAGTGCAGGGCTGTGTGTGTGTGTATAGTGCAGGGCTGTGTGTGTGTGTATAGTGCAGGGCTGTGTGTGTGTATAGTGCAGGGCTGTGTGTGTGTATAGTGCAGGGCTGTGTGTGTGTGTGTGTATAGTGCAGGGCTGTGTGTGTATAGTGCAGGGCTGTGTGTGTATAGTGCAGGGCTGTGTGTGTGTGTGTATAGTGCAGGGCTTTGTGTGTGTATAGTGCAGGGCTGTGCGTGTGTGTGTATAGTGCAGGGCTGTGTGTGTATAGTGCAGGGCTGTGTGTGTGTATAGTGCAGGGCTGTGTGTGTGTGTGTATAGTGCAGGGCTGTGTGTATAGTGCAGGGCTGTGCGTGTGTGTGTATAGTGCAGGGCTGTGTGTGTGTGTATAGTGCAGGGCTGTGTGTGTGTATAGTGCAGGGCTGTGTCTGTGTGTGTATAGTGCAGGGCTGTGTGTGTGTGTGTGTGTATAGTGCAGGGCTGTGTGTGTGTGTATAGTGCAGGGCTGTGTGTGTGTATAGTGCAGGGCTGTGTGTATAGTGCAGGGCTGTGTGTGTGTATAGTGCAGGGCTGTGTGTGTGTATAGTGCAGGGCTGTGTCTGTGTGTGTATAGTGCAGGGCTGTGTGTGTGTATAGTGCAGGGCTGTGTGTGTGTGTGTGTGTGTATAGTGCAGGGCTGTGTGTGTGTGTATAGTGCAGGGCTGTGTGTGTGTATAGTGCAGGGCTGTGTGTGTATATAGTGCAGGGCTGTGTGTGTGTATAGTGCAGGGCTGTGTGTGTGTATAGTGCAGGGCTGTGTGTGTGTGTGTATAGTGCAGGGCTGTGTGTGTATAGTGCAGGGCTGTGTGTGTATAGTGCAGGGCTGTGTGTGTGTGTGTATAGTGCAGGGCTTTGTGTGTGTATAGTGCAGGGCTGTGCGTGTGTGTGTATAGTGCAGGGCTGTGTGTGTATAGTGCAGGGCTGTGTGTGTGTATAGTGCAGGGCTGTGTGTGTGTGTGTATAGTGCAGGGCTGTGTGTATAGTGCAGGGCTGTGCGTGTGTGTGTATAGTGCAGGGCTGTGTGTGTGTGTATAGTGCAGGGCTGTGTGTGTGTATAGTGCAGGGCTGTGTCTGTGTGTGTATAGTGCAGGGCTGTGTGTGTGTGTGTGTGTGTATAGTGCAGGGCTGTGTGTGTGTGTATAGTGCAGGGCTGTGTGTGTGTATAGTGCAGGGCTGTGTGTATAGTGCAGGGCTGTGTGTGTGTATAGTGCAGGGCTGTGTGTGTGTATAGTGCAGGGCTGTGTCTGTGTGTGTATAGTGCAGGGCTGTGTGTGTGTATAGTGCAGGGCTGTGTGTGTGTGTGTGTGTGTGTGTATAGTGCAGGGCTGTGTGTGTGTGTATAGTGCAGGGCTGTGTGTGTGTATAGTGCAGGGCTGTGTGTGTATATAGTGCAGGGCTGTGTGTGTATAGTGCAGGGCTGTGTGTGTGTGTGTGTGTGTGTGTGTGTGTTTAGTGCAGGGCTGTGTAAAACAGGCTGCACAGTTATTTTCTCAAGTAATCATAGCTGCTAATAAATGAGTTCCTACTAAATGCACAGCTTTTCCAGCATGTAAAGTCTGGCTCCTCCCATCAATCACATGGGTATGACATCACCTACTATCCTTTAGATCACACTGCTCCAGAGATCCCGTCATACAGAAGCTGACGTGTCCCGCTTCTCTTCCATATAACATGTAAAGAATAGTGTTGCTCGCGAATATTCGCAATTCGAATTTTATTCGCGAATATCGCATATTCGCGAATTCGCGAATATTCGCAAATATCGCGATATATATTCGCAATTACGAATATTGTTTTTTTTTTTTAAAAAAAATTTTTTCACAGTACACATCACAGTGATCATCCCTCTCTGCTTCCAGCTTATGTGGTGTAAGAAGGCTCTAATACTATTGTGTGAGACTGGTGTGCGAATTTTCGCATATACGAATATTTGCATATGCTAATTTTCGCATATGCGAAGTTTCGCATATGTAAATTTATGTATATACAAATTTTCGTATATGCTAATTTTCGCATGCGCGAATATTCGCATATGCGAAAATAAAACGAGACTATTACGAATATGCGAATATTCGCGAATATGACGAATATTCGCCCATATATTCGCAAATATTCGCGAATTCGAATATGGCCTATGCCGCTCAACACTAGTAAAGAAGAGCAGAAGCCAGGGCACTCAGGGAGGCAGAGCCAAGTTGTTCAAATACTGCAGCCTGGCACGCTTCTTCACTTGCCCTAAACTCCCAGCCATCCCTGATTGATGTGTGTAGTTAGTCAAGGAGGTGCTGGGAGGTGAAGGCAATCAAGAAATAGCAGGCTTGGAAATTGAGCAGCTCTTTCCTCCTCCTTGACATTTGGCAGATAAATTAAATGCAGTTTTATAAGATTTGACAACCACTATTAGCTCCAGTGCTTGTCACCCAAAAATATACACATTTTTTAACCAATGTTTATTACAAATATACATATAATAGTATTATCTACAGTGGTCCCTCAACAAACGATGGTAATCCTGAGGACAAGCAGGGCTCTGTGCACTGAGGAGAAGCAGGGCTCTGTACACTGAGGACAAGCAGGGCTCTGTACACTGAGGACAAGCAGGGCTCTGTACACTGAGGGCAAGCAGGGCGCTGTGCACTGAGGACAAGCAGGGATCTTTACACTGAGGACAAGCAGGGCTTTGTACACTGAGGACAAGCAGGGCTCTGTACACTGAGGACAAGCAGGGCCCTGTACACTGAGGACAAGCAGGGCTCTGTACACTGAGGACAAGCAGGGCTCTGTGCACTGAGGACAAGCAGGGCTCTGTACACTGAGGACAAGCAGGGCTCTGTGCAGTGAGGACAAGTAGGGCTCTGTGCACTGAGGACAAGCAGGGCTCTGTGCACTGAGGACAAGCAGGGTTCTGTGCACTGAGGACCAGCAGGGCTCTGTGTACTGAGGACCAGCAGGGCTCTGTGCACTGAGGACAAGCAGGGCTCTGTGCACTGAGGACAAGCAGGGCTCTGTAAAGTGAGGACAAGCAGGTCTCTGTACACTGAGGACAAGCGGGGCTCTGTACACTGAGGACAAGCAGGGCTCTGTACACTGAGAACAAGCAGGGCTCTGTACACTGAGGACAATCAGGGCTCTGTGCACTAAGGACAAGCAGGGCTCTGTACACTGAGGACAATCAGGGCTCTGTGCACTAAGGACAAGCAGGGCTCTGTGCACTGAGGACAAGCAGGGCTCTTTGCACTGAGGACAAGCAGGCTTTTGTGCACTGGGGACAAGCAGGGTTCTGTATGTTGAGGACATGTGTAGCTCTGTGCGCTGAGGACAAGCGGGGCTCTGTGCGCTGAGGACAAGCGGGGCTCTGTATACTGAGGACTAGCAGGGCTCTGTGCAGTGAGGCTCTGTGACGCTGCGGCTCATACATCAGGATGATTGACAAGCCTGGAGCCTGCACAGAGCCCTGCTTATCCTGCCATCACTTCCTGTATTTGGTCTCCTCACAGAGACACACAGGCAATAGCTGCAGGGACAGCATTTTTTCACCCAAAAATGTACACATTTTTTAACCAACGTTTATTACAAATATACATATAATAGTATTATCTACACTGGTCCCTCAACATACGATGGTAATCCGTTCCAAACGAACCATCGTTTGTTGAAACCATCGTATGTTGAGGGATCCGTGCAATGTAAAGTATATGACGTAACACTCACCTGTCCCCACTCCTCCGGACCCGTCACCGCTCGTCACCGCTGCCCTAGATGTCGCCCTCCATCGCTGTCGCCGCATCCCCAGGGTGTCCCCACCGCTCCAGACGTCTCTGCTTCCCAAGGATCCTCGCTCTCCGTCGCCACCATCACGTCACTACGCACGCCGCTCCTATTGGATGACGGGACGGCGTGCGTGGCAGCGTGATGACGACGAGGGAGAGCACCGGCGATGTAGGCGATCCCGAAGAGTACGCTCCGGAGCCCCGAGGACAGGTAGGAGACCATCACCGGAGCACACGGGGCACCGTAAATGTCTATCCGGCGGCAGCTGAAGCAGTCAGCACTGCTGGATAGCCCTTTATGCGATGGCCCGACATACAAAAGCATTGTATGTTGATGCTGCCTTCAACATGCGATGGCCTCTGAGAGGCCATCGCATGTTGAAATTATTGTATGTTGGGGCCATCGTAGGTCGGGGGGGTCACTGTATATTATAACAAAAATTTTTGATAACAACAGGTACACTTTAACAGCAAAAACAGCTAACAGATTCCCTTTAAATGTACTTCCTTAATTACAGAAAAGCAATGTAAACTCAGTAGAGCATTACAGAAAACCTGATTTTATGCATATTAGACTTGTGCACTAGAAAAATTTTCGTTTAATTTCGTTTGGTTTTTTCGTTTTGGAAAAAAATTTCGGTTCGGCAATATTTTCGGTTTAGATTTTTCGGATACATTCGGTATTCGGGTATTCGTGTTGTTTTTTTCGGATACATTCGGTATTCGGGTACATTCGGTAAATCTTTTTAGTCTTTTTTTGGACTTTAGCGATCCTAATAAATAATGGAGATACCTTTTTTATTAAAATTTTGCAGGGTATCATAAAAAAATCATAATAAAAAAGATACAGTGGTGATGAAAAAAATTGTATCTAACGAAATGTATCTTTTTTATTATGAAATGTTTATTCATTTTTAAACAGGGATCAATTTATGTGAGCGGGTAAAGCACTAAAAATGTAGCCGACAATAATGAAAATGTAGTGTGTGCGTGTTTTTCACTTTTTTTAAAAACATTTTTTAGGTAGTACTACTACTCCCAGCATGGAACACACTCTTCCATGATGGGAGTAGTAGTTACCTGTACTAATTGACAGATCGCAGGGGTCCCTTGCGATCCTCTTGTACAGATGCGCCAGCTGCTCTTCTATGGTCCCCTGCACTCACGTATATGTACACATATTCATATTTCCCGCAGAGCTGTGATTGGCCAGATGGTTCCAGCCAATCACAGCTCTCTGTGAGAAATAGGAATATGTGTATATATACGGCCGTGCAGGGGACCATAGAAGAGCGGCCGCCGCATTCATACATTATACTGGAGGATCGCAGCGGGCGTCAGGAGTGATACCTGTAGTGATCTTCGCTTTACTACAAGTACTACCACTCCCAACATGGAGTACACTCTGCTCCATGCTGGGAGCTGTAGTACCTGCATTAATAGACAGATCGCAGCAGGTGTCAGAAGTTACACTCGCTGCGATATGTCTATTAATGCAGGTACTACAGCTCCCAGCATGGAGCAGAGTGTGCTCCATGTTGGGAGTATTAGTACCTGCAGTAAGGGACAGATCCCAGCGGATGTCACTCCTCCTGACACCCGCTGCGATCCTCCTTATGTGAATGTCGGGATCAGCTGTTCTCATGGCTACAGAGCCGGGAGAACAGCTGACGCTGAGCCGTAGGTATACATCGTATATCTACTGCCCAGCAAGAACTTACAGTGAGCTTGCAATGTGTATACAGTATACACATTGCTGGCTCACTTAACCCCTTGCTGAGCTGTGCGCTATGCGCAAGCCCAGCAAGGGAAGAGTTAACTTACACTGCTGGACAGTGTAGGTTAACCCTTTGTGCGGTATACACTTTATACAGCTATCTATAGATAGCTGTATACAGTGTATACAGAAGACGAAGTCCAGCTTACTTCCCTCGAGTCCCGGGCCGGGTTCGTGTAGCTCCGCCCCCTAGTGATGACGTAATTAGGGGGCGGAGCTACAGAAGGGAACAAGGCTAGTTTATCTGAAGCTCTGTTCACATTGTACGTTTTGTATAATGTGAACAGACCCTTCTGGCAGTGTCTACCCAGACAGGGAGACTCCAGCTGTTGCTAAACTACAACTCCCAGCATGCCCAGACAGCCAAAGGCTGTCTGGGCATGCTGGGAGTTGTAGTTTTGCACCAATTGGTGGCTCCCTGTTTGGGTAGACATTGCATCATGGGTGCTCTCCCCAGCGGACAGCGCCAAAAATGTCATAACCAATTTTTTGTGTTTTTTTTTCTTCTCGTTTCAGATCCGTGTATGGAGAGGATTACTGCGGATTCGATGGATTACGGCGGATTATTTTTTTTCCCTTTAATAAAATGGTTAACGAGGGCTGTGGGGGAGTGTTTTTTTAAATAAAATAATTTTTCCAATGTGTTGTGTTTTTTTTTTATTTTTATAGAATTTTCAGGGTTAGTAGCGGTAGCTGTCTTATTGACGGAATCCATTACTAGGCCAGGGCTTAGTGCTAGCCCCAAAAACAGCTAGCGCTAACCCCCAATTATTACCCCGGTACCCACCGCCACAGGGGTGTCGGGAAGAGCCGGTACCAACAGGCCCGGAGCGTCAAAAATGGCGCTCCTGGACCTAGGCGGTAACAGGCTGGCATTATTTAGGCTGGGGAGGGACAGTAACAATGGTCCTCACCCACCCTGGTAACGTCAGGCTGTTGCTGTTTGGTTGGTATTGTGCTGAGAATGAAAATACGGGGAACCCTATGCGTTTTTTTTTTTAATTTAAATAAAAAAATAAATAAAAAAAACGCATAGGGTTCCCCGTATTTTCATTCTCAGCCAGATACCAACCAAACAGCAACAGCCTGACGTTACCAGGGTGGGCGAGGACCATTGTTACTGGCCCTCCCCAGCCTAAATAACGCCAGCCTGTTACCGCCTAGGCCCAGGAGCGCCATTTTGACGCTCCGGGCCTGTTGGTACCGGCTCTTCCCGGGAACCCCTGTGGCGGTGGGTACCGGGGTAATAATTGGGGGTTAGCGCTAGCTGTTTTTGGGGCTAGCACTAAGCCCTGGCCTAGTAATGGATTCCGTCAATAAGACAGCGTCCACTACTAACCTTGAAAATTCAATAAAAAAAAAAAACACAACACATTGGAAAAATTATTTTATTTAAAAAAACACTCCCCCACAGCCCTCGTTAACCATTTTATTAAAGGAAAAAATAAATAATCTGCCGTAATCCATCGAATCCGCAGTAATCCTCTGCATACACGGATCTGAAACGAGAAGAAAAAAACACAAAAAATTGGTTATGACATTTTTGGCGCTGTCCGCTGGGGAGAGCACCCATGATGCAATGCCTACCCAAACAGGGAGCCACCAATTGGTGCAAAACTATAACTCCCAGCATGCCCAGACAGCCTTTGGCTGTCTGGGCATGCTGGGAGTTGTAGTTTAGCAACAGCTGGAGTCTCCCTGTCTGGGTGGACACTGCCAGAAGGGTCTGTTCACATTATACAAAACGTACAATGTGAACAGAGCTTCAGATTAATTAGCCTTGTTCCCTTCTGTAGCCCCGCCCCCTAATGACGTCATCACTAGGGGACGGAGCTACACGAACCCCGCCCGGGACTCGAGGGAAGTAAGCTGGACTTCGTCTTCTGTATACACTGTATACAGCTATCTATAGATAGCTGTATATAGTGTGTACCGCCCAAAGGGTTAACCTACACTGTCCAGCAGTGTAAGTTAACTCTTCCCTTGCTGGGCTTGCGCATAGCGCACAGCTCAGCAAGGGGTTAAGTGAGCCAGCAATGTGTATACTGTATACACATTGCAAGCTCACTGTAAGTTCTTGCTGGGCAGTAGATATACGATGTATACCTACGGCTCAGCGTCAGCTGTTCTCCTGGCTCTGTAGCCCTGAGAACAGCTGATCCCCACATTCACATAAGGAGGATCGCAGCGGGTGTCAGGAGGAGTGACATCCCTGGGATCTGTCCCTTACTGCAGGTACTAATACTCCCAACATGGAGCACACTCTGCTCCATGCTGGGAGCTGTAGTACCTGCATTAATAGACATATGGCAGCGAGTGTAACCGCTGCGATCTGTCTATTAATGCAGGTACTACAGTTCCCAGCATGGAGCAGAGTGTGCTCCGTGTTGGGAGTATTAGTACTTGTAGTAAAGGAAAGATGACTGCAGGTATCACTCCTGACGCCCGCTGTGATCCTCCAGTATAATGTATGAATGTGGCGGCCGCTCTCCTATGGTCCCCTGCACGGCCGTATATATACACATATTCCTATTTCTCACAGAGAGCTGTGATTGGCTGGAACCATCTGGCCAATCACAGCTCTGCGGGAAATATGAATATGTGTATATATACGTGAGTGCAGGGGACTATAGAAGAGCGGCCGCCACATCTATACATTATACAAGAGGATCCCCGGAGATCTGTCAATTAGTACAGGTAACTACTACTCCCATCATGGAAGAGTGTGTTCCATGCTGGGAGTAGTAGTACTACCTAAAAAATGTTTTTAAAAAAAGTGAAAAACAAGCACACACTACATTTTCATTATTGTCGGCTACATTTTTAGTGCTTTACCCGCTCACATAAATTGATCCCTGTTTAAAAATGAATAAACATTTCATAATAAAAATGATACATTTCATTAGATACAATTTTTTCCATCACCACTGTATCTTTTTTATTATGATTTTTTTATGATACCCTACGAAATTTTTATAAAAAAGGTATCTCCATAATCTTTTAGGATCGCTAAAGTCCAAAAAAAGAATAAAAAGATTTACCGAATGTACCCGAATACCGAATGTATCCGAAAAATCAAACTATCTATATCCTTTTTATTATATTTGTTATCAGAATGAATTCTTCACGTTCGTTTACAGATAACGAATGCATTCGTTATTTACAGCATTATGGTTGGGAAATAACGAATGTATTCGTTACTTTGCTATTCGTATTATCGTGGCTATTCGGGAATGTTCAAAATATGTTTTCGTGCATTCGGTTCGGTCCGAATGCACGAAAACGGTAAAATTCGTTAATTTAGACATTCGTGCCGAACCGAATTGCACATGTCTAATGCATATTCCATGCTTACATTTCTATTTTATTCCCTGGTTTAAAGTAACATATAGGTACTCTTGGCTTGCCTGGCATCTTATAGCACATACCTCTATTTATAATTGATATTTTTGGTGTTAGTAGGTACTTGTTTTTTGGACTAACAGAGTATTGCTGTAATAATGCCACCTAAGACCATTTAAGCTATGATCAAAATTGACAGTGATGGTGTGGTGGGCACATTGGGCATGGGTAGTGGTATGACCGATCAGCACCTACTACAGCTGAAAATTGAGTATCCCTTTTATTTACGTTAAGATACCTCAGGTGATTGATCGATACTGCCACTATGTGACCCCATAAATACATATTTAGTATCAACATACATATGGGTTCATGATGAACCACTAGATTCTATGTTCAATAGTCTCTACTGCACTCCTGAGTATACCAGCCTGAATTGTTCAGCATTGGTGTCCTTGTGGTCACTCATTCTTCTTAATAATGACAGGGTATTAGCCATGGCTATTTATATTTCCCCTACTATGCAATTCTACACTTACCGGTCTTAAAATCATTACAAGATTTATTACTCATAGCCTAAATCACTTTGTTGTGCGCACAGTTGTGCATACACATTCCGGCCTGGAGCTCAGCACCACTTACAAGTAATCATTACCCGCTCCGCTGCTACGTCACTGACGTGGTGCTCCAGCGATAGGATATGATGCCAGACCCCGGCACTACTAGGCAGAGCGTTCAGTAGCTGTCAGTACTACACAGCTCCCCGCCACTGCGGGTAAGCGCTCCACCGTGGAGTCTATAACGGCAGCATAATCATGAGTAAGCCGACTAGCCGCACAGTGTGCGGTGATCTTTTTCATAACAGGTACCAGGAACATAGAGAGTGATAGGGCATTTTCTTTTGCAGGTTTCTTTGGGATCTCTGACGGCCCTGAGTGTGACAGACCATGTCATGCATTTAAGGATGAGATCTTGAGATAAACAATGTTTATAGCCCCGTTTTCATGTTTGTATGGCAGATTCCGGAGACCACTGTTTCTGCTTTGTAAGGGTTATTGATGGGTGTTTCCATGCCCCAAGAGCACCCTCAATTCTGACCGCTTAAAGGGGTACTCCCGTGGAAAACTTTTTTTTTTTTAAATCAACTGGTGCCAGAAAGTTAAACAGATTTGTAAATCACTTCTATTAAAAAATCTTAATCCTTCCAGTACTTTTTTGGGGCTGTATACTAAAGAGAAATCCAAAAAAGAAATGCATTTCCTCTGATGTCATGACCACAGTGCTCTCTGCTGTCCATTTTAGGAACTGTCCAGAGCTGGAGAAAATCCCCATAGCAAACATATACTGCTCTGGACAGTTCCTAAAATGGACAGCAGAGGTCAGCAGAGAGCACTGTTGTCATGACATCAGAGGAAATGCATTTCTTTTTTGGATTTCTCTTTAGCATACAGCCCCTAAAAAGTACTGGAAGGATTAAGATTTTTTAATAGAAGTGATTTACAAATCTGTTTAAATTTCTGGCACCAGTTGATTTAAAAAAAAAAGTTTTCCACGGGAGTACCCCTTTAATATAATAATGATAATATTTATATGATTGTTGTTGCAGTACACTAGGAACTCATGAGTTGCTAGACATCCTTGAGTTGAAATGTAAAGATCTGTATGCTGAGTTATCATGAAACATTGTCAAAGTATCCTTTCTATATATCCCCTGAGGATGCCAGTCAATATTGGCAGAAACGCGTTGGGAATTGTCTGAAGTGGAGTTACTTGGTATTATTGACTCCATAACGATTGTGCATACAATCTATGGTTTCTTCCCGTTTTATAGACGGCCAAGTTATTATTGTGTTTTGGTTGTGGTCATTTGAGCACTGGAATATTATTTATATGGTGAATTTTATCTGGTGTAATTAAAAGTTGCATTTTAGGCACCTCCCCTTTTATCATTTTTGATATATAGTTTTGGTCTTCTGAGCTGGGAGATGTTGGATCCCTTGTAGATCCATAAATCTTTAGCAATATATTTCTTAAATTTTTCCTAAATAATCCTCTGCTAGACAAGAAGAATGAAGCAATTTTTGCTTCACATATAAATGAACAGAACAACAAATTAATGAGCTTTAATTCAGCAATTACTTGTATTGTGGTGAGTTCTGATTTTGTAGAGAGGCAACGTTAAACAAGGGAAGTTAATGAACATGTTATTAAGAGCTTTTATGCTAATTATTAGGAAATTAAATGAATGCTCAGATTTGCTCTAATGCCTGAAAACAAATGAGCATTGAAGCACATCAATATTGGTAGAATATAGGGCGGATCAGAAAACATCCCTATTGAAAAAGAGCACAAAAAGCTTGGGAATGTTTTACAGATATCAGGTGTGTACAATCATATAAGACATCCCATAGTTATGAACCTATTTTTACTCCAATCTTCCTATAATCAATTACATGCATCTAGATTAGTGCTTACATGGAGCATAAGAACATTTTTTTTTTTGTCATGAAGTGACAAATACAAAAACAGATTTTACAAATTATATGACACTGGCAGACATGCATTTTATTAGGTGTTTGGCACCATGTTATTATAGAGAGCTGGTTTATAGAATTAACTATATTTGAACTGGAATAAAACCTGTAAAACTTGCCCTTTAAAAAAATTAAAGGGCAACTGTCATCACTGTCACCCGCACTCACCTGTTGGTACAGGCATCCGCTGACCCATCGTCCAGTTCGGCAGTTAACTTCTTTAATCTGGCAGTAGGTTTGGTGCATGGGCGGAGCTTCAGGAGCACACTGACCACCGCTGCTATTTCCCCAAGCTCAGTGCGACCAATTGGAGAAGCAGCAGTAGTGATGTCAGCAGGAACCAAGTGTAATAATCAGTGTCATTCGCACTTCACGCCTGTACCAACAGGTTAGTGCAGGTGACACTAATGACTGTTTCCCTTTAAAAATATTTCACATTTATGCAGCAGGGGGAGAGATTTATCAAAACCTGTGCAGAGGAAAAGTTGACCAGTTGCCCATAGGAACCAATCAGATCGCTTCTTTTATTTTTTAAATAGGCCTCTGAAAAATAAAAGAAGCAATCTGATTGGTTGCTATGGGCAACTGGACAACTTTTTTCCAGCACAGGTTTGGATAAATCTCCCCCTAGATGTCTATGTAAAACACATGTATGATGTACTGTATAATTGAGGAAGGCAACTTTAGAGAAGTGGAGACATCTACTGCTGTAACTTGGGAGAGTAATGAGATCTATTTGGTAGTTGTAACTGGCCCACAGGCTTAATGATTTGTAATACGAGGGACATTCAAAAACTTTCCACAAATTTTTTCATCACTTTTCTACAAAGTCATTTTTCTTTTTGATGCAATTTTGTCAAGATCGTACCAACTTTTTAAAGCTATCAGCAAAAAAAATGTTTTTGGTTGAACGCGTAGCCACTGATGCAACACTGCTTACACAGTTTCTCAGCCATCTTCACCCCAAGTTGAAAACTGTTACACTAAACTACAAAGGCAGCCAACTTGACAGACAGAACTAGTTACATGACATGCTAAGACACGACTGAGCAATACACCTCCCGCCTTCACCATTTTCAATGAAAATGTAAAAGTGCATCAGTGACTACAGGTCGCTCACACAACTTTTCTCAAGATTTCCAATAGCAATCCTACTGTCTGAAGAAGGTCTGTTTATTGACGGAAACATCATTTATGTTTATGGATTGCAAACTAATAAATACTACTAATTGAGAAATTAATCCAGAGTGCTGTTTTATAATTGTTTCATACTGTTATAACCTAAAGATGAATTTCAATCTGTCAAATAAAATCAATAGTTCGGTTAAGATCTATTGATTTTATGGCCACACATAAAAAATTATGAATGATGAAAGTGGCCTACATAAATTGGAGAAAAATATTCAAACAATGCAATTAATATGACCTGGGCTGACAAAATAACCTCAAGTCTATGAGTTCTTTGATCCAGCAAGGTTGATATCTATACAACTAATAAAACACGGACATGGGATCATATATAACCAAAACCAAACCGGGATCTTATAAAACCAAATTATACAGTTTATTAAAAGAAGCAGCTGGTGCAAAGGTACACTATCTACCAACTAATATCCTAAACAATCTAATAGGCAATGGCAAGGCAATACAAGCAATTAATATAAACTTAATTAAATTAATGCAAACTACTGACTAACATTCTACTTTATGTAAGCATACAATTAAACCGCATAATATCAAATCACGGGAACAACAATGAAGCCGTGTCAATATACAAAGGGAAAATTGGCAAATAACCACAAGAAATCGGCTCTAGGAATTCGGCAGGATATCATGAAGATTTATTTACCTCTACCATAAAACAAAGGCTGACCTAATGATACATTTTGTTAGAGACCAAATTGCATTGCTAACTTAGTTTCACAGACACCTTAACTTATTTAGATATTATGTTTATAAACATTTAATACCCAATCGGTCCTATACTAACAATGAAATGTAAGAGCATTCCCAAGAGATTTCCTCTTTGTGGGACAGACCAAAGAATTCAGTGATCTGCAGACTTCACTGAATCTAATCTGACACCCACAGGACAGCTACGATCTGCTATTGGCAAATCAATTTGGCTTCAGACCGATCGAATATCAAAGGATTCTACCATCAAAATAGATTGGTAATGGGAACATTAATACTATACCCAAGTTTATAGCTCTTGTAGAACCACAACCCGCCAGGTGGGATCCGAGGAAGGAAAAATCCAGGGGTATTCAAAAGGCCCAATTAGTTCTTTCCTCAAAGGTCTTGTCTGACTGTCCCACTATTCTCCCGGGCCTTATTTTGTATAACCCAACTCATCCCTCAACTACGCCCCTTAGGTCATAGGGCACACCCCGGACAGTACATTTAGATCCCCCCACTAGATGGCAGTCTAGGACTGTATATAGCCAAGGGCGCTATAATGGGTTAAATTTTAATCAGCATAAAGAAGCAGAATAATACTTATCAATATAGAATAATAATAAAAGGGCACAAGGCCTCCATTACAAGGTTAAAGCACCTGTTGTTATGGTATACTGTCTCCTTTTGGAGGCCATGGTAAGCTATCCACATAATTAAACCAAAACATCATGATAAAGGTTGTTTTGGATGTCTTTAATTATGTAAAGAGTAATTTGCTGAGCCAAAGTATTTTGCAAGAAGATTTCTAGCTCAACTAAACAGCTCTTCACTAATCTCCATCTTAAAGGCTTCAGAACAAAAATGGAGACTCATGAGTATAAAATATGAGAAACAAAACCAGTGTAACATTGATGGTGTGACCTCTGACAAATCCCATAAGAAATAATAAAGTCTGCCTGTCATATCCCACAAAAAAAAATTGGATATGTTACTTAGTACCTAATCCTGATCATGTGCATACATTTGTTATGTGTCTAGTACCTATATTTCTCTTACAAATACCTTCTAACTGTTGCACACTTGGTTTGTCATTCTGTGCTTTGGAGGGGGCATGTCCTCACTCTGCATGACTGATCTTCCTCCCTGAGTCTGCTGTACTTTGCTAGGCATCTTCTCTTTTTTTTTTTTCTTTGATGGGTCAGTTTATTTTTAGTTTTTTTTTAAATCAACAACAATTATACATTCCATAAATAAAATCACATTTATATTTTTCTTTGTATATTATCAATATTTCATGCCACACTCCTCCCTGACTACTTGTGCTCCACTGCTGATGCGTTTATTACTCACCCTCTAGGATCAACAATTTTGGAGAACCTTTGAACCAACTATTTTTCCCTTTTTTCCCTTCTCTTTTTCTTTCTTTTCCTTTTTTTCCCCTTCCTTTTTCCTTCCCTTTATTATATATATATATATATATATATATATATATATATATATATATATACATACATATATATATATATATATGATTATTATTTTTTTTTTTTTCCTTATTCCCTTTTTTTCTTTTCCTTTTTTAATATATTATTTTATCTGGGGATACTACTCGTATTTACTTCATTCACTTAATCCAATGCAAGGACTCTTGATCACTCAATTTCCATTACTCAATTTCCATTCTAGCTTGGAAGAAAAGAGGGGAGCAGGGGGAGGAGGACCAAGAAACAAGGTAAGAAACCTGTTTCTCTTTTTTTTTTCTCTCTCATTGTTTATTTGTGCTGGGTATCTTCCTCCAATCACTGCAGGCTGTTTTGTAACCCCCTCCTCTGTTTTCATGCTGCAGTCTGATAGTACAGAAGTGAGCAAAGAGGTGTTCTGGTCCTACCCTCACTTACTGGACTTTGCCCGTGTCTGTGCTTCGGTTTGGACAAAGATGATGCTGCAGCATTTTATTTGTCATGATTTCTATAAAAAAAGGAAAATATATTTTCTTATCAAGTATATTAGAAATGATAATGTTATGTACAACATATAAAAAGTTTTTGACAGCGCCCATTTAAAAATTGTTCATATAGTACCAATTCTTCAAAGGTATGTGTACTTTCGGTCACAACTGTATGTACAATACCTAACACAATCACTATGAGCTGCTACCTGCTTACCATTACCACCTATGTAAGGCATGATGGTTACCTTTTATTTTAAATATTTATTTTGAAAACTCTGTTTTTGCATTACTGTTGTGAAGTGGATGCACATGCAGAACAAAAAAAAAAAAAACAACAACAACTGAGCAATAGGAATCTAAAGAAGACAAAGCCACCAGGGAACAAAGTCAATAGAGGTAAATATATTCAAGAATCTTCAGTGAATAGCTCTTTAGTCAGAAAAGCAGAAGGTGTAGCAGTAGGCAGCAACATGAAGTGGCAATTTTATTTATGAAAATCAGCATTTCTTGGCTGAAACTAAAACCTACAGCATTTCATGTAAAACATATGGGCAGATATATTAAGTCAATACATATCGTATTGCTGTTTTCTTTATACTTATTTTTATCACTAATAACTTTACTTTTGTGGTGTACGTACGTTGTACGGTACCTTGTGTGCTAAGTCCCCAAAGTCAGAATTCCTGCGTACCGGTAGGATCTTCCTAGTGGGATAACCCCTGGTCACCTCTTCCTTCTTTAATTTTGTGTGTATATTATTTGTATATAATTTATATATATATATATATATATATATATATATATATATATATATATATATATATATATATATGAATAGTACTTCCAGGACCTTAGGTCACATGACTACTAAGCCTACTGTTAGGTTAAGCTTAAGGACCTTTCAGGTCATGTGAGTGGGTCACATGATGTACCACAATGCTTTGTGAAAGGACTGACAGTTTGTGGAACCAATAAGCTATGAGTCTGCCCCTTGCCATATAAGGGCGCTGTTACCTAATCATCGCTCTCTTGTCCCTCTCTTTCCCTTGGGATATTGTGCAAAGTTACAAGACAAATCTAGGCCTGAAGCCTGCTAACTTCAGCCTAATACAAAACCGTGAGTTCAACTAAACTCAATCCTAAATCTACGTGACTACTGAACCTAAAACCAAACCCTAAATTCAGTGGAACAGCGTAAAGCAAGCCTCAAAGCTTATTCTCTACAAGGTCCCAACCAACTGTGAGAAACTTAAAGTCTGGTCCTCTGTGAAGACTGTTACTACTGTTAACCTGCATAAAAGTTGCAGTAAAGTTATTTCCAGTTTACTAAACCTCCGGTTGTGGACAATCCTTTATTCCTCGCTATCGTTCCTGGGACGGGTGGCGGTAGGATATATATATAGAGGAAGAATCCGCACCCTGGCATCACGACAGTTAAGGGTTAAACCAACACCCTTTCATCACTGCACAGCTACACCATTCCTACCCTACATCCCCACAAGCTCACCACACTTGTATGTTACAAATACTGTAAAAACATTTTTTACCTGGTTCTGGGCCTAACACAGGTTTTAGTAATATTTTTTATTTATAAGGCTGTGTACATGACATTTGTGATATATGACCATTGAAGCTTTCTTTTCTTATGACCATAGAATCTTTCTTGTCTTTGTCATTTTACATAGGCAACTCCAACACTTTTTATTTATTATATTATTTGTTTATTTATGGAGAAAAAAGTGTGAGGTTCCTGGATTTTCCCAATCAACCAACAAAGCACCAACAGCCTGATATTACCAGGGTGGGTGAGGACCATTGTTTTTGTCCCTACCCAGCCTTAAAAATGTCAGCCTGTTACCACCCAGGCCCAGGAATGCCATTTAAGATGCCTCATCTGTTGGCCCCGGCTCTTCCTGGTACCATTGTAGCGGTGGGTACTGGGGTAATAATGGGAGTGTTATCTATAGCTATTTTGGCACTATAACTAAGCTCCAGCTTATTAGCAGGTACTGTCTATAAACCTGCAAATTAAATTTAAACAAAAAATACATTTTTGAAAAAAAAGAAAAAAAACAGCCCCACACAAAAAATGCCAGTCAATGGCATAGTCCACTGAATCCGAAGTAGTCTTCTGCATAACATAGTAACATAGTTCATAAGGTTGAAAAAAGACCAGAGTCAATCAAGTTCAACCTGTACCCCTACTGAGTTCAATCTATACCCCTACTAGAGGTAAAAAAATTCCTTCCTGACTCCAATATGGCAGTCAGAATAAATCCCTGGATTAATGTTCTGTCCCTATAAATCTAGTATACATAACCAGCCATGTAATTATTCTCCAAAAATGCATCCAGCCCCTTTTTGAACTCTTTTACAGAGTTCACCATGACCACCTCCTCAGGCAGAGAATTCCATAGTCTCACTGCTCTTACAGTAAAGAACCCCCGTCTGTGCTGGTGCAGAAACCTTCTTTCCTCAAGACGTAGAGGATGCCCCCTTGATATAGATAAAGTCCCGGGTATGAATAGATCATGGGCGAGATCTCTGTACTGTCCCCTGATATATTTATACATAGTTATTAGGTCTCCCCTAAGCCTTCTTTATTCTAAACTAAATAACCCTAATTCTGATAATCTTTCTGGGCACTGTAGTCCTCCCATTCCCCATATTACCCTGGTTGCCCGTCTTTGAACCCTCTCCAGCTCCACTATATTTTTCTTGTACACTGGTGCCCAGTACTGTACACAGTATTCCATGTGTGGTCTGACTAGTGATTTGTACAGTGGTAGAATTATTTCCTTGTCGTGGGCATCTATGCCCCTATTGATGCACCCCATGATTTTATTTGCATTGGCAGCAGCTGCCCGACATTGGTTTCTACAGTTAAATTTACTATTGACTAAGACCCCCAAGTCCTTTTCCATGTCAGTCACCCCAAGTGTTATCAAATTTAATACATAATCCCAGCATTACCTTACATTTATCAGTGTTGAACCTCATCTGCCACTTCCCAGCCCAAACCTCTAACCTATCCAGATCCATTTGTAACAGTGCACTGTCCTCTATAGTGTTTACTGCTTTACAGAGTTTAGTATCATCTGCAAAGATTGTTACTTTATTTTACAACCCCTCTACAAGGTCATTAATGAATATATTCAATAGAACAGGACCCAAGACTGACCCCTGTGGTACCCCACTAGTAACAGTCACCCAATCAGTATAAGTACATAAAGGGAATCAACATGGTGAGCATATTTAAAAGAAGAAAAACTACCACAAGAGGACATAGTTTTAAATTAGAGGGGCAAAGGTTTAAAAGTAATACCAGGAAGTATTACTTTACTAAGAGAGTAGTGGATGCATGGAATAACCTTCCTGCAGAAGTGGTTGCTGCAAATACAGTGAAGGAGTTTAAACATGCATGGGATAAGCATAAGGCTATCCTTCATATAAGATAGGGCCAGGGACTATTCATAGTATTCAGATTATTGGGCAGACTAGATGGGCCAAATGGTTCTTATCTGCCGACACATTCTATGTTTCTATGTTTCTAAGAACCATTAATAAACACCCTCTGTTTCCTATCACTGAGCCAGGTACTTACCCACTGACACACATTCTCCCCCAGCCCAATCCCTCTCATTTTATGCACCAGTCTTTTATGTGGAACTGTATCAAATGCTTTGGAAAAATCTAGCTATACGACATCCAGTGATTCCCCCTGGTCCAGCCTGGTGCTCACCTCCTCATAAAAGCTGATCAGATTAGTTTGACAGGACCGATCCCTCATAAATCCATGCTGATATGGAGTCATACATTTATTTTTATCAAGATATTACAAAATAGCATCTCTTAGAAAACCCTCAAACAATTTACATACAACGGAGGTTAAACTAACTGGTCTATAATTCCCGGGGTCACCTTTTGACCCCTTTTTAAATATTGGCACCACATTTGCCATGCTCCAGCCCTGGGGAACAGTCCCTGTCACTATAGAGTCCCTGAATATTAAAAATAGGGGTCTGTCTATTACATTACTTAATTCCTTTAGAACACGGTGGTGAATGCCATCTGGACCAGGTGATTTGTCTATTTAGATTTTTTGTAGGCAGCACTGTACTTCTTCCTGGGTTAGACAGGTGACCTGTACTGGGGAGTTTACCATATCTCACTGTATTTCCCCTGGCATTTCATTTTCCTCAATGAATACAGTGGAGAAGATTTTGTTTAATATATTTGCTTTTTCCTGATCCCTGTTTATAATTTCTTCCTCATCATTTTTTAAAGGGCCAAGATTTTCATTTTTGACCTTTTTGCTATTTATATAGTTAAAGAACATTTTGGGGTTAGTTTTACTTTCTTTGGCAATGAGTCTTTCTATCTCTATTTTTGTGGCTTTTATCAGTTTTTTACATATTTTACATTTTTCTCTATAGCTTTTTAATGCTTCTTCACTGTTGTCCGGTTTTAGTAGTTTAAATGCTTTCTTTTTGTCATTTATTGCCCCCTTAACATTTTTATTCATCCATATTGGTTTTCTTTTATTTCTGACCCTTTTATTCCCATAAGGTTTATACATCTTACAGTGAGAATTTAAGACATTTTTAAAAGTCTCCCATTTAGTGTCAGTATTGTTCTTTTTGAAGACATTATCCCATTTTATATTGTTAAGGGCTTTTCTGAGTAGATCAAACTTTGCCTTCCTAAAGTTCATTGTTTTTGTGGCCCCTCGAGAGATTCCCTTATTGAAGAACAATTTATAATGTATTATATTACGATCACTTTTTCCTAGGTATCCTTCTACTTGCACATTAATTACTCTCTCAGGTACATTGGATAATATTAAGTCTAGTAGGGTGCCCCCTCTGGTCGGGCCCTTCACCATTTGGGACAGATAATTGTCTTTAGCTATAGTCAGAAACCTGTTTCCTTTATGAGATTCACAGGTCCCCCATTATTATCACATCATTTTGATTTGCTGCCTTGTTTATTTGCCTCAATAATTGATCTTCTGGCTCTTCCATTATGTTTGGTGGCTTATAGCAAACCCCTATCAGAATTTTTTTTATTTTTATCTCCATATATTTCTACCCATAGTGACTCCACATTATCATTTCCCTCCCAAAAATCATCCCACAGTGCAGCCTTCAGACTGGACTTTACATAAAGACAAACTCTTCCCCCTTTCAATTTTGTCCCATCCTTCCTGAATGGACTATACAGTAACCCCCCGACATGCGATAGCGCCGACATATGATCAAATCGACATACGATGGCCTCTCACATGCGATGCTTTTATATGTTGGGGCCATCACATTAACTGCTATCCGACAGCGCAAAATGCTTAAGCTGCTGTCGGATAGCAGTTTAAGCAACCCGGACAGGTTCACTTACCTATCCCCGCTGCTCCGGGTCCACTTTGCGATCCTCCGGCATCTTCTGCATCTTCTCTGGGGTCCGGGCCTCCCTTCCCGGCGTCGTTATTACGTCCTGCGCACGCCGTCCCAGCGAGGTGACATAATAACGTCACCAGAAAGTGAGGCCCGGACACCAGAGAAGATGCGGAAGAAGCCGGAGGATCCCGAAGAAGATGCCGGAGCAGCAGGACAGCATCGGGAGCCCCTGGGACAGCATCGGGAGTGGCGAGGACGCGGTCCGTAGCGGCAGGGACAGGTGAGTATTAAATGCACTTTTTACATTGCACGAATCCCTCAACATACGATGGATTCGACAAACGATAGGTCGTTTGGAACGAATTACAATTGTATGTTGTGGGACCACTGTAATCCTGTATGTGGACCGCTCAGTCACAGCTATCGTCCAGCCAAGCCTCTGTTATACCCACTATGTCATAATCCTCCTCAGAAATTTTCAACTCCAGTTCGTCAGTTTTATTGGACAAACTTCTGGCATTAGTCAACATGCAATTCAATGGTGTAGTTTTTTTTTTCCTATGATGCCTATCCCTAATAACTATTCTAACCCCTCCCTCCACTCCACCCCCAGGTACATTATTAAGTCCCCTCCCTCTATCTACACTATCTTCCCAATCTATATTGTAGGTTCCCTCCACCCCAGCCCCTAGTTTAAACACTCCTCCACCCTTATAGCCATCTTCTCCCCAAGCATCCCCTCCCTATTGAGGTGCAGCCCATCCCTACGGTAGAGCTGCTATTCGACAGCAAAGTCGGCCCAGTTCTCCATGAACCCAACCCTCTCCTTCCTACACCAGCTTCTGAGCCACTTGCTTACCTCCTTAATCTCCCGCTGCCTCTCTGGTGTGGCTTGCGGTACAGGTAATATTTCAGAAAATACTACCTTGGACGTCCTTGCTTTAAGCTTGCTGCCTAAGTCCCTGAAATCATTTTTAAGGACACTCTACCTACTTCTTACTCTGTCATTGATGCCAATATGTACCATGACTGCTGGGTCCTCTCCATCCCCACCCAGCAACCTGTCAACCTGATCTGCAATGTGCCGAACTCGAGCGCCAGGAAGACAACACACTGTTCGGCGATCCCGATCTTTGTGACAGATTGCCCTGTCTTTCCCCCTAATAATTGAGTCCCCCACTACCAATACCTGTCTGGCCTGCCCTGCACTCCTCCCCCTCCTCTGGCAGTCAGAGGCAGAGTCCTGCTGCAGTACCGATAGCTCTGAAATGGCATCCCCCTCATCTGCCAACCTGGCAAACTTGTTGGGGTGTGCCAGATCAGGACTAGATTCCCAGACACTTTTCCCTCTACCCCATTTTCTAACGGTAACCCAGCTAACATGAATCTGAAATGAGAAGAAAAAATAAATAAATTGTTAGTAAATTTTGACACTCCCTAGATGAGACATGCACCCAGAAAGTTATGGTGGCAGTGTTCACCATTTTAATATATAAAAGCATGTTAAAAGCATGTTAAAAAAGCTGTGTCCGGGCTTCTGTATACACTGTAACCCCTTAAAGACCGGGTTTTTTTCCGTTTTTGCACTTTCGTTTTTTGCTCCTTGCCTTTAAAAAATCATAACTCTTTCAATTTTGCACCTACAAATCCATATGATTGTTTATTTTTTGTGCCACCAATTCTAATTTGTAATGACGTCAGTCATTTTGCCCAAAAATCTACGGTGAAACGGAAAAAAAAATCATTGTGAGACAAAATTGAAAAAAAAGCGCTGTTTTGTAAATTTTGGGGGCTTCCGTTTCTACGTAGTACATTTTTCGGTAAAAATTATACCTTATCTTTATTCTGTAGGTTCATACGATTAAAATGATACCCTACTTATATAGGTTTGATTTTGTCGTAAAAATCATTACTTCATGCAGGAAAATTAATACGTTTAAAATTGTCATCTTCTGACCCCTATAACTTTTTTCTTTTTCTGCGTATGAGGTGGTATGGGGGCTCATTTTTTGCGCCGTGATCTGAAGCTTTTAACGGTACCATTTTTGCATTGATAGGACTTATTGATTTTTTTTGCGCGTACGCCATTGACCGTGCGGTTTAATTAACAATATATTTTTATAATTCAGACATTTCCGCACGCGGCGATACCATCTATGTTTATTTTTATTTACACTGTGTTTTTTTTTATGGGAAAAGGGGGGTGATTCAAACTTTTAATTGGGGAGGGGTTAAATGATCTTTATTCCCTTTTTTTTCCCCTTTTTTTTGCAGTGTTATAGCTCCCATAGGGACCTATAACACTGCACACACTGTTCTTTCACATTGGTCACTGGTTTCTCATAAGAAACCAGTGATCGACGATACTGCCGCTTGACTGCTCATGTCTGAATCTCATGCACTGAGCAGTCATTCGGCGATCGGACAGCGAGGAGGCAGGTATGGACCCTCCGGCTGTCTGGAAGCTGTTCGAGATGCCGCGATTTCACCGCGGCTATCCCGAACAGCCCACTGAGCTAACCGGCACTTTTTACTTTAACTTTTAGCCGCGTGGCTCAGCTTTGAGCGCGCGGCTAAAGGGTTAATAGTGCGCGGCACCGCGATCAGTGCTGCGCGCTATTAGCGGCGGGTCCCGGCTTCACTATGATGCCGGGCCCACCGTGATATGATGCGGGGTTACCGTGGGACCCCGTGTTATATCACGGAAGCGGGACCAAGAACGTAAGAATACGTCCTTGGTCCTTAAGAGGGTAATATTCTGGAGTCCTGCCTCTAACAACCATGATGTCACTAGATGCAAGTACAGACCGGTGTCTGACGGGTAAATGGATTCCTGCCTTCTCTATACAGTATACAACAGGAAAGACTAGTAAATTACCGATAAACCACGTGGCTGTGAGCATGAAATGCATCCTGACCAGCCTTTCTTCTTTTTGCATATCCTATTCAAACCTTAAATTTTACATGGTAATGTTGCTATTACATAGCCCTGATACCTGACAAATTTTTGTATGATTTTTATAATGTTGGAGCCACATCCTATTTTATTAGATTTTTTGCCACGTGTAAAGTTAACACTTGTAGTGTCAATAAACAAACTACTCATGAAATATCATATTATCATTACATTTCACAGCATTTTCTAGCTCAGTCCTACACCATAAACAAGTCTTCCCAGTCTGGCTTATATTATTTATTCCTAGTGCTATTTTTATCAAGGCTGTTTAGTCTCATAGAGAATTATCTGCTAAGAATATTGATGTTCCCAAAAATAAAGTAACAAGAGGAAAGAAATGAATTGTTTGCCTCTCACATCCTGCCAGACGGCTAATCCATTTTCCATTTTTACCTCATAATCAATATATGTCTTTAAGTTACGTTTGTCATGTTATAAGTTGTCTTGCAATTAATCTGGTCTGAAACGCATTGGTAGGAGACTTTATTATCCAACTTTCCGTTCTTCATTACTTAAAGACACAATCAGGTCAAATAAAGATTGAAGAGTTTTAGGCTATTATGTATATCCTTATATAAAGTCTGTCTAAACAGAGATAATGTATGCTATTACTTATAAGAACTTGACATATTTACCAAGGCTTAATAGGCAACATTGACATTTGTAAAATATGTATAAATCTGTTTTACAAGAACACATACACACATTGCTTTTTCAGCAATGTATGCTATAGTCACCATTCTGTGAGATTAACCCCTTAAGGACCGCAGGTTATTCCGTTTTTGCACTTTCATTTTTTCCTAATCGCCTTCTAAAAATCATAACGCTTTCAATTTTGCACCTACAGACTCATATGAGGGCTTATTTTTGCACCACCAATTGTACTTTGTAATGAAATCAATCATTTCACCACAAAATTTACGGCATGCCTAGAAAAAAATATTTGTGGGGCAACATAAAAAAAAAAACACCATTTTGGGGGCTTCCGATTCTACGCAGTGCAATTTTTGGTAAATATGACACCATATATTTATTCTGTAGGTCCATACAGTTACAATGATACCCAATTTATATAGGTTTTTCTTTATTTTACTACTTAAAAAAATAACTACTTGCACCAAAATTAGTATGTTTAAAATTGTCCTCTTCTGACCCCTATAACTTAAAATTTTTTCCGTATACAGGGTGATATGAGGGTTCATTTTTTGCGCTGTCAAGTTTTTATCAGTACGATGATTGTTTTGATCAGACTTTTTGATAACTTTTTAATAATTTTTTAGGGTATACAAAGTGACCAAAAATACACAATTTTGGATTTTGGAATTTTTTTACGTGTACGTGTAATGTTTAATTAACATTATATTTTTATAGTACATACATTTATACACGCAGTGATACCACATATGTTTATTTTTATTTACATTTTTTATGAGATAATTCAATATTTTATTTAGGAAGGGGTTAATTCACATTTATTAACTTTTTTTAAAACTATTTTTACACTTTTTTTTAGCCCCCATAGAGGACTATTACTTTCAATACTTTGATTGCATACACTGTTCAATGCTATGCCATAGCATAGCATTGATCAGTGCAATCTGCGCTTGATTGCTTAAGCCTGGATCTCAGACTTGGAGCAATCAAATGACTATCGGACAGTGTGGAGCGAGGTAAAGCTCCTATTGTTGTCCTCTCAGCTGTTCGGGACACCGCGATTTCACTGCAGCATTCCCGAACAGCTCTGCTGAGCTAACCAACAGTGATTTCTCTCAGTTTAGACGCTGCGATCAAGGGTCTAAAGGGTTAATACCGGACACCAGCCCGATCAGCGATGTATGGTATGAGCCGCGGGTCCTAGTCACCGATAGCAACCGGGACCCAGCAGATACGAACTCTCTTCACATTATGGGAGCCGGCCATGGACGTAAATATACATCCGTGGTCGTTAAGGGGTTAAAGCAGAAAGCCTAGCATTTACTCAACGCATACATCAAAAAGTCTAAAAGTCTAAAAGTGGTCGAAGAAATGACATGTGATAAGCCTGCAAAGGGACTTGGATGCCCAGGGCTCATTCAAATGCTGTCAGTGGTTAATGGGCATACTATCTGCTTTAGCACTTGACGCCACCAGGTCTGTACTTCCACTCCCTGCCGTCAGGTCCCCCACTGTGGCTACAGTTCCTGGTGTGGTCTGTATGGTGTGTGCAGCTTAAATGGCCATTGCCCACACTCCTGATGTGTCCTCCACCTATCCCTTCTTGGTGTTATCGTTATCCTGTACCTAACCTGTGCATAATTTCTTGACACGACCCCCCTTGACTCTTGTGTACTATGCTGACCCTCCTGTGCTTGACCTGGACAGCTAAACCAAAACCTATGCTACCTGCTACAACTCCTCTGTTGGTACCTAACTCGGCTACCTGGGTGCAAGTCTGCTACTCATGCCAGCACCCACCTCTGGCTCTTTTCTGCAGCCTGGCACCTGGGCCATCTGGCCTGCCTGGCCAGCAGCTACCACAGCAAGACCAGTCTTGGGGTAGAAAAATGTTACCCTCTAGCAGCAGAAGTCTAGTTCCCACATACTAGAGTGTGACAAAAGGGTGAAAACCTAGAAGGTACTTAGACTCCACACCTGACTTTGGCCCCAAGCCAAACAGTTGGGTAGCACAGCATGCCCACACCAGGGGATATAATAGAAACTTTAAAATATATAGAGGGACTCAATACAGTTAGGAGAGCGTATTTAAAAGAAAAACATAATACCAGGAGATAGTTTTAAATTAGAGGAATAAAGGTTTAAAAGTAATATTAGATAGGGTTGAGGGAAAGTCGAATGGAGCAAACTACAGAGATATTTGTAACACTCACTGTTAGAAGACAGGAACACTGGAGATAGTTGATCCGCTTGACCTATGTGGCAGATGACACGGGTCGTACCAGGAAGCGGAGTCTAAGGTGCCACTGGTTTTCACCAGAGCCCACCACAAAGCAGGATGGCCTTGCTGTGGCAGGCGGCATCAAGGTCGCTACCCATGGCATGACTCGACCACACAGGGCGGCTGAGGAGATTCGAGGCATAGGAAAGATACAGCAACTCGTAATCTGGATAACAGAAGGTCAGGGCAGGCAGCACAGGTGCGTAGTCAGGAACATAGCAGGAAGTCAGTAGGTAGGCAGCACTGGAGCAAAGTCAGGTCCCAGAACAAGGGGTAAGAAACACGGCAAGGCAAGACACAGTAACGCTTTCTCAATGGCACAAGGCAACAAAGATCCGGCAAGAATTTGTGGGAGGTGCGGGAATTTATAAGTTAGGCACAGGTGTTAAACTTAATTATGGGCCTTCTGGCCGAGGTGAGTGACGGGCTGGGATTCGAATGGGGGAGCATCCCGCGATGTGAATCCCAGCCTGCCGACTGGAGGAGAGAGCAGAGCAATGCGCTCACGGCCAGAGCGTGCGCCCGGAGTGCAAACTGTGACAATATTGTCAATAAAGCCTTATCCAGACTGCTCTGGACCTCATACTAGGCTGAAGGTTCACTTTCCAACAAGACAATGACCCTAAGCACACAGCCAGGCAACACAGGAATGGCTTAAGGACAATTCTGTGAATGACTTTGAGTGGCCCAGCCGCAGCCCTAACTGGAACCCAATTGAACATTTCTAAAAACACCTGAAAATGGCTTCCACCGACGACCTCCATCCAACCTGACAGCACTTGAGAGGATCTGCAGAATAGAATGTGAGAAAATCCTCAAATGCAGGAGTGTAAACTTTGCGGCATCATCCTAAGAAGACTGAAGTCTGAAATCGAAGTGAAATGCTTGATCTATTAGGACCCCCACCGATCGTAGTGTGTGGCTAAGCCCTTCACTTCGCATCTCACTGCTCTCCACATTTTACTGCTGGAGATAGACTTACTAAAGTATCTGTCTCCTGATGCCGGTGGCAGATCCAGGGGAAAGCGGGGGGGGGGGGGGGGGGGGGGGATTCAGAGAGGCAATTGACCCCCCCCCCCCCCCTTGAGGGCTCTTCCTGCCAGTATTCCAAGTGCTGAGATTCTGTGCGGACATTCCACCGTGCAAATATAGCCTTATAGTGCCCCCACTGAGTAAGCTAGGCCAAGAAATGTGCAGAGCACCTAAATCCCAGCCGGTCAAAACTTTTGTCACGTCTGCAAGACACGTCTGTCTAAAATAGGCCCTAGGTTGTCACAACAGCTAAAAGACACTTACATGTGATCCCTGGTGGTGATCCTCATCAGCTGTGAGTAATCTTGATCCTTCATTTATACCATTTACTCTTTTAAAATTTTGAAAATGTATCATAATATAACAAATCTATACTTTTTCTCAGTAAAACATTTTTAACCTACTTCATTAATGCATATATTTATCTCACAGGAGTGCAGATTTTTCAGTGACCTAAATCAGGAATGTTAACCCTTTATAGGCGACATCAGAGCCCTGCCTGCAACTACTGGGTCTTAAAGGCCTTTTCCATCCATATGGTTCTATTCCCTGGTGTCCATTTGCCGGCTCTTAATTGGACCGCTTGGATTCTATTACTACCTGAGGTTATTGATGGTGCATTCGCCGCTCTCACCAGGTTTGATTAATTGCTTTTTTTTTTAAATGGAAGTGACTTTAAAAGGTTGTGTTTACCAACCTCTACTGTGTCATCCTGTCAATACTGCCCCTGAGAACCAAATTATCCTTCTGAATGTGTTTCAGAAGGCTCAGCCTGCAACTTTGATGCGTCAGGGTAGATGTCAAAAGAATAATCCACTGCTGTAACAGAACAAAAATAACTTAAGCTCAACCTTGTCGGAAGAAAACTAAAGCTTTACATAAGACATTAAGCTGCATTAAGCTGCTATTGTGTCATAACCAATATAAGGCTGAGATACTATATTACTATTACTTTCCTATCATCAATTCAAAAAAGTACCATTGAGCCACCAGGAGATGGAGCAAACACCCTGACAGCATGAGATTTCTTATATGAAAAGAGACAAAACAAAAGCTTTTGCTTCTAAATGTTTTAACATTTTTATTTATTTATTTTAAGATCTTGCAAGTTTTTTTTTTATTTAGTGCACTTCTTGTGTCGATGGTTTGAGGGCTTTCTTATTGCTGCTATAAGTTAGTTATAGATTGATAGATTGTTACTCGTTAATTCATTATTTTTCACATTATATATATATATATATATATATATATATACATATATATATAGACAAAGAATAAGTAAGCCAGCACTTTAGTTGATACCAAACTATTATATGGACCTGGCCTGCAGGTGCACGCTACTAGGCTAAATATACAGCAACAGAAGAATGCAGCAGCACACTGCCAGCACAAGGATATAGGTGAAACATGAACATGCTGATAACACATGGAGAGCTATACAGCTAAAGCTATTTGACCGCCGGCGGAGACAAATTTGCGAGCTAAGTGCCTTACTATCTCATAGTTTCACATTTGCATCTATTACACCATAGCTGTATAGCTCTCCATGTTTTAACTGCATATTCATGTTTCCCCTATATCCTTGTGCTGGCAGTGTGCTGCTGCATTCTTCTGTTGCTGTATATCTAGCCTAGTAGCGTGCACCTGCAGGCCAGGTCCATATAATAGTTTAGTATCAACTAAAGTGCTGGCTGACTTATTCTTTGTCTATATTACACACACGGGGGAGTAGCTACCTCCATGTTGGCCTTGCACCCCACCCACCTCTATCAGGTGTGTATATAAGGTGTCTTGGATGTTCCAGATCCTGCCATGCTTACTGAACTGTTCACACAGAGGCATATTCACAGTGTAGGGTCCGTCCCAAGGAGGCCACCTTATCGCGGTGGGACGGTCCAAGCTATTTGACCGCCGGCGGAGACAAATTTGCGAGCTAAGTGCCTCACTATCTCATAGTTTCACATTTGCATCTATTACACCATAGCTGTATAGTCTCCATGTTTTATCTGCATGTTCATGTTTCACCTATATCCTTGTGCTGGCAGTGTGCTGCTGCATTCTTCTGTTGCTATATATTTATTTTTATATATATATATATATATATATATATATATTAATTCATGTTATATTCATGTTAATTCATGTTATATACAGTAGTACAGTACTAATTTACATAGCATTCAGTAAACTGTAGATCAAAGTAGACCAGCTGTACTTATACTAACAGTATAACAGGGGGTAATTTTTCAAGAAAATATCAATACCATAGATATATATTTGCAAAATGATCTATGCTGTGAATTTTACCAGTGTCTATGGCTTTCTGTGCTGGTGAATCCAATTGAAGTTTTGTGGCAGTAGTTTGGGTTTTGGTTTCCTAGATGCACAGTTTACACTCTGATTTATGACATGTGACTTTTGCAAAAGTCACACAGTTTTGAGCAATGGCCTCACCATTTGGGACCAGGTACAGGCAGCGGCTTTGGGCTGACTGACAAATGCACTTTACGTTTATCAATGCCTCTCAAATCTAGTAGATCCCCTTGCATATCCGATGCAAGCACTAAGCTTGCCCTCACTCATGAAGTATTTACTTTCTCCCTGAGTTTGCTGTGCTGTGCTGGGTCTCTTCATCTAATCACTGCAGGCTGCTCTGTAACCCCCTCCTCTCTGTTTTCATTTTGCAGTCTCATAGGACAGGTGTAGGAACCCGAAGGGTTGATCTGCGCTGAGGTCTTTTGTTATTCTGGTTACTGTGGAAACTGGTTCTCTGGATGGTCAGCTGACCTCGCTGGCTTTTCTCCTGCTTAGCTCCCTATTTCAACCTTCAGTATTCATCCAGGCATTGAGTGCAAAAGAGCTCATACTCCTAGCTTGCGTTTGTACTGTATTTTGTACTTCTGACATTTGACCCCTTGGCTCTCTGACTCCTCTCCTGTTTCAGCGATTTGGCTTCTGTGACATATTGTGCATGTATTTTAGTTATTGTTTCTATTGGTGTGTGTGTTTCCATACAGTGTCCCAACCTCCGTCTGTATTGTAAGTTTATTTTGTTGATGTTTTACTCCGTGCTCTTATTCAGGCAGGGACTGTCACTGTGGTTGCGGACCTGTCGCCTAGGGCGGGTACGTAAGTAGGCAGGGCAAGTGGGTGCGGGTGAATTCAGGCCTTCACTCTTCTCTGCCCAGATGCAAGTTACAACTTACAATTGCGTGGTCTGCAATGGCAAGAGATACTCAACCCAAAGTGCAGTTGTGCACCTATACTGGGGTGGAGCTCCTGCACTTGTGGTCCATTGCTATGGGCGATCCCCAGCATGAAAATATGCATACAATGGAGGATGCCTGCAAACGGTCACAAGTACCACAAAGGCATCCTACACTTGATAAACGTGTGGATGCATGAAATTTAAACATTAGACAAATTCACCGATGTGGTCTAAAATAGCAGATGAACCTCAACCCCAAGTGCAGTTGTGCATTGCAAGCTGGGGTAGAGGTCCTGCATTTATGGACCACAATATTGTGGTCCATAAATGCAGGACCTCTCCCCAGCTTGCAGTGCACAACTGCACTTGGGGTTGAGGTTCATCTGCTATTTTAGACCACATCGGTGAATTTGCCAGATGCAAGTTAGTCTCCCGGATCATTTTTCGGGTAACCAAAAAATGTTTAAGAACTTCTGTGAAAGTTGCAAGTTACACTTTCGTCTGAGACCTTACTCTTCTGGCACTGAGGCCCAGAGAGTGGGAATTATTATGTCTCTTTTGCAAGGGGGTCCCCAGGAATGGGTATCTTCCCTTGGGCCCGATGCCCCTGAGTTGACCATTTGCAGGATTGGGGTTCCTGTACGCAGAACCAGACCATGCTGCATATGCTGAATCTCAGCTGCATACATTAAAGCAGGGTCGCAAACCCGTTGAGGAGTATTGTGCAGCTTTGGTTTGTCAGTTTAGACTGGGATTATCCGATACCTTAAAAGACATGCTGGTGACTTACCCCTCTCCTGACACCCTTGACCAAGCCATGACGTTATCTGTCCGTTTAGATAGACGTCTATGTGAGCGCAAAGGAGAGTGTTCATCTTCCTCTAATCCTCCTCTTTTGCTTCATACTTTTTCTGACTGTAATAACCAACTTATGCCTGAGGTGGAACCCATGCATATAGGGTCTATTCGTACCCCGGAGGAGCACAGAAGATTTCGCCAACTAAATGGCCTGTGTTTTTACTGTGGGGAGAATACACACTTCATCTCCCTCCTTTATCAAGCACCCACGTCCATGTGGTAATCGTGGAGGCCACTTGGGCGCACAGGTATGTCATGCCTCTCAGAGAGCTACGCCTGGCAAAGTTCTTCTGGGGGGCATTGTTCCATCTAGTATACAACCTGGTTTAACAATTAAAAGTGTAGTAAAGTCTGTTTTGCAGCAACCTCTGGCTGAATCCGCGTGTTGTGGCACCATGGGCAATGAGATTGTTGAGAGCACTTATGCGAACTTGCAATCAGAGGGAAGTAGTGAGATTCTGGAGGATGACTGTCAGGACAACCAATGAGTGGTGTGATTTGGAGGATGAGCATACAGATGAGGACATTGATGGTCCATCTGTATCCAAGTCAAAACCTTTTGTACTCTCAGGTGGTTAAGGGTCCAGTGGCTCCTTTTAAAAGGGGGTGGGGGTGCTGTAAGAACCCGAAGGCTTAATCTGCACTGAGGGCTTTCGTTCTTCTGGTTACTGTCGAAACCCCCTGTTCTCTGGATGGTGGATGGTCAGCTGACCTCGTTTGCTTTTCACCTGCTTAGCTCCCTATTTAAACCCTCAGTATTCATCCAGGCATTGAGTGCAAAAGAGGTCATACTCCTAGCTTGCGTTTGTATTGTATCTTGTATCTCTCACTTTAAGCAAGTGTAGAATCAGCTCACCCCAATTCCCAGATGTCGAGCATGGAAACAGTGCAGACTGCACTTGAAAGCAAATAGTAGAAGAAAACAAATGCTCCATATGGTATGGTATAAGTAAAGCAAGAACCTGGCTTAAATGCATCTCATCCTGCCACCTATCTGTGATCCGTGTAGCAACATGTGAATAAAGCCTACTACAGTGATCTGAGACCGAGCTGGAGCGTTTGTTTTCTTCTACTATTTGTATTTCTGACATTTGACCCATTGGTTCCGCTCTCTGACTCCTCTCCTGTTTCTGCGATTTGGCTTTTCTGTTATCTCTTGGTACTGACTCGGCATGTGGACTATGACTTTTTGTGTGTGTATGTTTAGTTATTGTTTCTGTTAGTGTGTGATCCCATACAGTGTCCCGACCTGCGTCTGTATTGTAAGTTTATTTTGTTGACGTCTTACTCCCTGCATTTATTCAGGCAGGGACTGTCACCGTGGTTGTGGACCCATCACTTAGGGCGGGTACGCAAATGGGCAGGGCAAGTGGGAGCGGGTGAGTTCAGGGCTTCACTCTTCCCTGCCCAAACGTGACAACAGGAGAGAGCACAGAGGAGAACTAGTCCCACTCTCACTTACTGTACTTTGTCCCAGCCTGTGCTTCAGCTGGGACAAAGATGATGCTGCAGTCGGACAGGATTATGCTCTGGATGGAATGGCAACCACTAGTGGCCTTTTTTTTATAAGCCTTGATTTCTATAAGAATGAGATAAACATTTTTATGAAGTATATTAGAAATGTTAATGTTTTTGCCAAGATGTACAAGGTATAAAAAGTTTTTGATTCTGATAGTAGCTATTTAAACTATTAACAATTACTGTGAAACCTCTCCAAAAGGTCACCTCTTTGACAGGACCATTCCCTTACCCAGACTGGACTTTTTGTGACAGATTTTCAAATCCACATGTATTATGCATTCTTTAAGAAGAACACCACCTTAGAAAGCCACTTTTTTGTGCAATTTTAGGTGGTCATCTCATAGAGGTTTCCCTACATTCTATTATTGTCTATGAACCTACTGTACTTAACCAAAATTGATACTTGGACAGACATATTACGTGCCAAGTATATTTCTGTAGTGGGATGACATGCAGCGCAAAAACCACCCATTCACCCATCCACACATTTTTATATTGTGTTGCAACATTAACTTAATTTAACAAGGTTAATTAATTTTAATAAGGCTTTTTACCTCTAATCGATAGAGATGATGTCACAAAGAGATCCACATTCATTACAGTTATTAAACAGAAAAGACCTGAATGCATAACTGCTCAGCAGAATATTATAGATGCCTAAATCATCACGGGCAGAGCTAGTCGGTTTTAGAAATCAAATATAAGCATCATGAAAATTATTAATTCCAGTCCAGGTCTTTGGATATTTTCACATGTTCCTGTTGCACCGCTGTTGTTGTCATTCTCTTTCTGAACATAGTAAGACAAAACTTAATACATCCACAAAGTATCCTCAGTATATCTGGAAGATCCTGCATATTGAGAGCATCCAGACAGAAACTCTATTTCCTCTTAAAGGGGTACTCTCTGATCATGGGGTCCTGCTGCTGGGACCCACCCCTGATCTCCCGCAGCATTCAGTGTTCTAAACAAACACAGGGTTCCTGGGGCAGTGGTCGTGACATCACGGCCATGCTCCCTTGTGATGTTATGCCACGCCCCCCTCCATTCATGTCTATGGGAGGGGGGTGTCAGTTGACATGCCCCCTTCCATTGACATCAATGGAGGGGGCGTGGTGTGACACTACAAGGGGTTGTGGTCAGCGTTCTGAAAAAAATGTTCAGTTAGCTGGAGCAATGGAGTACCCCTTTAATTTTCCCTTAAGACATACCTGTATATTCAAAAGATTTTTAAAATCCTACATGGTTTTGTTAGCTGTTTATTAAACATTTTTTTAACTGAAAATAGAGATATCGTATTGAGACATGAAGAAATGTCAGAACTACTAAAATATAATGTTTATTATCCCACACAGTGAACAGTGTGAACTGCCTATAGCAACAAAAAAATTGATTAAAAAGTGATCAAAAAGTCCCATCAAAACAAAAACAGCACCGATAAAAACTACAGATCATGGCTCATAAAGCCTTGTTTATGGAAAATATAAAAGTTAGCGGGGTCAAAACAGAGCAATTTTAACCCTTTAAATGAGAAGTCTCATGCCGATTAGTACAGAAAAACGTATACCCTAGGAAATAGGTTTTAGATCATCAGGGTTTCTGAGCGCTTGTAGCCCCTCACAATTGTCTGAATGGAGCCCGACTCTCCCATAGTGTGGCGCCTCACGACCCCCATCCAAAGCAGGGGCCGCCACGCTCTCTCCATATGTCTCTATGGGAGAGCCGTTCTGCTCTATATGGAGGGGTGTGGCAGCCCCCATTTTAGGCGGGGGTCGTGACATGCTGCTCTGTGGGAGAGTCGGGGCTTTGTACAGATGAACGCTGGGGGCCACTGTCCTGCGGATAGGGGGAAAGTTTTCCAGTACTGGTTGGCATGAGACTTCTTCTTTAAGGATATGGGATTGCTACAGCCTGCAATGGCTGGCTGCAGCATCAGAGCACCGATTAGATGGCAGGGAAGGAGGTAAGAGACTTCCCTCCGTCCGCACAGCTGATCGGGACATCGCGATTTCCCCGCGATGGTTCCGATCAGCTACCTGAGCTACCGGCAGTAGTTTGGGTTTTTTAGATGCTGTGATCAACTTTGATTGTGGCGTCTAAAGGATTAATGCCGGACATGGGCCTCATCCGCTGGCATTAGCCACGGTTCCTGTGGGTATGATGCGAGCTCAGCTCCTGAGCTCGCTTCATACCTCTGCCAATCCGCTGTGCTGTTTATAAACAGCGTTTTGCGGCAAGGGGTTAAACATACTTCCATTACAAAAATATATATATATATTTTTTAAATAGTATAATAATAAAAAAAAATTATAAAAATGTGTATCTTTGTAATTGTATTCACCCACAATATAAAGATTACATGTCCCTTTTACCATAAAGTGCACTGCGTAATAACAACACTCCCTGAAAGTTGCAAAATGATAGTGTTTTTTTTTTTTTTTTTTGTATTCATCCCACCAATAATCATTTTTGGGTTTCACCAGATTTTTTGTGGTAAAATGAGTGATGTCATTACAAAGTACAATTGGTCCCACATAAAACAAGCCCTCATATAGGTCTGTATGTAGAGCATTGAAAGACTTATGGCTTTTAAAATGCGAAGAGGAAAACACTAAAACAAATGAAAATTGTCTGGGACATAGGAGGGTTGATAAATAGTGTTGAGCGGCATGACCCATATTGGAATTCACGATATTTCGCGAATATATAGACGGATATTCATCCTATATTCACGAATTTTGCATATTCGTTATATTTGCATATGTGAATATTTGCGTATTTGAGGAACAAAACAGTGAGGGGGTGGGCAACTTTACTATTGGTTGCTAGGGATGTTGTTGATAACCTCTGACAAGTGTATTTGCATCATTTTAGTTGGCCCACAAGTGAAAAGAAGGAATATGTCAATATTCACATATGCGAATATGCGGAAAAAAGTGAATATTCGTAATTTTGAATATATAGCAAATATATTCGCAATATTTGCAAATTTGCGATATTCGCGATAAAAATTGGAAATGCAAATATTCGCGCACAACACTATTGATAAATAGTTGGTAACAAAGCACATATAGAAAATGCATACAGACTTAACCCCTTCTCGCTATATCAACTGTGAAATCACACCCTCCATGATGAAATTATCTTGGCAGTGAAGGCCCAATCAGCCAATCACTGACTGAGACTGGACATCACTAAGGTCGGTGACTGACTGAGTGGCTCATCACTGCCAGTACCAGAACTGGTCTTGAAAGGTAGGGCCAGAGCGCTCAGCTGGGAGATAGCTAATAGAGAACTCCGTTTTTAGGATGCAAGTTATTGGACCCCCGTTATCAGACACTTAGGGGCTAAGTTTTTCATCAAAGGAATACCCCTTCAAGGCTGATTTTGCACACACCTGGTATCAGGCACAACTTCATGCACTTTCTTACAAAACACCAAGGTGTTGGCTGTTCAGTTTTAAATATGAAACATGTTGCTATTAACGTGTTTTGCCTGTAAAAATGGCATGGTCAATAACTAGTTCATAAAATGAGTAAAGTCGGTGTAAACAGTGTGCGGCATGCTACCGCTTAGGCTCTTTAATTAGAGCTAAAGGTTAAGTAGAGTGTCAGTACACCACCCTGCTCTGTCTTACCGCCTGTACAATTGGCCTGCCTGGAGAAATAATGCACTTCTCTTGTGCAGTCATGAAGAACACAAAATATTAACTTACAGACAAGCCAATAACTAAGTGCATTGTGTGATTTACTGCCACCACTTACTCACGCAGAATGTCCACACTTTTCTAACACTATTAGTAGATTTTTTTTTTCTTACAACATGATCTTTAATCATCAAGATGACCTCCTATAGCACAAGGGCAGGTACTTCTTTCTTGTCTGTTCCTTATTTTCCTTCTTTGAAAATCCTTTTATTTCTTTTTTGCAGAATATTGTCTCTGGATGTATTCACATGTACATAATCTGTGCATATTTGATGCTGTGTTTACTTATTTATTTTACATTGAATTCTGCAGCATAAAATCTGCAGCTTCAACAAGCGAAAACACCCTTTATTTTTATATAGTGTTCTCTAATTTTGACTCAATAGCTATTGTAGGCTTGCATTTTCTTCTTGCTTCCAAAACGAGATGTCTCAGAGGACATACCTGCTCAGCCAATCAGTGACTGCAGTGGGGTTCTGTCTTCTCTAATGATTGGTCAAGCAGGTGACTCTTACGTGAATGTGTTGTTTCTGGAATTGGGAAAAAGCAGTGGTGACAAGGAGCTAGTGAAATGGCAACTGCAGGAAATCGGGCTATGTTCAGACAGGCAATGTACATTGGAAAATTTCCATGCGGACATTTCCCAGACAGAGGAGTGCCAGCAGAAAATGCCTGCGCTAGGACCATTCAGAAATATGGCGTCTCATAGACGGCAATGTATTTTCATGTGGACTCCACAGCAAGAATAGACATGTCTATTGTTTCCTCGTACACTGGTATTTGAATTTCCCCCCCCCCCCAAAAAAAAAACAAAAAAAAAAAAATATATATATATATATATATATATATATATATATATATATATATGTGTGTGAACAGTGCAATAGAATTCCATTGATATTAATGGGATGCTGGTGCTACACAATCTCCATGCAGAATTCTAATGCGGAATTCCATTGTGTGAACATACCCTCAGGGTAAGCGAGTATCACTTTTTTCTACACCACCCCCAACTATAAACATTTATTATCTATGGACAACTTAATTAAATTTCAATGACCATAAAAATGCAAAAATATATATTTTCCTACCTCACTTGGTCAGGTAGTGCTTTGTTCCAATGCTGTGATGTCTGTAACGTTTCTGAAGACAGGAACCCCGGTGGATGTGGATCTGCTGGACCTGTGTGGCAGAGGACTCGGACCGTACCAGGGAGCAGAGTCTAAGGTGCCGCTGGTTTTCACCAGAGCCCGCCACAAAGCGGGATGGACTTGCTGCTGCAGGCGGCACCCAGGTCGCTACCCCTGGCACGGCTCGACCACACAGGCGGCTGAGGAGATTTGAGGGAAAGGAGGGATAAGGCAACTCGTAGTCTGGATAGCAGAATGTAAGTGCAGGTGGCACAGTAGCGTAGTAATAGCGAAGCAGGAGTTCAGTAGGCAGGCAGCAGAGGAGCAAGGTCAAGTCACAAAGCAAGAGATCTGATACACGGCAATGCAGAGGAACACTTTCTCAAAGGCACAAGGCAACAAAGATCCAGCAGGGAACTGAGGAGGGTGGAGGAATTTATAAATGAGCCACAGGTGGATTGCACTAATGAGCGTACTTGCCCTTTAAATCTTAAAGCTCCAGGGGACGGGGACCAGCGCACCAGAGCATGACGCAGAGGCAGAGACGCAGAGGCAGCAGAAGGTAAGTGGACCATGCACTCACAGCCAGCGTGTGTGGCCGGAGCGCTTAACATAAGAATGTCATTGGCCCTGATTTATTAAGAGTGGAGTGTATTTTATTTTTATTTGTGGGTTTTAATTCCCTGCAAGTATTACAAATGTTTCCCTAAATGTAACTTTTTATTTTACAACTGCTCTGAGCTGTGGTGTTTTGCAGAGCTCAAATTCACCACATTTTCTGTGGAAACCTTAGTAAATATGTTGGGAGTTTTTTTTTAAATGTCGGGGACATGCCCCTTTTCCCGACGGCCACGGTTGTCTTTTTTTTTATTTTTTATTTTTGCGCAAATTCTGGTACAGACACAATTTGTGTCACCATGCACCAAATTCTTGCACACAACCCGACAAAACAGGTCGGCTTTACAAGAGTAAATCTGGGCCATTATGTGCAGTTTCCCAAATAGGGTGCCTCCAGCTGATGAAAATCTACAACAGCTTGGCTGTGCACCAAAAATATTCCAAAATGTAGGCGCAAAATCCTTGCACATTCTAAGTCAACCAGTATATGGTCTATAACTAGACTGCAACTGGGGATAGACTTCCAAAGAGTGGCGGGTCTCCACGGCGCTGACCAGGAACAGACACGTCTGTTAAAGAGTTAATTGCATTTGTGTATAAAAGCCCCCTCCCTTTCTGATTTCCATGCCTGATGAAGCCGTGCAAGCACGGTGAAACGCGTTCCATTATCCCAATAAAATCACCTTTCTACTTACCTGACGGGTCTGTTCCTGGTCAGCACCGTGGAGACCCGCCACTCTTTGGAAGTCTATCCCCAGTTGCTGTCTACTTGGTTGGGAGGCTGCAGACTGGACCCTATCTCTCACTCACGCTTACCATTGGGGTAAGAGGCTTGCATAATTATTCCTCTTGCCGTATTCACCCAGGTGGTTTACGCTATGGAGCGCTCTCTTTTTGTTTTTATAGTATATCTAGACTGGACAGTTAAAGAATGCATTTTATTCTAATATCCTGATATAAATCTGGTTCATTCTTAAACTGTGTAATCCAGGGCCGATCCTGGGGTCACTGACACCTAGGTGCAGGATTATTATTTGGCACCCCCCCCCCCCACCGTAGGTGTGGCCATCTTTTAATCCCTCCCCTTTACTTAAGTCTCCTCTCCTATTACTAAGATAATTTTCCACTTCACACTACAGAAATTCCACACTGAATTTCCACAAGACAATTCAGTGTTGATTCTACTTGCAGCACCCTTCCATTGATCTGCAGCTGATGTGGTACGTGTGCCCATACCCTTTGGCGGCATTCACATATGTGTAATATAGGTGCATGTTTGTGTCCATATTATAGAAGCAAGTCCCAGCCGATGACCTAAACTGTAAGCATCATAATAATCTGTTATTATGTCAATTTAGGTTATTATACCCGTGGTCGGTTGGAACTTGCATCTATAATAATATGGGCACAAATATGCACCTATATAAAACACCTTTCAATGAAGCCTCTCTGTGCTAGGTAGTGATATAAGGCACATATTATAGCTTACTCTCTTCCTCTGTGGATGATATGAGTTCTTATCTGGGATTTCTATTTAGTGCAGCTACAAAGTAAGCAGGTTTAACCCCTACACTGCCTTCCGACATAGATTACTATTACACTAGCTGCAGGAAGGCACAAATTAGTGCATGGGTTAAATCTGGTGACTAGTAGCAATAAGTGACAGAAGGAGTATTCACAGAAGGAGCTTACTGCATGCCTTCTCCCCACTAAGGCAGGACCCTGACAGGACTACTGCCCCCTCACCGACCACATACCTCAGCATGAAGCTGTGCTGGGGTCCAAGAGCACAAACCCCAGACAGAAAAGAACTTTACAAATAATTGACAAGTAATTTACAAATCTGTTTCTGGCATGAAACCTATTTTCCCACTGGAGAACGCCTTTAAAGGGGTATCCAGTCCTAGACATCTTATCCCCTATACAAAGGATTGGGCATAAGATGTCTGATCGCGAGGGGTCCAAGCGCTGAGACCCTCACGATCCCCAGCCTGGCACCCTGGTGTTCTGAACATTTATGTTCAGAGTGCTGGCTGTGCTAGGCTTCAGAGCAGCCATGGCCATCATGCCCCCTCTATTTATGTCTATGGGAGAGATGAAGATAGAGCGTTTGCATATCTTTGTAACTCCCATAGAGATAAATGGAGGGGGAATGTCGCCCGTAATCCAGCATGGAACATGTTATTGTATGGGGTGTAAGCTCTGTTGATGTATGGGGTATGGTATCTCTGCAGTTATATATATATATATATATATATATATATATATATATATATATATATATATAGGAATATGCAAAGCAGCTCATTACATCACCTTTTCAGGTAATGTTCCCTGGTAGCAGCTTAGCTCCTGTTAAGGAATATAAAAAGCTGATCAGGATTTTATGCCAAGCCAGACTACTCCCCAGCCAAGCCAGATCACCCTGCTTTGTACTGACGAGTACAAAAACCACGAAACAGCTGTCTGCAGATGGGTAGAAACTTCCCTTTTGGGGAGTAGTCTGGCTTGGCATAAAATCCTGATCAGCTTTTTATATTCCTTAACAGAAGCTAAGCTGATACCAGGGAACATTACCTGAAAAGGTGATGTAATGAGCTGCTTTGCATATTCCCCTACCCAGAATGCCCGCGGAGTGCTTAATGGCCTTCTGAAGCTCCGTTACACCAGGAGTGGTGGCCTCGCCCTGAGGCAAATACTCATCCCCTTTAGCTGCTCTCAGGCCTCTTACCCCAGCCAAGCCAGATTACCTTGCTCTGTACTGACGAGTGGCAAAAACCACAAAATGCTTCTCGGCCTTTTGGCTAAGATCAAGTGTAGTACCTTTCCTGTTAGTTGGCGGTGTGGAAAACCACTAAGGCAGGATGGGTGTACCAGGGATGGCTGTATAGCACAGCAGTCATCCCCGATGAGACCTGTTCCTTGCTGGATCTGGCCTTAAGGTCCGGGTAGAGTGAAGGCCAAGGTTCACAAGTGCCCTGGGAGTGTTGACCCCAGGGTGCCGGAATTCACTTGGGATTGGAAACCCCACTTGAATGAAAGCACATAGCACGCACTTTTTCTCTCACTCTTCTGGGCACTCACCCTCAGTATCCCGGCCTTCCGGCTAGGATCGGAGAATTTTTATAGATGCGGTCGGATGTCCGGGCAGTATTACACACTGCGTACATCCACTTATTTATTTCTTTTTTTTTTGTCACTGTGTCCACTTTTTGTGTTCGTTTGTTCACTAGGATTTGGTAGGGTACGGTAGCCCTTCTGGGTGTCCATCCTGCCGGTCTAGGGGAGGCGTGTGTGGCCGTTAGGTTCCTCACCTCCCTGCTATACCCTGTGGCATCCTGTTTCAGCAGGATGCCAAACCGGTTTTACTGGTTCCTTGGTGACAATCTGGTTAACGCCTAGTTGTTTGCCGGGAACACTTTCGGTCCCTGAGTAGCTTCATCGAAAGGGGACATCGTACCTGGAACCTCTCAGGTGCCTTTTGGCCCGGAGGCGAAGGTTTTGGTTTTTTGGGGGGCCTCTCTCCTTTCGGAAAAGGGCTTGCGATAGACCGCATCCTCTTGCACATTTTTTTGTGTGAACACTTGCACTTTTTACTTGCACTTGGGTGATTTGAGAGCACGTACCTAGGCTTTAAAAAAAAAAGAAACCACAAAACAGCTGTCTGCAGATGGGTAGAAACTTCTCTTTTGGGGAGTAGTCTGGCTTGGCATAAAATCCCAATCAGCTTTTTATATTCCTTAACAGGAGCTAAGCTGATACCAGGGAACATTACCTGAAAAGGTGATGTAATGAGCTGCTTTGCATATTCTCCTACCCAGAATGCCCCCGGAGTGCTTAATGGCCTTCTGAAGCTCTGTTACACCAGGAGTGGTGGCCTCGCCCTGAGGCAAATACTCATTCCCTTTAGATATATACTCAAGAACAATGCAGCACTACTTATCCATACTGTGTCCGGTGCCAGCGCCCCAACTTGATTAAAGTCCATGCAATAGAAAAACCATTGGCGCAGCACTCCAAAAGATTCAAAAAAGTGTAAAATATATTCCCTCATGTCCGTACAAGCAACGTTTCAGCCCCTCAATGGAGCTTTTTTCAAGTTGTAGTTGCAACAGCTGAAGGCACCTGGTTGGGAAAAACTGCCTTTAAAGTAAGAAAAAAAATTGAAGCACAAATAGATGAGTTTACAAACCATAGAAACAAAAAGAACACAACACTACTTGCATGGTCCTTACAAAGTGCTTTTTCCTAAAGATTCAAGGATGGAAAATCAGATGTTGTCTTTATTTCACTTGTTCAGACCCCATTGTTCCGACTCTGCAGATTATCATGTAAATACTATTTATCTGCTTAGTACATCTAATTTAGTTTACTTAATATATTGATCTTTATTCGAATAGCTCCTTAGCAGCTCCACAATCTATGTAACCAGCTCATGTAGTAGACATTACCAATGTTATAGGAACTTAGCGCAAAGAGAATTTTCTGGAACAATTGCATAACACAGGATTACTGTGGGTATAATATTATGTGGATAATTCATGTCTCTCTCTTTGTAATGGTATACAGAACATGCTCAGTGAAAATTGTAGCAACCACAATTATCCTTTCTATGCCAGACATCAATGGGCAATTCATTTGTTACCGTTATCTTTCAGCAACAGCACATATTAGGAATATAGGTCTACTGCACGTGACAAATCCCTAAAGTACTCTTTCTAATGCTTTCGAGTATTAATATAGGGATAACTATTCTTTTATGGATTATTAATTCAAAAAGTGAACTTCTGAACCAAATGCCGAGGCTTATTAGCAATTCAAATAGAACAACCCATCAGGACTAAGTCGTATTTCACAACCCTGGAGGAGGAAGCGTTTTTATATTTTCACTATATTGTAAATTAATATTCCTCCTGTGTGACAATTGCGCCGCGATCATTTAAGAAACCTAAGGAGCAGCTATTTTTTACAAACTGAAACACTACGTTTAACTTAAAGGTTTTGCAAAGTACTTCCATATTTCAGGATGCAACTGCGCATAACAGCGTTACTAAACCTGCTTTTACGGGAAATCTCAAATCGTAACACAGATGGGTTTTTTCTCCTTATTTTTCTAAAACTATCAGATGGCATCGTTTTTGTTTTCAATTTAGTTGAGGATTATTATGTCGACGTTTTTGATCTAACCCATCAAGTATGCGATGAGTAAACCCAACAGACAAGATTATAACTTGCCTAAGGGTACGATGCCGCTAGAATATATTACAGATAAAATATTCAGGAAAAAAAAATACATGATTTATTGTTTGTAGAGAAATGATTAACAAGATTGCAGGAACTACAGTTTTGTAATAAACTTGGAATATTCCCTCCAATATGACAGGTGTAGTAGTTTCCTTTCAACAATGTTGCTCATTTTTATAAATGAAGTTGAGTCCTAGAAATTAAGGAATGGGATGGAATTATTTAGTTTCAAGAGTAAAAGTCCAGCGCTCCTCAGATGGTGGATAAAATAAAGGCTTTATTTGAATCCTTTTAAAACCAGCATACAGACATGTACCAGTGCAACATGGCTCAGCTTGACGCGTTTTGTGGTTTCCCACTTTATCAAAAGCATGAAACGCGTCAAGCGGAGCCATGTTGCACTGGTACATGTCTGTATGCTGGTTTTAAAAGAATTACAATAAAGCCATTATTTTATCCACCATCTGAGGAGCGCTGGACTTTTTCTCTTGATGCTACGATTTGCTCCACTGCACTATGGATATCCGAGTGCCTGTATCTCCCCCCATTTAGAGGGTGAGCTGGCTTTCCATGGATATACCAAGAAATTATTTAGTGTTTTACTGTGGTTTTATCTGTATAGTGTATAAACAAAGGAACCAAGGATTGTTGTTACTGCTGCACACTGGTGTCTTCAGATTGTTACACAGACCAGGCTTCTGTGAAATACGGACTTGCATTGCATTGTTGATTGCTCAGAATACAGCTTTGTACTTGTTTACTTTTTTACAGTACCTTACAATTTTTTATATGTTTGTCATTTTATTATTTAAATCAATAAAGCTTTTTCATATTTGTAATTGGTGACTGGTGTCTTGTTTGTTGGTGATTTATGTTTAGATGACCCAGTAACGGCATAGATCTCGGCCGTATACACTTTTTCTGTTGGAGTAACCTTACAATTTATTTTAAAGGGGTACTCCTGTGCAGGACCTCTTATCTCCTATCCACAGGAAAGGGGATAAGTAGACATGTGTAATTCGTTTCGTAACGAACACGGAACAAAACGAATTTTCCCGTTTTCGGATGTTCGTTACGAAAAGAATGCACGAAAAAAAAAATTACAAAATCCCGAAAAAGCATACGTTGCATTCGTTAACTAACGCATAACGAATATGCTTGTTAACGAACAACGAATGCATTCGTTATCAGTATACCGAATGTCAGGGGCCATGCATCAACTGCTATCCGGCAGCGCATAATGCTTAAGCTGCTGCCGTATAGCAGTTGAAGCAGCCCGGGCAGGTTCACTCACCTTTCCACGCTGCTCCAGGCCTTCCTCCGGTGGGTCCTGGGCTGGTCCGGGGCCTTCATACGGGTCTCCCTCTGATGTCGTCATGACGCCGTCGCGCACACTGTCCCGTCATCCAATAGGAACGGTGTGCGGCAGCGATGTGATGATGTCGCTACGGAGGCCCAGTAAGGCCTTGCGGCAGACAACGGAGGACTGGAGAAGACCAGGAGAGCCCAGCAGGGCCACGCGGAGTACCGAAGAGAACTAGGAGAGCCCAGCAGAGGCCCGGGGACACCATCGGGAGCAGCGGGCACAGGTGAGTAGGACTTTACTTTTTTACTTTGCACGAATCCCTCAACATTACCATCGTATGTTGAGGGATCACTAGACATGTGCAGAACCAAAGATCAGAATTAAGGAATGCATTCGTTTTTTTTAACAAATGCATCCGTTTTTTTAAACGAATGCATCCAAAAACGAAAAACATTTTCGCGGATGCATCCGAAAACCGAATATGAAGAATGCACAGCATTCCGAATATTCACAGAACCGAAAATAAAAAAAAAACGAAAACGAACAAAACGATAAGTGCACATGTCTAGGGATAAGTGTCTGATCGTGTTTATGTAACCAACCAAATACAAAAACATGGGGGCTCAACCTCTATATCAGAATACATATCAGGGTGCAAAGCAGTCTATCCCAATAGCCATTTACAAAACAAAAGGAGAAAAAAGCAGATATACTAAAGTGCAGTGCACACCTATCAATAACAACAATATTCTGTATAGAATATTAATCTTTATTAGTAAATAATATACAAAAATACATGGATAAAAAAACACACAGTACAATTTAAACAATTGAAATTGCTCTAACTAGAGAAACCTCCTACAAAGAAATGAGGGGAGGATATAACCACCCTCAAGAGGGCATAGGTACAGAGATGGTAGGCAGATAATACCGCTCAGTCCATCCAAAACCCCAACCTCATGTGTAAACCACTTTTATTTCTTTTTTGCCGCATGGCATTTTTTTTGATTTTTTTTTTTTTTTTTTGTGAAAAAACGCTGTTGCCAGATGTTAGCTGCAAGTGTATAGGGAACTGCAAAATGCTATATCCACTTGATGTTTTTCATTTTTTAATTCTTTTGGCGTTTTTTCACTCCACTTTCCTGTCCTTGTTGAGACTATGGCCTTTTTCACCCAAATCGTGGCGTTTTTCTCTCATAAATGTCTATGAAAGTGAAAAAATGCCATGTGGGTTTTACCTTTTTTGCAGGCATTTTTTATTCTTTTTTGGACTTCAGCGATCCAAAAAAGGGATGGAATTAGCTTTTTTTTAAAATTAAATTTCACAGGTTAGGATTTAAAAAGAAAAGACACAGTAGGAATGGAAAAATTGTACTTAACAAAATTTTTTGTAATTTTTAAACAGGGATAAATTTATGTGAGTGGGCAGGGACATAATATATATTTTTTAATTAATTTTGTGAAACTTTTTATTAATAAAGTATTTTAATTATGTATTTTATAAACTGTGTGTTTTTTAACATTTTTTTTAAACTTTATTTTCTTTATTTTATTCATTATTTAGGTACTACTACTCCCAGCATGAAACAGACTGTTCCATGCTGGGAGCTGTAGTACCTGTACTAATAGACAAATCATAGTGGGTGTCACTCCTGACACCCATTGCGTTCCTCCTGTATAATCTGTAGAAGCCGGCGGCACGGCCGCACTTCTCCGCTTGCCTGCACTGTATTCTTCTATGATGGGAAGTTCTCTTCACATCAAAGATTCATATTTGCTTCTCAGAGCTGTGATTGGCTGGATGGTTCCGGCCAATCACAACTCTCAGTAGCATATATGAATCTGTGATGTGAAGAGAACTTCCCAACAAAGAGTACAGTGCCGGGCAGGGGTGTTTCTCTAGAAGGAGGATCGCAACTGGTGTCAGGAGTGACACCTGCTGCGATCTGTCTATTAGTACAGGTACTACAGCTCCCAGCATGGAACAGTCTCTTCCATGCTGGGAGTAGTACCGAAATAATCTGTATATTAATGCAGGACCCCTCAACAAAGGTTTGCCAAAACGCCGCAGTGGGGTATCCTGTGCCCTGCTATTGTAATGTATGGTTGAGTATTTATCAAATGTGTTCTTTTTATGTTACTATTAACTCTACTTCATAATTGTAATGCTGCTACTCACATGCTGCTATGAGACTTGTCTATGTATATGCATTGAGGCACTTTATGTGATATCTGGGTGACACCTGGGGTTCTTTTTCATCCCCCTGCCCCGGGTGGATATCCCCCTATATTTTAATTTGAAATACAAATGGATGTCCAGCTCAAATTGATGCAGAACGATGCTCTTTATTGCGGTAAAAACTTCAGTACATACAAGACATGGTCACTGGTGATGCTTTTCGGCCCTGGCATCGGGCCTTAGTAATAGTATGACTAAGGCCCAACGCCAGGGCTAAAATGCGTTACCAGCGACCATGTCTTACATGTACTGAAGTTTTTACCACAATAAAGAGCATCGTTCTGCATCCATTTGCGCTGGACATCCATTTGTATTTCAGTTTACGCACCCAAGCGTTGCCCACGCCAGTCCGAGCGCTGCGTGCTGGGGAAGAGAGCTGGACACCACTCTATATATTTTAATATATACTACATTTCAATAAAGTACTTGTATTTTTGCAAATCCTTTTGAATGACTCCAGTATTTTTTCTCTGTGTGTATAACTATTGAGGGTACTACAGCTCCATATTGGGAGCTGTAGTACCTGCAGTAAGAGACAGATCGCAATGGGTGTCATTACTGACACCCATTACGATCGTCCTTTAGATTGCTGAGATGTGGAGCTGCTCTTTTCTGCACTCTGAATCCCTCTGCTGTATATGGGCGGCCAGTGATGTGAATAGATATTCACAGCACTGATTCATATATGCCGCTCAGAACGGTGATTGGCTGGCACCATCCGGCCAATCACCGCTCTGAGCAGCAAATAGGAATCAGTGATGTGAATCTCTATTCACATCACTGGCCGGCCTGGAATTCAGAGCACTGTAGAAAGCCGCTCCGCATCTCAGCAATCTAAGGAACAATCACATCAGGTGTCAGGAGTGACACCCTGGGGATCTGTTTATAAGTTCAGGTACTACAGTAGTAGTACCTAAATGATGAATAAAATTAAGAGAATAAAGTAAAAAACAATTTAAAAAACACACACACTTTATAAAATACATAATTAAAATACATTTTTAATAAAGACTTTCACAAAATTAAAAAATTTTGCATGATTTTTTTAAATTTTAATATAAAACTAAACACATTTTAGAAATATTAGAAATGGGTGGGATGTCTAGAATAGAAGGAATGAATAAATCGGTATTGAATAAAGCTGAGCTGGTCTGGTGGAAAGTTAGAAAGTTATTAGGTTTAAAGGGGTACTCCGCTGCCCACTGACAGAATTTGGAGATGCCATGGAGAATGTTCTGCTGCCTGCAACATCCTCCAGCATGACCGGTTTGGCGGTGGGCCAGTAATGGTGTGGGGTAACATTTCTTTGGTGGGCTGCACAGCTCTCCATGTGCTTACCAGAGGTAGCCTGACTGCCATTAGGTACCGAGATGAGATCCTCGTTGGCCCTGGGTTCCTCCTAATGCAAGACAATGCTAGATCTCATGTGGCTGGAGTGTGTCAGCAGTTCTTGTAAGAGGAAGGCATTGATGCTATGGACTCGCTTGCCTGTTCCCCAGACCTGAATCCGAGCAAATCTGGGACATCATGTCTCACTTCATCCACCAATGCCACGTTGTACCACAGACTGTCCAGGAGTTGGCGGATGCTTTAGTCCAGGTCTGGGAGGACATCCCTCAGGAGACCACCTCACCTCATCAGGAGCATTCCCAGGCATTGTAGGGAGGTCATACAGGCACGTGGAGGCCACACACACTACTGAGCCTCATTTTGACTTGTTTTAACCCCTTAAGGACCAAGGCCATTTCACCTTAAGGAGCATTATTTGCACACATGACCACTGTCACTTTAAGCATTAATAACTCTGGGATGCTTTTACTTATGAATTTGATTCCGAGATTTACTTATGAATTTCATTTTGTGACATATTCTACTTTAACATAATTGTTACTATTTGTCGATTTTTGCATCATTTCTTGGTGAAAAGTTCAAAAATTTCATGAAAAGTTTGAAAATGTAGCATTTTTCTAAATTTGAAGCTCTCTGCTTGTAAGTGCTTGTAAGGAAAATAGACATTCCAAATAAATTATATATTGATTCGCATATACAATACGTCTACTTTATGTTTGCATCATAAAGTTGACATGTTTTTACTTTTGGAAGACATCAGAGGGCTTCAAAGTTCAGCAGCAATTTTCAAATTTTTCACAGTCACAGAATTTTCAAAATTGAAATTTTTCAGGGACCAGTTCAGTTTTGAAGTGGATTTGCGCGGCCTTCATGTTAGTAATACCCCATAAATGACCCCATTATAAAAACTGCACCCCTGAAACTATTCAAAATGACAGTCAGAAAGTTTGTTAACCCTTTAGGTGTTTCACAGGAATAGAAGCAAAGTGAAGGAGAAAATTTAAAATCTCAATTTTTTACACTAACATGTTCTTGTTTTCAAATTTTTGCAAGGGGTAAAAGGATAAAAAGCCCCCGGAAATGTTTAACCCAATTTCTCTCATGTAAGGAAATACCTCATATGTGAACGTAAAGTGCTCTGTGGTGCACTAGAGGGCTCAGAAGTAAAGGAGCGACAATGGGATTTTGGAAAGTGAATTTTGCTGAAATGTTTTTTGGGGGGCATGTCGCATTTAGGAAGCCCCTATGGTGCCATAACAGCAAAAAAAAAAAAAAACACATGGCATACTATTTTGCAAACTACACCCCTCATGGCATGTAACAAGGGGTACAGTGAGCCTTAACACCTCACAGGTGTTTGATGACTTTTTGGTAAAATCAGATGTGAAAATGAAAAAAAAATCACTTAAATGCAGTTCTTTCACCAAATTAACCATTTTTACAAGAGGTAATAGGAAAAAGTGCCCCCCTCCCCCCCCAAAAAAAAAAAAAAATTTGTAACCCCATTTCTTCTGAGTATGCCAATATCCCATGTGTGGATGTCAAGTGCACTGCGGGCACACTACAATGCTCAGAAGAGAAGGAGCCACATTTGGCTTTTGGAAAGCAAATTTAGCTGAAATGGTTTCTGGGGGGCATGTCACATTTAGATAGCCCCTATGGTGCCAGAACAGCAGAAAAAAAGCCCCGCATATAACAAGGGGTATAGTGAGCCTTTACACCCCACAGGTGTTTGACAAATCTCAGCTAAATTTGGACGTGAAAATGAAAAATTTTATTTTTTTCAATAAAATGCTGGTGTTACCCCAAATTTTTCATTTTCACAGGGGGTAATAGGAGAAAAGCCTCCCAACATTTTAACCCCATTTCTTCTGAGTATGGAAATACCCCTTATGTGGATGTAAAGTGCACTGCGGGCGAACTGCAATGCTCAGAAGAGAAGGAGTGCCATTGGGCTTTTGGAGAGAGAATTTGTTTGGAATGGAAGTCGAAGGCCATGAGCATTTACAAAGCCCCCATGGTGCCAGAACAGTGTGACCCCATTTTTGAAACTACACCCCTCATGGAATGTAATAAGGGGTGCAGTGAGCATTTACACCCCACTAGCTTTTGACAGATCTTTGGAACAGTGGGCTGTGCAAAGGAAAAATTTAATTTTTTATTTTTTCGGACAATTGTTCAAAAAATCTGTAGGACACCTGTGGGGTGTAAATGCTCACTGCACCCCTTATTACATTCCGTGAGGGGTGTAGTTTCCAAAATGGGGTCACATGACCTTCAATTCCAGACACATTCTCTCTCTAAAAGCTCAATGTTGCTCCTTCTCTTCTGAACATTGTAGTTCGCCTACAGAGCACTTTACATCCACATATGGGGTATTTATATATTCAGAAGAAATGGGGTTACAAATTTTGGGTGGCTTTTTACCTATTTACCCTTGTGAAAATGTAAAATTTGGGATAACAACAGCATTTTAGTGAAAAAATAAAAAATTTCCATTTTCACATCCAACTTTAACGAAAATTCTTCAATCACCTGTGGGGTGTAAAGGCTCACTATACCTCATGTTACGTTCCGTCAGGGGTGTAGTTTCCAAAATGGGGTCACATGTGGGTGTTTTTTTCCTTTTTGCATTTACGTCAGAACCGCTGTTACGATCAGCCACCCCTATGCAAATCACCTCAAATGTACATGACGCTTTCACTCCTTAGCCTTGTGCCCACAGAGCATTTTATATCCACATATGGGGTATTTCCGTACTCCAGCTGTTGCAAAACTGTGTCTGTGCATGCTGGGGTTGTAGTTATGCAACAGCATGAGGCACACTGGTTGCAAAACACAGAGCTTAATAATTAACTCTTGCAACCAGTGTGCCTCCAGCATGTACGGTCTATCAGTGCATGCTGGGTGTTGTAGTTTGCATCAGCTGGAGGCACACTGGTTGCAAAACACTGAGTTATGTAACAAACTCTGTGTTTCGCAACCAGTGTGCCTTAAGCTGTTGCGAAAACTACAACTCTCAGCATGCAGTGACAACTGAAGGGCATGCTGGGACTTGTAGTTATGCAACAGCTGGAGGCATACTACCAATACTCTCAGCATGCCCTTTGGCTGTCCATGCATGCTGGGAGTTGTAGTTATGCAACAGCTGGAGGCACACTGGTTGCAAAACACTGAGAGTTTTTTACTTAATTCAGTGTTTCCCAACCCATGGGCAGGTTGGGAATTGTAGTTATGCAACAACTGGGGGAGAACAGTTTGGAGACCACTATGTAGTAGTGTCCAAACTGTAGCCCTCCAGATGTTGCAAAACTTCAACTTCCAGCATGCACAGACTGTCCAGGCATGCTGGGTGTTGTAGTTCTGCAACATCTGAAGGGCCAGATGTTACAGAACTACAGCTCCCAGCATGCCTGGACTGTCTGGGCATGCTGGGAGTTGTAGTTTTGCAACACCTGGAAGGGCTACAGTTTTGACAGTGGTCTCCAAACTGTGGCCCTCCAGATGTTGCAAAACTACAACTCCCAGCATGCCTTTGGCTGTCTGGGCATGCTGGGAGTTGTGGTTTGGTAACTCCTAGAAGGCAGCAGTGAAGATCACTTACCACTGATCTTCACTGCAGCCTCAACCGCTGCCTCTGCCTCCTCCTTTCTGCTGCCGATCCCGCCACTGCCTGCCACTGGACCTGCTGCGATTGCCAGTTCCTCGCACCTGCCCCCATCTTCCCTCTGCTCTGCCTGGACATCCAGGGGTGGGCAGAGCGGGCATTTCAACTTTAACCCTCATTCAGATCTAGGATGTGTTATCTTAGTGTTCCCTTTATTTTTTTGAGCAGTGTATGTAGGATGTGAGTTCTGATAATTACTTTTACAAATATTGCAAAACAAGGGGTACACACCTGTTTAACACATAACTTGCATTGAGGGGCGGAGCGTGACATCACACGTGGGATGTGATGTCATGATCACCGGCCGCGTCATCAGACCCGGAGCGGATGTTCGCTCCAGGGCCTGATGAGAGCGGGGTGCCGCGTGCAAGATCCCGGGGGTCCCCAGCGGCGGGACCCCGCACGATCAGGCAACTTATCCCCTATCCTTTAGATAGGGGATAAGTTGTCAGCCTGGTAGTACCCCTTTAAGGGGTGAGTCAGGGGGTCCTTTCTATTAGTTGTCAAATCCCAATTACTTTCCCACTGACTGATTGGCAGTCCATGCCTTACCCCTGCTCAGAGAAGAGGGGGTACAGCAGGTATGGCTGTGAACAACCATTGCCCTGAAGAAAAGAAGGTGTTGGTCCTCTGAGCTTACCACAGGACAGAGTGTGGCACATTGGGGCAACATACATTCTGTGGAACTGTTTTTGTAAGAAACCACATCCCCCTGGTGGTCACATACCCTGTCAATATCCATTGGGAAACAGGGACAGTGCCCATGAGTGAGGATTGTTATCAATCAATGTGGATTGCAAACAACATCAATGCCACACCCGTAGCCCACTGTGGATACTACAAGACCAGCCTAGACATGCTTAAAGGGGTACACCCCTGGAAAACATTTTTTTTTTTTTTTAAATCAACTGGTGCCAGAAAGTTACAGATTTGTAAATTACTTCTATTTAAAAATCTTAACCCTTCCAGTACTTATCAGCTGCTGTATGTTCCAGAGGAAGTTCTTTTCTTTTGAATTTCCTTTCTTCTGACACCTCTGTCCATGTCAGGAACTGTCCAGAGTAGAAGCAAATCGCCATAGCAAACCTCTCCTGCTCTCCAGTTCCTGAAATACCTATTATTTGTTTTGATGGGACTTTTTGATCGTTTTTTATAATTGTTTCAAGAGTATACAATGTGACCAAAAATATGCAATTTCGACTTTGGTATTTTTTTATGTAAACTCCATTGACCTGTAGTTTAATTAGCATTATATTTTTATATCACAGACATTTGCGCACGCGGCCATACCCCATATGTTTATTTGTATTTTGTTTACATATTTTTTATATGAAATTTGGGAAAAAGGGGGGTGGTTAAACGTTTAATATGGAAGGGGTTAATGGGTGTTTTTTAAAGCTTTTATTCAAATTTTTTTTTTACACTTTATTAGGAGGAAATATTAGATTCCTCATACTGATTAATGTAGTTCCATAGAAATACATTGATCTGTGTGATCTGTGCTCAATTGATAAAGCCTGGTCCAGCCTTACTCTATCAATCACAGAGCCACAGACCAGACAGAAGGACAGGTAAGCCCTCCGGCTACCTCCACAGTGGATCGCCCCCACGTGAGTGCCTAAAGGTACCTTTAGATGCTGCTGTCAGCTTTATAGTAGCGATCTAACGGGTTTATAGCCGCCCCCTGTGGCCCTCAGATACAATAATCAGCTGAGGGCTGCCTGGTATGGCGCGGGCTCGTGTCAGGCCGGCACCATGTACGATTTGCCAGATCAGGACGAGCTGGCTCCTCCTTAGATAGCAACCGGTTAATTACATGTATGCCTTTTTTTTAATTTTTTTTATATTTTTACAATCGCAGCTGTATAGACCACACAGGTTGTACACCTCTAGACCATTCTACACCTAAGTGAATGTTACATTAGGGAACTCCAATTCACTCGCTTTTTAGCCAACATCAGTGTTCCATGCAATATCCTCACATTTATCAATTAGTGTACACCCAGCTGTCATTGCTGATCACAGCCCCCCTACTCCCTTACGTGGAGTAATCTCCAAGATTTTGAGGATTCCTCCTCTGCATGCCACACAACTGTGCAGCCTCCCAAGTGCAGGGCATCCCTCATCTGCGCACAGCACAGGGTACCATCCACTCATTGTGTTCCTGGACTGTGGAAAACAACAGGTTGTGATCACTGCAGATCAAGTTAGAAGAAAAAAGGGTAATAGAGTATAGCAAGGTGATAGGGCAAAACTTTACTTTTATTAACAAAGTGAATTGAAAGCACTTGCTACTCATTAGAATAGGAGCATTTGGGGTGTTTTTACACAGTGTAGTTTTGTTGCAGTTTTGCTCATGTGGATATCATAGATAAAAGAGAAAGTTATTTTTGTTCAGCATTTACTTAAAATTAAGTTTCTGGGATGATGTCATTTTAACCCCTTAAGGACTCAGCCCACTTTGGCCTTAAGGACTCAGACAATTTAATTTTTACGTTTTCATTTTTTCCTCCTCGCCTTCTAAAAATCATAACTCTTTTATATTTTCATCCACAGACTAGTATGGGGGCTTGTTTTTTGCGCGACCAGTTGTCCTTTGTAATGACATAACTCATTATATCATAAAATGTATGGCGCAACCAAAAAACACTATTTTTGTGGGGAAATTAAAACGAAAAACGCAATTTTGCTAATTTTGGAAGGTTTCGTTTTCACGCTGTACAATCTATGGTAAAAATGACGTGTTCTTTATTCTGAGAGTCAATACAATTAAAATGATACCCATTATTACGTACTTTTCTATTATTGTTGCGCTTAAAAAAAATCACAAACTTTTTAACCAAATTAGTACGTTTATAATCCCTTTATTTTGATGACCTCTAACTTTTTTATTCTTCCGTATAAGCGGCGGTATGGGGGCTAATTTTTTGTGCCATGATCTGTACTTTTTTTTGATACCACATTTGCATATAAAAAACTTTTAATACATTTTTTATAATTTTTTTTAATAAAATGTATTAAAAAAGTAGGAATTTTGGACTTATTTTTTTTTCGTTCACGCCGTTCACCGTACGGGATCATTAACATTTTATTTTTAATAGTTCATACATTTACGCACGCGGCGATACCAAATATGTCTATAAAAAAAAAAATTCCGCTTTTTGGAGGTAAAATAGGAAAAGCGGCCGTTTTACTTTTTTATTGGGGGAGGGGATTTTTCACTTTTTTTAACTTTAACTTTTACATTTTTTTTAAAAAATTTTTTGGACTATTCATAGCAATACCATGATTGCTAATACTGATCTGTTCTATGTATAGGACATAGAACAGATCAGTATTATCGGCTATCTTCTGCTCTGGTCTGATCACGGAGGAAGGAGAGGGGACCTCCGTGCGGCGTTCTGAATGATCGGATCCCCGCAGCAGCGCTGCGGGCGATCCGATCATTCATTCAAATCGCGCACTGCCGCAGATGCCGGGATCTGTATTGATCCCGGCACCTGAGGGGTTAATGGCGGACGCCCGCGAGATCGCGGGCGTCGGCCATTGCCGGCGGGTCCCTGGCTGCGATCAGCAACCGGGATCAGCCGCGCATGACACGGGCATCGCTCCGATGCCCGCGGTTATGCACAGGACGTAAATGTACGTCCTGGTGCGTTAAGTACCACCGCACCAGGACGTACATTTACGTCCTGCGTCCTTAAGGGGTTAAAGGAAGCATATTTCTATATGAGTGGATTAAAGGAATCTAACAAAAGGTTAAGATTTGCTTACAGCCATAAGTACCCATTTATTGAAATCTAGTTTAAACTATTTCCTGAAGGATCGACAGCTTAGAACAGTGGTCCAAAGTAATGGATAGTCTCCCAGTTGTTGTTTATTTTCAGTGGTATGTAAATGTAGAAGCATTCCTAGCCCAGTAAGTCTACTAACAGAAAGACAGCACTATATAAAGCATCACTGCCTTGCTGTTCAAATTTGGACAGGAGTCCCTGCTCACTTATGAATTTTCCATAGTGCTGTGAACCGTTTGCACAGAGCACCACAGGAACTATTGTGTAAGTGATTGGTGATGTGTATACATGACTTGTCACATACACAGCTCTATGCAAAGCATTGGCATCACAGCATCAGTGCTGGAGTATAAAAAATGTCACTGGAAGACAAAAATAATTGTAATACAGTTGTACAATACCTACATTATGTATGATCAATGTTTCATGTGGCCAAAATCACATTTCGTAGAATTTGGATGCCATCTTATATTGATAGTACTTGTCTAGTAACTTTAATGTATAAAAGCAGAACTTATAGTAGCAAGATTACATTTGTAAAAAGACATTTTTGTCTAACCCAGATACAATTAGACATCTGGAATGATTGGTTTGATTTTTGTGGACCTAGTAGTAAATATATGGTTGGAATCATTTAGCCAATTGGTTATTGTTTGGATAGTCACCTCCTCACCAAGCTTTCCAATAGCTGTATCTTGTATTAAAATGAAGATGTCTTCAGATTTGACATTAGTACATTTTTGTTGGCTGGATGACAACATTGCCAGTCCCCAGGGACATGCACAGGTTGACTAGAACCCCTGCCCTGTTTCTTCTACAAGTGCCCTGGGAAATGTTGAGCTGTCTGGCATCATTATATGGGCATTTACATAAATTATTATAAGATGTGCCCTTTTTTCAGTTCAGCCCCTGCCCCCACCCCAAATGTCTATGCACGTCCCTGCCAGTCACCCTTATTAGAACGCTTTATTGACACCTGCTTGAGCTTACCCAACCAATTCACAATATTTCCCACAGTATTCATATTACATATTTTCTTAAAAATATGTTTCTCCCAAAAGAGATGTAAGTCTTTTGTTGCTGAAAATCCAACACATTTAGCAGAAGATGAGAATGAAAGATTCAGGCTTAACCCTTCCAACTACTGATAAAGGTATTGATGAAAGGTTAATTACTACTATACTGTAAACTGTGTCATGAGGGTGCTTGATCATTCATCATTCCTCCAATAAACCTTCCTATTCCTGAACTCATAGCTGTAACATTACAGAGCAGGTCAGCTCATAAATAAAGTCCTCTGCACCAGCATCAGTGGTTGTTTCCAAATTTGTTTCCAAATTCTATTCACTTTCTAGATATTTTTCTTCCAGGCAACAAATCAAAGACTGTATAAAGTTTCTTGTTTGATCTTTCTATCATATTTATCAATTTAATATTGATATACAAAAACAGTACAACTGCAGCCATTCTGTCATTATGTCCATTGAAAAAAAGGAGTGGCACAAGGGGTGGCTATAGATACAGTAAACATGAATCTGTTTGCACAAATGTGCACAAAAGTTGTTTAATCTGGCTGCAATTTGATGTCCAAAAGAATATGGTATTTCCTGATGCCTTGGTAATTACAGCACCTGGAATTATATATATGTCCACATGAATCAATCGCAGGAACTTATAGCAGCCGGTGACCCGCTGGTAATGGCGGATATCAGCGATCGCACTGATGCCCGCCATTAACCCATAGGATACCCTGATCAATACTAATCACGGCATCTTAAACATTATTGAGGCCTGGGGGGGACACATAGGACGGCAAGCACTATAATCGCAGTAGTATGATGAGCCAAGTGAAACGTGATCGAACAGTCACATATATGCAAAAGTGGAACCAATAAAAACTACAGATCACAGGGCAAAAAAATAAGCCCTCATATATGGAAAAATGAGAACGTTATAGGGTTCAGAATAGGGCGATTTCGGTTCACATGGCCAAAAAATGTGCAGAATGTCCGCCCGGAAAATACAGGAGGATATTCTGCCCATTTAAATGATCGGGCAGATAATATGAAATGTGCTATCTCATAGAGGTCAATGCATTTGTGAGCAGTATCCGCAGAATAAATGGATTATTTTTTTGTTTTTGCAGATGCCGGAATCAGGATTACCATGGCAGAAACATCCGCAGTGTGCACAGTGCTGCAGAATACCTTTAAAATCAATGAGACTCTGCTGCAGCGGAATGTCGGTGTGGAATATTCCTGCAGAATTACGCATAGACATTCCTCTGTGTGGACATAGCCTCATTTAGAGTAGGAGGAATGTAAAGTCTGTTTATTAGTTTATGTATTTTTCTGTTTAGGTGTGTATTCACACACTAGGATGTTCTGAGCTATTCTTCCCGGATAGGGAATAGTTACTGCTTTGAACCAATGAGAACTCAGATGGGGTTATTTATTCCTGAGTTCTCTTGCATTCCCTGCTGTTTATTTGTGCAATATGCTTCCATGATGTCTGTTTTATGATGCACCTTGCTTTTGACTGTCTAGTATTTTTCTGAGTTTTAGCCATGGTTAAATAGTCTTGTTTGATATAGCGTTTAGCCTGCTTGGTTTTATTGGACATTTGTCTGTCTGTTTTTAGGATTATGTATGTCCTTTCTGCTTAGTCTGTATTCACACTGTCTAAGTCTAGTCTAGTGTTACCTGTGCTCTGTATGTTATATTCCTGTTTGGTATCCTGGAGTCAATTCTTACTCATCCGCTTTGGTCTAGTGTGTTGTGTTTTATATTTCTGCTTCCTACTAGGCCAGTATTCTGAACCCACTGGCTAGTAGTCTATTTGGATTTAGTATTGCTGTCTACTCCTTTTGTGAAGTGGGGAGTCCAGTTCAGTGTCCCAGTGTGAACAGTGTCCTATGTTAGTTCGCTATATTCTTCCCTGTTTGTATAATTATATTATATCTGGTTGTCAGGTAGTTTTCCCATTTCTGTTTCTGGCCTGTGACTGACTATGCATATTATTTGTCCACCGTTTAGGGTGGATGGGCAAGTAGACAGGGAGAGTGTTACTAGGGACAGCTTAGGGCTCTCTCTCCCTGTCCACCCTCGGTCATGACAAATAATTTTTTAGACTTGTTTTCTGAAATCTCCTGTTTCTGGGGTATGAATAACAAGAGTGCAGGCCAGATGTCATAGAGGATGTCCACTGTACCACCATCCTTAGTTGTTTTCACTGAGATACCTTGTGTCTTGCATGACCTAGTAAAATGTTTTGGTTTTCACCTTCTGGGAAAAAAAATTCAAACATACAAAAACAAGTAATGTATATATATAAATATATATTCTCTTGTTTACTATGTCTATCTCTTCTGTGGTAAATTCAGACTATAATTTTCCCTGTATAGTAGTAATTTCCAGCTCCAAAGCAGCTAGAATAGTTGTTTGTGAAGCCAACAAAAGGCTTTATAAATAACCTGGAGCAATTGGGGAATGACTCATCCCATCTACATCTAAAATCATCATTTCAATTTGATAGGGACAGCTGTATTATGAGAATACACAGAATTAGAATTTCTGGAGGTAATCTTTGATTGATTTTTTTTGTTCCATCAATTCCAAATCCATCCAGAATACACAGAATTAGAACTTTCTGGAGGTAATTTTTTATTGATTTTTTTGTTCCATCAATTCCAAATCCATCCATGAAGAGGCTCTTTAACCACTTAAGGACATAGGGCGTATAGGTATGCTCTTGTGTTCTGGGACTTAAGGATGAAGGGTGTACCTGTATGCCCTACGCTTTTCCGGTCACCACCCGGTGCGTGGCGGTGACCGGTAAAATGGAGAGCGTACAGATAGACACAGAGATATCTATCCGCAGCCATCCTGGCACATTACCCAGGGGGGTCCTGAGATCCCCACCCCCCTTGTCGGTGATCGCCGTGATTCGCAGGTCAATTCCATGTTAATCAGGTCTCCGATGACCCAGTGGCACGGAAGATAAGGGTAATTGGTGCTGCTCCAATCACCCTTCAGCATCAGGAGGCTGCTATTGGTGGGTCTGACCAACCGACCGATAGCAATGCCTAGCGGGTGTGTCAAGTCACCACACACGCTCAAGCAGATGGGGCTCCAGACCAATAATCCAGTGATCTGGAGGTGTATATCTTGCCCCCGGCACACCCCCTCCATGTGAGACCCTCACAATCCCTGCAACTGTCAGCCGCCCCCCATGCAAATCCCAAATTTTGGCCTCAAATGTGCATGGTACTCTCTCTAGGCCCTGTTGTAATTTAAGTCAACAGTTTGAAGAAATTGCGTTACAAATTTTGGGTGTCTTTTTCTCCTATTATTCCTTATAAAAAGGAATATGATAGTGTAAACAAATTAAAATTTTTACACTAACATGCTGGTGCTGCCCAATATTTTTTATTTTCACAAGAGGTAAAAGGAAACAAAACCCCAAAATGTGTAACACCCACGAGTACGGAAATACCACATATGTGGACGTAAAACCATCGAGTGAAAGCGCACTATGTACATTTGAGGCCTAAATTGGTGACTTGCATTAGAATGTCTGATAGTTGCAGACGTTCTGACATAAACGCTAAAAAAAAAAAGAATGTAAAAAGGGGTGCAGTGGGCATTTACACCCCTTTTTGAAACACAGATTTTTGGAACAGTGTGTCATGAAAATAAAAAATTTAATTTTTCATATTCACAGCCCACTGTTTCAAAAATCTGTCAGACTCCAGTGGGATGCCCAGCTAAATCCTCTCTCCAAAATCCCAAATTTTTTTCTTCCATCCTGAGCCCTGCTGTGCGCCCCCACAAGGCTTTATGTCCACAAATAGGGTATAATCAGAATCATGAGAAATTGGGTCACAAATTTTGTGGTTCTTTCTTTCCATAAACCCCTTGTAAAAATGAAAAAATAGGGGTTACACCAGCATCTTAGTGTATAAATAAATGGAGGTTCTTACTTTTCTCCTTCAATTTCTATTTCTATCTATTTCTCCTTCAATCTATTTCTCCTTCAATCTTCAATTTCTATTCTATCTGCTTCTATTTCTGTGAAACACCTAAAGAGTTAACAAACTTTCTGAATGTCATTTTGAATACTTTAAGGGGTGCAGTTTTATAATGGGGTCATTTATGGTGAATTTAGAACAAAAAGCCCCCATAAAACTACTTCAAACTTAACTGGTCCCTGAAAAATTCAGATTTTGAAATTTTTGTGAAAATTTGGAGAATTGTTGCTAAAATTTGAAGCCCTCTGATGTATTGAAAAAGTAAAAACATGTCTATTTTATGACTTCAACATAAAGTAGACATGTAGACATATTGTATATGAGAAACAAAATGTCCTTTATTTAGCATGACGGATTTTTTTTAAAGCAGAACATTTAAAATTTTGAAAAATGTAAATTTTTTAAATTTTTTCATGAACTTTTGGAATTTTTCACAAAGAAATTATGCAAGTATTAATGAAAATTTACAACAATCTTAAAGAAGAGTATGTCATGAAAAAACATTCTCAGAATCAGACTGATAAGCAAAAGCATCTCAGAGTTATGAATGCATAAAGTGACACAGGTTAGATTTGCGAAATTTGGCAATTTCCTTAAAGGGGTACTCCTCCCCTAGATATCTTATCCCTTATCCAAAGGATAGGGAATTAGATGTCTGATTGCAGGTGTCCCGCCGCTGGAGACCCCCACAATCTGTCCCACTTGTCATTAGCTGCATGGAGAGAAGATCGCTTCGTGTCTGATGACTCACAGGGGTCGGAGTTTTGTGATGTCATCGGTCTGCCTCCTTGTGATGTCACGCCCCACCCCCTCAATGCATGTCTATGGAAGGGGGTGTGGTGGTCATCATGCCTCATCCCATAGGCTTGCATTGAGTGGGGGGGGGGGTGATGCCACAAGGGGGTGGAGCCGTGACATCACAATACTCTGACTCCTGTATCTTGAGTCATGAGTCACGGAACGACCTTCGCTTTGTGCAGCTAATGACTAGTGGGTGATACAGGATAGACAGCGGGATAGACAGGGGGACCACCACGTTCAGACATATCCTTTGTATAGGGGATAAGATGTCTAGGGGAGGAGTACCCCATTAAGGCAAAAATGGGCTAGGTCCTTAAGCAGTCAAATGGGCACTGTCAGATACAAAAACTTTTTATAATGTACAACATATAAAAAGTTTTTGTATCTGACAGTGCCCATTTGATGAGTTGGAAAAGCTGATGAGTTGCCCATAGCAACCAATCAGATGGCTTCTTTCATTTTACAGAGACCTTTTCAAAAGAGAAAGAAGTAATCTGATTGGTTGCAATGGGCAACTCTGCAACATTTCCTCTCAGGTTTTGATAAATCTCCCCCTAAGACTTCTACTATACTTCATAAGAAAATGTTATATCCTTTTTATAGAAATCATGGCTTTGTCCGAGCTGAAGCACAGGCATCGAAAAAGTCCATTAAGTGAGGGTGGGCTAACACTCCTCTGTGCTCTCTCTTGTTTGATACGACAGGAGAGAAAACAGAGGAGTACTATCAGACAAGAGAGAGCACAGCGGCATGCTATCAGACAGGAAAAAGCAGGGATGAGTACTATAAGACAGGAGAGAGCACAGAGGAGTTCTATCAGACCGGAGAAAGCAGAGATGAGTACTATCAGACAGGAGAGAGCACAGAGGAGTAAATCAGTAAGGAGAGAGCACAGAGGAGTCCTATCAGACAGGAGAGAGCGCAGAGGATTACTATCCGACAGGAGAGATCACAGAGGAGTGCTATAAGAAAGGAGAGAGCGCAGAGGAGTACTATCCGACAGGAGAGATCACAGAGGAGTACTCTCAGACGGGAGAGAGCACAGAGGCATGTTATCAGACAGGAAAAAGCAAAGATGAGTACTATCAGACAGGAGAGAGCACAAAGGAGTGCTTTCAGACAGGAGAGAGCACAGAGGAGTCCTATCAGACACGAGAGAGCACAGAGGAGACCTAGCAGACAGGAGAGAACACAGAGGAGTACTATCAGACAGGAGAGAGCACAGAGGAGTGCTATCAGACAGTAGAGAGCACAAAGGAGTGCAATCAAACAGAAAAGAGCACAGAGGAGAGCCATAAGACAGGAGAGAGCACAGAAGAGAACAATCAGACAGGAGAGAGCACAGAGGAGTACTATCAGACAGGAGAGAGCACAGAGGAGTGCTAGCCCATCCTCACTTACTGGACTTTGTCCATGCCTGTGCTTCAGCTTGGACAAAGCCATGATTTTATAAGCCATGATTTCAAAAAAAAATGAATAAAATGTTTTTATTTTACTGTATTAGAAAAGTTAAAGGGGTACTCCTGTGGAAAACTTAATTTTTTTTTAATTTTTTTTTTTTAATCAACTGGTGCCAGAAAGTTAAACAGATTTGTAAATTACTTCTATTAAACAATCTTAATCCTTCCAGTACTTATTAGCTGCTGAATACTTCAGAGGAAATCTGACTGTGCCCATTTAAAAGAGAAGCTGTCAGGCAGTTCACCCCTACTAAATCATACTGGTCCTCTGGTCATTACGAATATATAGCACTATATACTAAATATCCACGAAATCGCAAATTGCCGATGTTCGTGATAAAAATTTGCATTACGAATATTCATGCTCAACACTAGTTTTAGGGTCCTATCGGGTAAAAAAAAAAAAGAAAGAGAGAGAGAAAATCGGATCCCTAACTGGTCCAGTTTGCCAATTTGCCCAGCCTTACCAGTTTGCCATGTCCGAAATTTTTTGGTTTATTCATCGATGTTTTTATTCGACTTTTTTATATTAACATTTACTATTTGAGAGTTTTGTGTTTTTTTTTTACTGAATATGATAAACGGCAGGATGAGTTACAAGAAATCATATTCCTACAGACAAACATCCTTCAAAATCCTGAAAAAATTATTGCAATAGAAACATATTTTGTTGAAAAGAAAAACATGAAAGGGTACAAAACAACAGCTGAGCTGTACAGCCAAATGTTTCTGGCCTGCTTTACCAGGGACACATGCGAAGAGGCTGCTGATTTATAATTATGAAAAACAACAGGCTCAGAAATAATAATGAACAGGCCAAGACTATCATTATCATCACTGCAGGTATTATAAACTAATCTTTTATAGACTGTTGTTTGGTGTTTTCTCCATGGTTTACATTTGATCGTCACTCGAGAGTAATGACAAATGATTAGGCCCCATTCACATTACATTTATAAGCTTCATAGCAGGCAAATTTAGAATATCTTGAAAAGGGTATTCAAACATTAAAAGGGTATTCCACCCCCATCCCATCCTTATCCCCTATCCAAACAATAAGTGATAAGATGTCTGATTGCATGGGAGGGGAGGGGGGATGGGTGCTGTCAGGCCACTGGAACCCTAGTAATCTCCATGCATGGGTACCGTTAAGCACTAGCTGTTTTTTGTGGCTAACGTTAAGCCCGGCTTAGTAATGGATTATGTCCATTAGACAGCTTCCACTACTAATCCTGTTAAGAAAACGAAAAAAATAAAAATAAACACGTTTAAAACATTTTATTCCAAAAAACACTCCGCCCACAAGCCCTTGTTAACCATTTTATTAATATTTAAAAAAAAAACGCTGGTCATCGACGTTATCCAGTGAATCCGAAGAAGTCCTCTGCATACATGGATCTGAAAGGAGAAGAAAATAGCACGGAAAATATGTTAATACATTTATGGTCTCTCCAGCAGTTGCTAAACTACAACCCCCATCCCATGATGGCAGTTGTAACTTAGCAACAGCGAGCCTCCAGTTTAGGAACAGCTGGAAGCACCCTGTTCCTAAACTACAACTCCCATCATACTGTAGCTTTCCCTTAACCCCGACCAGTTCCCTGTCCTAGCCAGATACAGACACCCCCACATCATGATGTTGCCACCACCATGCTTCACTGTAGGGACGGTATTGGGCAGATGATGAGTAGTGCATGGTTTTCTCCATAAATGACATTTAGAATTGAGGCTAGAAAGTTACATTTTGATTTCATCAGACTAGAGATTCTTGTTTCTCACAGTCTCACGCCCCCTTCTATTTTCGGCTTACAATATCTTCATCACAACCCATATGATGATTAGACATGAGGACAGGATATGGGGACAGTATATAAGGACGCGATATGTGAATGGGATATTAGGACAGTATATGAGGACGAGCACTACAAAAATCAGTAAATATTCAAATTATATCTTTATTGTATATAGAAATAGTTACTAAAATCTAAATGTATAATCTCATCTTTTGTACCAGCCATTGGTAAAAAAAAATTGAAAGAAGGAAGATAAGGGCCAGCTCCCAGCTATTACAAAAAAATCTCTAACAAATGTTGAATATTCAATGGAAGCTTGAAATAGAAACACCTCAGCGATTTCTCGGGGTGTAGATAATCCAGGTAGAAAAGTAAAGGTTCTCCAGCTCCCAGATTTAAACTTCAAAAATCTTTAATAAGAACATATTAAAAAAAGTAGCCAAACAATGAAAAAAAAAAAAACATTTAAATACAGCAAATGCAACACCTACACATTTTGATTTATTAATAAACAATATTCTTGGCAAATTTACAGGTACACACAGGACAAGCTTAGTAGAAGATCCCAAATACAAATGGTGTAGGTAACTACCCTAAACACTTGATGGGCAACGTGGGAAAGGAACAGTTAATGTGCTACTGTAACTTTTGTTTTTGATATTGTATTTCAGCCATAGCAGCGTGCACCTCCATATTTGTGGTAAATCTTTTGGATGTGCTAACCAATTGTGTTTTTTATTTCGTGGAGACATGCTGAAAGTTTTGATCCGTCAGGGTCTGAGTGTCCAGACCCCAACCACCCATCTTTAGAAAGAGCCAGAAGACGCTTGAATAAGGCTAGGTTTCCACACAGGTTTTTCTCTGGTGTTTTTTTGGAAAACTGCCACTGCAGTTTTTGAGCCAAAAGTGGATCCAGAAGGAAGGAGAATATTATCATATTAATATAATAGTATAAGTTCTTCCTTTATATGTCCTATCCAGAAGGAAGGAGAATATTATAATATTAATATAATAGTATAAGTTCTTCCCTTATATGTCCTATTTATATGTCCTATCCAGAAGGAAGGAGAATATTATAATATTAATATAATAGTATAAGTTCTTCCTTTATATGTCCTATTCCTTTTGAATACACTTCTGGCTTTGGCTCAAAAACTGCAGTGGCAGTTTTCCAAAAAATGCCAGAGAAAAGCCTGTGTGGAAACCTAGCCTTATAATGGAGCTTGACTTAGTGATGCGGAAAATGCGGTGAGCTGGGGAATGAAGAGCATAACCACATGCTTCTCTCGAGATTGGTGAAGGTCTGAACACTAAGACTTCAGCTGGTCAAAATTTTTGAAATATCTCAGCGATGTGTCAACAGTTTTATTTAATAACAAGGACACTTCAAACCAGCATTTCTAACAAGATTATTTAAGAAGCAAAAGCAAGTGCCTTTCCTCGTTTCTTGGTGCTCCACTTATTCATTGGTTCAATCTTGGAAGTATAATTCTGAGATGGGGGGGTGCTCTATCATGATCATCTCTTACCGCTGAAACCATGACCCCCCCCCCCCCCCATGTTGCAGCTACATTGTGCAGCCATTGTCCACCATATGTTGATGTGCTTTCACCTGCTGGAATACCAACCAACTTTTACTTCCAATACAGGGTGAGGGAGAAGTGGAGCACCAGGAAGTGAGGAAAAGTAACACCTTTACTGATCCCTAAAAAGAGAAACAAAGGTGCTCCATGTTGAGTATCACCAGTAATTTGATGGAGGGGGAGGGGATGAGGCAGTCGCTTACCAACTCAGGTTGTGTACCTGCATACATCACAATGAACAGCACTTGTAAAGAACACCGGTATCCCATCTGCAGCCTTCCAAGTATAGCGTAGAAAACAGAGCAAGACTTCAAGGAAGAATAGGAATTCATTGGCGCTGACCGAGATGGACACAACTCAGGTGCAAGGACTTCAAATAGAACACTTTATTATCCAAGATGCAACACGTTTCGCTTTGCATGCGCAGCTTCCTCAGGCATGTCAGGTAAGGCAAAGCCTCAAAGTTATATACCAGAAAATTAACCCTTAATATACACAGTTCAGGCAATCTATTCATATTTATGTATATATTGTGGCATTGAGGCAGGTTTGAGGGCAATGAAAGGGTGTTTTTCCCAGTCCTTTATCCTAGCTGAGCTGGCAGAGATGCTCATCAGGTGCCTAATTAATGAGGCCAGCATAAATGTGGGAAGTCTAGATATAAGGAAAGGAAACAGAATAGTCTGGACTCTCCCCAGAAGACAGCAAGGTGGCTGTAAAGGGGAGAGGCAGGAGTCCTGGTGAGGTGCACACAGCCAGGAGCTGTGACTGACCCAACAGTGAAGTGGACAAGACAAGGAATCTTAGACACACAGCAAGAGGTTGCAAATGCTGTGTGTAAACAGCGGGGAGAAGGTTGCAGTAGGTGTAAGTTTAACTGGCAGGGAAAAGCCCTCCAGATGATAGTCAGGGCATGCTGGGTAGTCATTGACTGGATGGTCTAGGGTTTTGTTTGTTCCTATGTTATGTTTTTATTTATCCTGCAACCTATCTAATTAAGCTGGCGAGGAGCCAGGCTGCATAAAGGACTGTTGAATGAAGTAAAAACGTGTCCTGTGGCAGTTTCAAGGATGATCCCACAGCTATCCTTACAATATATATATATATATATATATATATATATATATATATATATATATATATATATTGTAATGCAATAAATGAAGATATAAAACTATAAAAATATAAGGTACTTAACTTGCAAATTTGGCGCCAAATAGTGTGGACTGTCCCACCACGGTAAGGTGACCTCATTCTGAGACGGACCCTACACTGTGTATATGCCTCTGTGTGAACAGTACAGCAGGCATGCAAGGTCTGAAACATCCAAGGTACCTTATATACACCTAATAGAGGTGGGTGGGGTGCAGGAGCCAACATGGAGGTAGCCACTCCCCCGTATGTGTAATACAACCAAAGGATAAATTGGCCAGCACTATTGAGCCAAATTATTGTAAAAACCTGGCTTGCAGGTGCAGGCTGCTGGGCTAAATATACAGCAACAGGAGAATACAGCAGCACACTGCTAGCACAAAGATATAGATGAAACATGAGTATATAGATAAAACATGAGTATATAGATAGAACATGAAAAGCAATACAGCTGTAATGCAATAAATGAAGATATGAAGCAAATTTGGCACCAAATAGCGTTACAGCTGTATAGCTTTTCATGTTTCATGTTCTATCTATATACTCATGTTTTATCTATATACTCATGTTTCATTTATATCTTTGTGCTAGCAGTGTGCTGCTGTATTCTCCTGTTGCTATATATATATATATATATATATATATATATGTGGTAGCCCTTGGGGGGTGTTGGTAGTGGGGATATTGTTTCGGTAAATGAGGGGTTAATGTTAGCCCTATAGTTCGTGACGCCAGGCTGAGGGCTAGTATGCTGAGGTAATCCTCCGGCCTATCGCCGCCCTTCCCAGAAACGACAGGTGCATGTAATGAAATGACTGAAGGTCCACAATGTACTTGAACTTGAACTTGGGTAACTTTACTTAAGTGCTTGCTGTACATCCAATGAACAATGACAGTCTCAGGAATACAGTCTTTATATAGCTCAATGACTGACAATTGTTGCGGACCTTTAAATAAATTAAAGTCTCTGGATTTAGGGTAATTATTGCAGATCTGTCCGGATTTAGGGGATAGATAAGGTCCGGTGATCTTGCAGAGTGCGTGGGGATTGATACACTCAGAATTTAGAAGTTATCGGCCGTCGCCGCAAGGTTCAGGCCTAAACTCACTAATCTCAGCAGTGCAGATGCTTCTTGCTTGTTTGCACAGGAACAAGAGCGCGAGAACATGGCCACCACTCCCTTATATGGGCAGGGGGCGGGGCTAATCTGATTGGTCCAAACATCTGTCACTCACTGTTACAATGAGTGATGGGATTGACTACGTCACAAGGACCTCCAAAGGTCCTCAAGCAGAAATACCATAAAGTTGACTTAACCACGTGACCCGCAGGTCCTGCTACGCTATAGACAGGTAAGTAACTATTTTTAGGGCATTTATATAAAATTTACATGCTTCCCAAGTAAGCTATTGGAGCAATAACTATCTGGATGAGAGGTGACTAGGGGTGAACTAGACAATGGGGACCCCGACGTCCTAGGGACTCTGGCTAAGGGGACCCACCTACGCAGGTACTAAATAGGATACGGCACCGGGACACCACAAACCCCCTTACTTAAGATAAGTCGACCTCGACGTCTGTCCCCTAAGACAGAGGGACTAGGACTAGAACAGGATAATCTATAATTTGCTATACATCCCAAGTAAACCTTGAACACATTTACATTCTCTGATACTCTTACTAGTATCTGGACTAGACAATAGAAATCTATCTAAACATTGGTGCTATCTAGACATAAATGCTATCTAGACATTAACAAAGCTATCTATCCTTTAGTTTCTAGCTTCTTAGACATTTTCATTACACTTACTATACTTTCTAAGCTTACTAGACAATTAGGGCGCTATCTGACATATTGTTTCTAGCTCCTAAACATTTTATTAGCTCTCTACACATTCTTGGAGGCTAAACTGAACATTAATATAACTCTCTATACATGAGACTATCTAGACATTAGTTCAGCTCTATATACCTTTAGCGTGAAGCTGACTAGACAGTTTTATCTCACACATTTTATTTCTTTGCCAACAATAAGTTACCTGTAAGTACACATAAGGTTATACTGGCTAGCCAGAAGCTAGGTCACAGTAAGGGTGGCTTCCAGGGTCTATCAGCTACACGCTACTTATCCCTAGAGCACTTTCAAAAACAACCTAACTAGGTTATTCTTAGAATTACGTGTTTAATTCTATATGAGCAAGAGCACCTACTGGCCAGGCAGAGCATCTCACACACGCAATGAAGGAGAAGAAGAAGTGTACCTAACAGTGGCAGGAATTGGGTATTAATATGCTACAATTCCTAAGTGTTTTCTTAAGTGAGATATTTGTTTTGATGTATGTACTAGAGAAACTTGAGGTAGTACATCTAAGTTAGTAATCTAGAGTACTATGTGTGCAAGTACTATTTTAAGGGGAATCCTCCCTACTATTTTTGTTGAGACGGGTGCTAGCGATGGGCGACAGCAATAATATTACTCACGGAGGAGCCGAGGTGTCCCCTGTTGAGTTACCTACTAAACACCTTTAGCATTTTATACATTTATCTGTACAAGAATTAGTTATTGTTACGCCGAGCGCTCCGGGTCCCCGCTCCTCCCCGGAGCGCTCGCTTCTCTCTCGCTGCCGCAGCGCTCCGGGCAGCTCCACTGACCCGGTGCGCTGCGATACCGTCTCCAGCCGGGATGCGATTCGCGATGCGGGTAGCGCCCGCTCGCGATGCGCATCCCGGCTCCCGTACCTGACTCGCTCTCCGTCTGTCCTGTCCCGGCGCGCGCGGCCCCGCTCCCTAGGGCGCGCGCGCGCCGGGTCTCTACGATTTAAAGGGCCACTGCGCCGCTGATTGGCGCAGTGGTTCCAATTAGTGTGTTCACCTGTGCACTCCCTATTTATACCTCACTTCCCCTTCACTCCCTCGCCGGATCTTGTTGCCATTGTGCCAGTGAAAGCGTTTCCTTGTGTGTTCCTAGCCTGTGTTCCAGACCTCCTGCCGTTGCCCCCGACTACGATCCTTGCTGCCTGCCCCGACCTTCTGCTACGTCCGACCTTGCTTCTGTCTACTCCCTTGTACCGCGCCTATCTTCAGCAGTCAGAGAGGTTGAGCCGTTGCTAGTGGATACGACCTGGTCACTACCGCCGCAGCAAGACCATCCCGCTTTGCGGCGGGCTCTGGTGAAAACCAGTAGTGACTTAGAACCGATCCACTAGCACGGTCCACGTCAATCCCTCTCTGGCACAGAGGATCCACTACCTGCCAGCCGGCATCGTGACAGTTATGTTTTTAGTGTTGAGTGTACACATGCAGTACGTCGATATTTTCTGTGTACAACTCTACCTTACTTTTTATGTACATAGACATTAGACTATTTTCTCTATGTACAAACCTTACCTATTTTTTATGTACACAGACAAAAGGATACCTTCCTATGTACAGAACCATATACATATTTACTATACATTTATCAACACTCTGACATGTTTCAGGTGCATTCACCCGATAAGTGCAACATTTAGGATAAGAGTTCTTATGAAGCTGCTGGTATATACATAAAGCAGACGTGTAAGGATCAGCAGTCCACCTACACTAGGAGTCCAAAGGAAATATACAAATTGGCGTGTAAGGATCAGCAGTCCACCTACACTAGGAGTTCATGGAAGGGAAAAGTAAACACGGCTTTACCACAAATCAGCCGGGTACAGTCCTTAATGAATCTCCTACAGGCTAGGAGTCTCTTGACTTAATAGTCAGGCACAAGCTTAGTGGTTACGTTGCTGAACTTTGAACTGGAACAATTTAGCACAGTCCTGCTAGGCACTATTCTTGAACTTGGTTGCTGTAAAACAAAAATGGTTAGACTGGAAAACTATATGACATTATTTTAGAGTCTCTTTAGAAGTTGTTCTTCTTTACTCTTGAAGTGTCTCTCTTGGTTCCTCTATATCTGCCAACATCAGGGGCAGGATTAGAATTGACATAGCTTTGCCACACCACATTAGTGAGGATGGAGTGGTGAAAAGCAGCATTAGCAGGGGTTATAGGCTTACTAGCCGGGATCAAAGTGGGGCAATAGGGCTTGAGTACATCTCCAAACCAGGATGGACCCATGACTCTTTCGTTGGTACCCTGGAAGCAGGCAAACTCTCCATCTCAGAAGAGGGCCTTGGTACATATGTTGGTACATATGCAGGAGGCAAACTCTCATTGCTCCGAGAGGGCCTAGGTACGGTCTTTGGTGCCCGCAATTTGGGCTTGCTTTCTTGAACTTGAGCAGGACTTGACTCTCGATGATCTGTAGAAAATGAAGAACTTGGCTCTTTGCTGTACATAGAAGATGATGAACTTGACTGTTGAAGCTCCTCCTCCTTGGGTACGCCGGTGGAGGCTTTAGGAGCAGACCTTTTTGGCCTCAAGTTGAAGGGATCGGACTCCCAATCAGTTGACGGAAAATACTTGAATGGAAGCTGTGTTGGGGCTGTTGGTCTGGTGACCCTTGCAGCCCATTCTCCACGAAGGCTCTGGACGGGCGTGTACTCAACAATTTCAGCCACCTCCAAAGTGTAAAACTTTTTATGGAGTTATGGCCTTTGCACTTCTCGCCGGTTTACGAGGATGGTCTGCCCAGTGTGGCAGTCCAGGAGTGTCCCATAATCTCTGACCTTGTCGAACTTGGCCACAGTTGCTCTTCTTCTTTCTAATGGCTCCTCCCCTTCTCGGGGGTGATCCCATATACGGATGTACAATGCCTCCATTTCTTTGGTATTCTCTTGATACCGCACTCTTTCTTCGTCAGGCAAATGCACATGCTTGGGAGCCTAAAGTTCTTTGTATCGGGCCTTTAGTTTTTCCATCAATTCGGCCAGCTCGGCTTCTTGACGGGCCCTTTGCCTTTCTGCAGTTGGGATTGGTGGGAGTGGCTTCCCAGGTAAAGGTTGAAGTACTCTGTGCATGTATTCGATCAGCTCCGGCTCATCTCCAAACATCCATTGGATGTTTGGTCGTGCACTTGGCAAGCTTGATAGAGGAATGACCTCAGGGCTGGAGGAGGAAGAATAGGGCGCCTCTGGTTTCTTGCCAGATAGTAGAGAAATCTCGTAATTGGTCATCCACAGCTGATACTTTGGCAAAAGTAGGCAAAGGAAGAAGAGGGCAAAGATGTCGACCATAGACAATAAAAAATGGAGAAGTTCTGGTGGCTTCAGAGTCCCGGTGATTATAAGAAAATTCTGTCCCGGGGGCGTGGCCTGGCTGTTGGACTGTATGGTCATGTATGGTCATGCAGTAAACAGCCCTAAAAAGCGACTACACAGCGTCTACCAGCCCACCTTGTGCCCTGCAGGTACCGGATACCTTGGCCGACATGCCTGGACGTAGAAAAAGAGGATTGAAGAAAGATACGCTGCAGAAATTCTATTTCTCGCGGCGGCGGGAGGCCTCTCAAGATGGTGCCGCGGCCGCACTGACTACAGAGCTCTCGTCTCCCCTGCCCGTGCACCCTACCTCAGCGCTGCATTGATGCTCCACCTCGGACCCAGCTTTACATAGTGAGTACATCTCACCTCCGGCTGATCCCTCTGCCTCTGCCCCGCTGCCACATCGCCAGTGCGACATCAGCAGATGCTTACACCAGAAGATGCTGAGTGCTCTGACAGTCTCCCTGGGCCTCAGAGATCACCGTTACCAGGCTCTCTACAGCAAGAGGTAGGCAGCTCTTCTCACTCTCCCCACTGCTCCGCTCCACCATGGGGAATGAGTTCCTCCCTTTCAACAGAAGACACTGACCTGCAGCTACTCCCTGTCTGTGACCAAGCCATCACAGACACCTAGATGAAAATATGCTCCTCACATTACAGAGGTCCTTCAGGAAAGATATGATGGCGATGATTAACCCCTTGCATGTCACAGTGGAGGATCTTGGATATAGGGTCAGTCACATCGAAACTAAATTTGGGGAATTTTCTGCTTCCCACAATGAGGTCATAGACTTGTACCATGCCGCCGAGGAAGACATTGCCCTGTTGAAGGCGAAAGTTGCTGACCTCGAAGATCGCAGCAGGCGCAACAACATTAAGTTACACGGTATCCCGGAAACAGTGGTGCCTGCTGATATCCCCAAATATGTGCGCTCTCTTATCAACCCCTTAAGGACCCGGGGTTTTTCCGTTTTTGCATTTTCGTTTTTTCTTCCTTACCTTTAGAAAATCATAACTCTTTCAATTTTGCACCTAAAAATCCATATGATTGCCTATTTTTTTGCGCTACTAATTCTACTTTGTAATGATGTCAGTCATTTTACCCAAAAGTCTGCGGAGAAACTGAGACAAAATTGAAAAAAAAACACCATTTTGTAAATTTTGGGGGCTTCCGTTTCTACACAGTACATTTTTCGGAAAAAATGACACCTTCTCTGTATTCTGTAGGTCCATACGATTAAAATTATACCCTATTTTTATAGGTTTGATTTTGTCGTACTTCTGGAAAAAATCATAACTACATGCAGGAAAATTTAGATGTTTAAAATTGTCATCTTCTGACCCCTATAACTTTTTTATTTTTCTGCGTATGGGGCGGTATGAGGGCTCATTTTTTGCGCCATGATCTGAAGTATATAGCGGTACCATTTTTGCATTGATAGGACTTATTGCTTTTTATTTATTTTTTCATGATATAAAAGGTGACCAAAAATGCATTATTTTAGACTTTGGAATTTTTTTGCGCGTACGCCATTGACCGTGCAGTTTAAGTAACGATATATTTTTAGAATTTGGACATTTCCGCACGCGGAGATAGCACATATGTTTATTTTTATTTACACAGTTTTTTTTTTATGGGAAAAGGGGGGTGATTGAAACTTTTCTTAGGGAGGGGTTAAATGATCTTTATTCACTTTTTCTTTTCACTCTTTTTTTGCAGTGTTCTAGCTCCCATAGGGGGCTATAACACTGCACACACTGATCTTTTACATTGATCAGTGGTTTCTCATAAGAAACCACTGATCAATGATTCTGCCGCTTGACTGCTCATGCCTGGATCTCAGGCACTGAGCAGTCATTCGGCGATCGGACAGCATGGAGGCAGGTAGGGATCCTCCGGCTGTCTTGTAAGCTGTTCGGGATGCCGCTCCCTGAGCTAACTGGCAGTGATTTAGTTTCACTTTAGACGCGGCGTTCATCTTTGAACGCCGCATCTAAAGGGTTAATAGTGCGCGGCACCGCGATCAATGCCGCACGCTATTAGCCACGGGTCCCGGCGTTATTGAACGGTAGCGGACTCATGACGTACAGGTACGCCCTGGGTCCTTAACAGGTTAAAGCCTCTCTGCCTGACTGCTCACCGCAAGAGCTAGAGATTGACAGGGTGCACAGAATACCTCGTCCTAAACATTTGGATGATTCTACTCCCAGGGATGTGCTTGCCCGGGTGCATTTTTTCTCTGTGAAAGAGAAACTAATGAACTTTGCCCGGATTAACAAAGGCTTACCAGCACCATACCATCATATTGCTCCATATGCGGACTTGTCAGCAGCTACACTCCAGCTCCGCCGGGCACTCCAGCCGATTACATCTGTTCTGCAAGCAGCTAAAATACAGTATAGATGGGGATTCCCGGTCCGCCTCCTCATCCGGCATGAGAATGCGACCCATGTAATCCGCACCCTGGAAGAAGGAATTACACTTCTGCGCAGATGGCACCTTCCCCTGGAATACATTAAGTGCTCTTCCTCGGTGTCACCCTATAGGATTCAAGATGACTGGGCCACAGTCCATTGAAGCTGGTAGACTGTAAATTGGTCATGTTATGGGCTTTTTCGCTGTTACCTCCAGTCCAGCTTCGGCATGGACATTTCCCCCACTCAGGAAGACTGGCTGAGGCCGTCACCTGTCATATCCTTTAGTTTTACAATATGCTTGGTTTGTTTTTTCTGTTTTGTTTTGTTCTGTTTTGATTTGTGTTTCTCAAAACTGCTCCATCTCTACCTGTTAATATCACATTACCCATTCTTCTCAGACCCAAGAGTGCTGGCTGGGAGGCGCTTGTGGTCTACCCCCTATCTGATGATATCGTATTACCACATGCTTTTTTTTGCTACTATATGGTAGTTAAAATTGTAAGTATCAATGTGAATGGTTTGAATAGTCCACATAAGCGGGGCTTTCTATGGAAGGAGGCGACACAGCTGGGAGGGGATGTGATTTGTGCTCAGGAGACTCATCTCCTTAGCAAAGATGCTTTTCGTATGAAACATCCATTGTACACTTGTAACACACAACACATACTCACGTTTAGATATGTTTTTGGTGGGCTGCCCACTCCTTCAGAGTCTTCATTCCTCCACCATTGAGACTTTCTGATGGTCGGATCACGCTGCCATCACACTGTCTCTACATGAGAATTTTGTCACCTCTCCTGTATATCTCTGGAGAGCTAGTCCCTTTCTCCTGTCCCATCCGGAATGTGCACGGACACTAAGGAATCACCTCATAGACTATTTTTCTACCAATGCTGGCACGGTTTCTGACCCAACAGTACTATGGAACTGCCACAAGGCATTTATAAGAGTTTTTTTCATTAAATATGGAGCTGAATGTAAATAGAAAAGGGAAAAAAAAACTAGCGGATATTTTAGATAACCTAAAAGAAGTGGCGAGGAAAAACCAATCAGCCCCTTCCCCCGACTTGGTCGCCCAGTTGTGCACACTGAGACAGGAATTGAGAGGTCTTCTGCTATTTAATTATGAAAAAAAAACTTACGTAAAACGCAACTAAATAATATTTGCAAAATGACAAAGCGGGTAAATTACTTGCTTCTTGACTTTAATGTAGAAACGAACGCTCGAGAGTGGCACGTCTTAATCACCCTGTCTCCGGGTCCACAGCATATACCCCAGAAGACATAGCTAATCATTTCCAGTCTTTTTACGCTTCTCTATATAACCTACAAGACTCCAACCCCGCCCCTCCAGACCTTCAAGACTCAATTCACGCATTCCTCACTAGATTAGGTCTTCCTAAACTCACAGACCAACAACTGCAAGTACTTAACACCCCTATCTCCCTCAAAGAAGTAATTAAAACTATTAAATCCCTCCCCTTTCAAAAAGTCCCTGGCCTAGATGGCTTCGTGAATCTATCTTACAAAGTCTTCTGTACAACAATATCTCCTTTCCTCCGAGACTTTTGCCAGGCAGCTATCTCCCACGGCACCTTCCCTGCTGAAAACCTCCAGGCGTTAATAGTCACCATACCAAAACCAGGGAAAATTCCTGATCTTCCCCAAAATTATAGGCCAATTTACTTACTCAATTAGGACCTTAAAATTTTTGCTAAAATAATTGCATCTCGTTTAGCCACGGTGTTACCTCTCTTGGTCCAATCCGACCAGGCAGGATTTGTCCCCAATCGTCAAGCATCTGATAACACTAGAAGGTTATTAAATGTTTTCCACCATCTAGAGACGACACACACTTGAGCCCTAGTACTAGTGTTGGATGCCGAAAAGGCGTTCGACCGACTTCATTGGTCCTATGCCTTTTCGGTGCTACAACACATGGGGTTCTCTGGCCCTATTCTACAGGCTATATCTTCTCTATATATTTGTCCTACAGCTAAGGTTTTCCTCAACGGTGCCCTGTCCCACACTTTGAATATTACAAATGGCACGCGACAGGGATGCCCTCTCTCCCCCTTGATTTTCATTTTATGCTTAGAACCACTAGCTAGAGCCCTCCGCAGAGATGGGATAATTCAGGGGGTTGAGGTGGGTGGCAGATCTCATATGAAATCTCTATATGCTGATGACATCATTTTGACTCTAACTCACCCTGTCACGTCCACCCCAGCTGTTATGAATACCATCCAAGAATTTGGGACTCTCTCCTACTACCACCTTAATGCCTCTAAAACACAAGCACTCCCCATCTATTTGGACAATCACATAGTCAGTTCCCTTAAACACACATATCCATTTGAATGGCGAGATTCGGACCTCACCTATCTAGGTATTAAATTGGCCTGACCCCATAAATTACTATACCAGACTCACCTATGAACCCTTCCTAAAATTCATGGCAGAAGAAACCCAGAGATTAGCTAAATTTGACATATCTTGGGTGGGAAGAGTCGCTACCTTCAAGATGTTTTTGCTCCCCCGCTATTTATATTTGTTTAGGACTCTTCCTATAGCAGTCCCAAATTCCTTCTTTTTGTCGACCCAATCTCTGCTTTCTAAATTTGTTTGGGTGGATAAAAAGCCTTGATTGGCGTCGTCCATACTCACAAAATCAAGAGACACAGGCGGCCTGGGCATACCAGACATTAAAGGGTACTATACGGCCATGTTAGTGAATTCCTTGCAGGGCTGGAGGAAGGGATACTTGACTGTGCCTTGGGTACATATTGAACATTCTATTATCTCACCTTATCACATCACTGTCATGCTTTGGCTTCCCTTTTGGAATAACCCGTCCCCACCCTCTCTTACTAACTCCATCATTAAGGCGGCATACGGATCTTGGACTAAGTACTTGACCTCCACGGACTCCACCATAACGATCACTCATTCCTCCCTCTCGGTTACTTATATTCAAGCCTCCATCCCACACTTAGATCTTACCACTTGGACTAGAAGAAGTATTACACAAGCCAGTCATTTGTATACTGAAGGGACTCTTATGCCTTTCCAAGATCTGAGAGAAAAATATTGGTTACCCAAAACAGATTTTTATAAGTACCTACAAGTTAGGCACTACCTCACTTCATTGTCCCCCTCGAAGATCTGCCCACCCGTTGCCACATTGGCCTTCATAAATAGCAACCTTAAAGGTTTAAAACTTATCTACTCCACTTTCCTCCACACTGACATTTTTCACAGATCTCATCCTTTCCGCACTTAGGAAAAATCATTAGGAGTTCATTTTCAGACCAGGAATGGGAGATAGCTTTTGGTGCCGCACGCAGAGCTTTTCACTGTGTATCCCATATAGAATCAATATCTAAAACCACCCTGCAATGGTACTATACCCCAGAACGTTTAGCTCTTATTTACCGGGGCTCTTCCCATTTGTGTTGGCGTAATTGTGGATAGAAAGGCACATTGGTACATATACTATGGGAATGCCCTGCTATTAGACCTTTTTGGACCTCCTGTCGGGCCTTGATAGAAGAATTACTACATATGGAAATTCAGGGGTCTCCGCAACTTGCCTTGCTCCTTATAAATATGCATTCTATCCCTTCTAAACTCTGTGACATTACATGCCTTATATGCATTATAGCTAAAGTTTCCCTTACAAAAGCGTGTAAATCACCAACAGTACCTACAAGGGATGAGGTAATCCAGAAAATAAACACCACTTGCATGTAGGAGAAAATTATAGCTCTAGGTCAAGGGTCCTTCTCTAAATTTCAGAACAGATGGCTCCCATGGCTCACTTCTTCATACTCCTCTGTGACCATATAAACGAATGTACCTGCCTACCCTCTCCCCCCTATCCTCCAACTACCTCCTCCCCCCCCTTCCTTCGTACATTCAACTCTTTCATACACTAGGCTACCTAGTCGTGCACCACTACTCACCATTCACTGACTAATAGCTCTCAATGGGTAATAAGTTGAGAATAAACTTCTACTTTTCACCTAGGATGATGTAGACAGATGAATGTATTGATGAGTTCCGCACATTACTGTACTGTTTATTGTTATGTAACAATGTTCCATTCATGCTATCTGTCCGGACCAAAAAGGTTCCATATGTTTCTAGTCAATGACATGGAATTTGTCGTTGACTATTTACTTTGTATTGTTGTACAATTGTTGTACATGTGTTGTTATAAAAACTTTTATTCTTCAATAAAAATTCTTGAACCAGACAATTCCGCCCAGGGAAGCAGGATGGACCAATTTTCTTGCCGGGCAGAGACAAAGTGGTGAAGATAGTCTCCAAGTATCTGATTCAATCTCTCCACTTGTCCGTTAGACTAGGGGTGGTAAGCAGAAAAGAACTCCAGCTGGATCTTAAAGCAAGAACAGAGAACCCACAAGAACTTGGAGATGAACAGAACCCCATGATCAGAGATGATGTGAGTTGGCAGACCATGAAAACGAAAAATATGAGGGAAGAATTGTTTTGCCAGGAGGGGAGCAGAAGGTAGTCCAGGCAGAGGTACGAAGTGGGCCATTTTAGAGAATCGATCAATGACCACCCCAAATGACTGTGTTATTACAAGAGGGAGGCAGATCAATGATGAAGTTCATATCGATGTGGTACCATGGGCTCTCCAGGACAGGAAATGGTTGCAGAAGACCGGCATGTTTGGAACGAGGAGTTTTGTCACAGGCACAAATAATACAGGAACGAACAAACTCAGAGACATCACGTTCCAGGTTTGGCCACCAGTAATGTAGGGAAATTAATTGAAGGGACTTCCGTACTCCGGTATGTCCGGCACACAAGGATGAGTGCCCCCAGATCAAGTATTTGCGTCTAAGACGAGGAGGTACAAGTTACTTTCCAGGAGGAACTTGCTGAAGATCAACTGGTGCGACTGTAACCAATCGTTCAGGAGGTATTATATGACGAAGAGAGGAGTCTTGTCCTGTCACATCATATGACCTAGAGAGAACATTGGCTTTGATGTTCTTATCCGCGGGCCAAAAATGAATAAGAAAACGTAATCATGAGAAGAGTGACCGCCTGTCACGCATGTCCTTATGGGGTTAAAGGAGTAATCCAGTGGGGAACAACTTATCCCCTATCCTAAAGATAGGTGATAAGTTGCAGATCACGGGGGTCCGACTGCTGGGGCTCCCCGAGATCTCCTGTACGGAACCCCGACAGCCCACGGGAAGGGGGCGTGTCAACCTCCGCATGAAACGGCGGCTGACATGCCCCCTCAATACAACTCTATGGCAGAGCCGGAGCGCTGCCTTCAGCAATATTCGGCTCTGCCATAGCGATGTATTGAGGGGGCGTGTTGGCCGCCGCTTCGTGCGGTGGTCGACACCCGCTATCTGGCCTGAGAGCCTGGCCCCCGTACAGAGGGATCGCAGGGGGCCCCAGCGGTCGGACCCCCCGCGATCTCAAACTTATCCCCTATCCTTAGGATAGGGGATAAGTTTTTCACCACTGGACTACCCCTTTAACTTTTCAACTCAAAGTTCTCCTATTTATTTATTCTTTTGCGTAAATGTGATTAACTTCCATTAGATGAAATAACCATTTAGAAATCTATAAATGTTCTTTACAGCCACCTAGATCAAGAACAATACAAAGTTTTCAACAACTATTATGTTGCTGATTGCTGCTTTAAGTCATAGAGGATCAGCGAAAGCTGTTACATCTGATCAATGAACTCCAAGGGTGATTTAACTAGAAGGAAATGTAAACATATTTCTGTTATTTATTGTGCTTCAGTGTTAAATCCTAGATATTAAGACTACTGATGTGAAGAAATTTCATTTAAGAGTATTAAAGTGCCATATGCTTAAGTGTGCAATTACGTAATTAAAGCAGAGGAATTGTATAATGTTTCTAGGCTGACATAACAGATGTTACTCTACCAAGTCCTGAGGCATTGTCTGTATAGAGTCTTTATCTTTTTTTGCAAGATCAGCTAAAACAATAAATCAAACTAATGTTTGTTACTCAAAAATATAAACTCTGCCTTCCAGATTCACAATTTACTAAAAATTGAATGTGCCATAAGAAAGGTTGAAATAAAACTTTTTTGTATAAAAAAAAAAAAAATGGGTTTTCCACCATCAGTTAACAGTATTGAACAAATCTGTACCCAAACTGAGGGTGAGGACACACTCTCTTCTTCTTTCACAGGAGGAGGTCTCAGGATGATCCCATGCAGTATTAAAATAGCAGCATCTTGGCCATCCATCTCTAAAACGAAGGGCATAAACTGTGGCATTAACTGTGCACTGCATTGTGACTATCTCTATGTCACAAGCAGCTTTAGCATGTAACTGCACCGAGAAGAAAGGGCATGTCACTTCTGTTCTGCATGGGCCCCCTTCTCCTAATAAAGTCAATGAGAGCCAGGTTTCAGATACTGATGAGTGGGTTTTGCTGTGGAAATCAGCACAGTTTCCTCTGCAAAAGCCTTGTAGATATTAGTTTTTTGAACGTCCCTGTGAATTTATGGAACAGTCCATGTATATCTTTTTTCAACCATACTATGTAACTTTATCCCCCAGTCCCAACCAATCTGCTGTCATAGCATACCCCAATCCTATAAGGTTATATATTTCTTCAGAATCTGCTTCATCACCAATAAAAAAAAAGGCTCCTAAACACTCTGACCTCCAGGAGTCAGATCCCACACCAGTCAGGAGTCAGGACCACAGAATCTGGAAGCCAGGAGGTTAGCAAATTGGATGATGATTACATTCAGGTGGAAAAATCTGGTACTACACTTCGTTGACTCCAGAGGAAAACACTTGCCCAAAGGAAACCAAGACGGGTCTAACAGCAAAGAGGTTCCCTTCCCATTCAACAGCAAAGTAAAAACCCACTGGGATTCAAGTAAAAGTATAACATAAAACATAGGAATATACCAACATATGGACCAAAGGAAATTTGTGCAATGCCCCAACAGGTGTGGACTGGCTGTGCCACCTACCAGTTTGGCTTTGGGCCAAACTTAAGAGCAGAGCACAAGTGTGCCCCTGGTTTTCACACTTTATCCTGCTCCAGGATGCGGAAGCTGGTCTTAGCCCCAGGGGAGACATCAAGTCCCGGTTATGTGGCAGCCGGCCAACCAGGCCAGTATGCCCCAGTACCAAACTCTGGGGATACAGGAAGGTGGGGCAAGCTGTTGCTAGATAGAATAAGCACAGAGCTGACTTTGTAGTTAAGCAGAGCTGGTGCTGTTAGGCTAAGTTTCCACTTGTTTTTTTTTTTTTTTTCTGGCAGTTTTTAGATAACTGCCACTGCAATTTTTGAGCCAAAGCCAGAAGTGTATTCAAAAGGAATAGGACATTTAAAGGAAGAACTTATACTTCTCCTCCCTTATGGATCCACTTGTGACTTCGGCTCAAAAACTGACAGAAAAAAAAAAACAAGTGGAAACTTAGCCTTAGAATAGCAGAGCTAAAGATCTGAGGCAGAGCCAGTTGGAATGAGTTTGCTAGCAGACAGAGGTTTGGCAACAATCCAGGTCATACACTGGAGAAGCAGATAGGTACCAAGGAATAAGGCTTGAGGTAGAGTCAGAAAACAGGCTATGGTCAGATGCAGGATATAAGCACAGGAACAAACAGCTTTGCTATGGCAAAACCACAGTATTGCTTTTATGGGTGGTGCTTGGCAGGGATTATATGAGGATCCATTAGATAGCACACACAGGTCCTATAAGTCTCAGTCAATGATCGCACCCCAGACTCTCAAAGGCAGAGGGGAAACTGCAGTGCCACAATAGCTGCAGTAGAGAGTCCAGAGGAGGAAGGGCAGAATGTACAGCAGAGACATGGCACAGAGAATACCACCTAACAAACGTAAGAGCCAGCACACAAAGTACTCTGGTGGTTGTTAATCAGCAGAGTGACAATTTGACATTTTGTTATGGCAGATGGAATGAAAAGATTTGCAAGTTCTCACATGAATGGAGGATCAAAAAATTTTATGTTTTACCATGTAGTATCTGATGCAGTCAAACTCAAGATAGATTTCCAACTCTTACCAACTAATAGGTAATCCTACTAAATAACTGTATTACTTATCTGAGAATTATTATTATGGAGCAGGCAACATTTTTTGAAGTTTTGCTAAAATTCAAGAACAACATAGAAGGCATAACTTCCCATTATCTTTGTAGATGTCGCTTAAAGAGTACCTGTCATCAACAAGAACTTTTAATATGTTGTTCATAATCATTAATAAAGACATATTGCAATATATCTTCATTAAAAAATATTAATATTTATACCAGTTTTTTCATTTTATACTTTTGGCCACTAGGGCACTCTCTTCTATGCCGGGTCTGCAGGCAGCTTCCTATGCTTTTCATAGTAAGTGTACAGCTTTTAGGACTAATGCTTAAAGGGCACTGGTCCTTCCACAGGAAGTTCAGTTCTCTCAGCTCAGGACTCGCTCCCATCCTGGAGCAGCACTGTGAGCTACAAGCCTGCACATGCCTCTCATATAACAGAGGCCAGTCACCTCCCCCTCCCCCCTGCTCTGTGTTCTCCCTGCCCCTCACCACACGTTATCTTATACATTGTATTATCTCACTGCACTCCCTGCTCTGTGCCCCCCCCCCCCCCCGACATTCATCTTAATTACTGCCTCTGTAATTGTTCCCACTGCCCCTGGTTCTCAGCATTGACTTTTTAGTGCAGAGAGACACAGGAGAGAGAGAGACAGAGGCTGCCGTCCCTCCCCTGTACTTAGTCTGTATGCACACTGAGCAGTGTTTCCCAACCAGGGTGCCTACAGTTGTTGCAAAACTACAACTCCCAGCATGCCCGGACAGCTGTTGGCTGTCTGGGCATGCTGGGAGTTGTAGTTTTGTAACAGCTGGAGGTACCCTGGTTGGGAAACACTGCTGCAGAGGGAGAGCAGCATACAGGAAGATTGGCAGAAGCAGAGTCTCGGCCAGGCTTCATGTGACATCATGCCTGCCAGGACCTGCCTCCTTCCACCCTTCAGAAAGACAGTGCTCCTGAGCTAATGAAGAGGGACAAAAAAAAGGTATTTCCACAGCGTTTTAAAGCTCAATAAACACAGGGATAGGCATAGTTAGAGTAAGGGACAGATGGGGAGGGGGATCAGGGAAAGTTTAGTTGATGGCAGGTACTCTTTAAATAAAAAAATGACCATGTCCATGTAACCTCTAAAAGCAATCTCCATTCTTTTACACTAGTGGAATATTCACATTTTAAATGGAAGGATAAAGGACCTCAGGAATGCTACAATATATAAATGGCCTCCAGATTGGACGATGAGGTTAATCTAGCATAATATTTAAAGGGGTACTCCACTGAAAAACATTTTCTTTTAAATCAACTGGTGACAGAAAGTTAAACAGATTTGTAAATTACTTCTATTAAAATATCTTAATCCTTCCAGTACTTATCAGCTGTTGTATAAAACAGAGGAAGTCCTTTTCTTTTTGAGTTTCTTTTCTCTCTGACCACAGTGCTCTCTGCTGACACCTCTGTCCATGTCAGGAACTGTCCAGAACAGGAGAGGTTTGCTATGGGGATTAGCTCCTACTCTGGACAGTTCCTAAATTGGACAGATGTGTCAGCAGAGAGCACTTGTGGTCAGGCAGAAAGGAAATTCAAAAAGAAAAGGACTTACTCTGTTGTATACAGAAGCTGATAAGTACTGCAAGAATTAAGATTTTTTAATAGAAGTAATTTATAAATCTGTTTAACTTTCTGGCACCAGTTTATTTAAAAAAAATGTTTTCCAGCAGAGTACCCCTTTAAGGTTATAGCTTACTAGCTTACCCTTCCTCAGCCGAAACTGTATAGACTGTATAGATCATACAAGTCTAGTTATACTCATCATACTCTACAGGATCAGTTTTTAGTTTAGTTCTTCATAAGACCTAATTACCTTACCTCATTCTCTTCTTGTGTACTGGCACACAATACATAGTTATTGAAGGTACAGCTATAAAGGCTTGGAATGGAGTGAGAAAAAAAGTCCAGTTCAGTTTTAGTACCTCTTCACTTGAAACCATTCAGAGATCCCACAAGTGACTTGCAATGCATTTTTTTTCTGAGGCAGCAGAAAAATACAAGAAAAGCCAGAGGATACTGAAAATACTACTTAAATTACAGACAATACCTGCAATACTCACAAATAAAACTCATTAATTCACAGAAAAATGTATCAAGGAAAGAGAATGAAAACCAATGTTCATCAAAACCAGATCCCAATACTTGTGTCTATGTAATATCTTTATTAGATCTCCCGTGTTCTTGGTCATTATGAGGAATCATCCTGAAACTTCTTTAAACATTATGTTACACATGAAAAGATCTGGAAGCTAGGACAAAAAGCAAACAACGCTGGACATTCAGTAGCTTTAGCAGCTATTATAGAAATAACAGGTGTTAGGTGAAGATCTCTGTGAAGGACACTAAACAGTGAACAACACAGATAGGAATAGGACCACAAATATATAATGATTGTAGTAAAGCAGCAGAGATCATTCTGCATATGTTCTGTCAGTGCAAAATCTGTTTTAATTGGAGGTTAAGTGTGACAGTTTTTTTTTTTCCCTGACAGCAGAGACCACTCGGAAATGTGCCATCTCATAGACGCCAATGTTTTTCCATGCGGAGTCCGCAGAAAGAATAGATATGTCTATTCTTACCTTGGACATGGAAATCCTGTTTCAGTGCCAAATGTTTCCGGTGCAGAAATTCTGCTATGTGAACAGTGCAGCAGAATCCCATTGATACCAATGGGACTGTGGTGCTGCAGAGTTTCATAAATGTTTTTGTGTGACTTTTGTGCACTTTCTAGGATGCCAATTCTGTTGTGATGCCTCAAAATGGGAATCATTTTTCACAGCTTGTAAAAAGACATTGCTTCTTTACTCTCCAGGCACAAAACCTGTTGCTATTCCTAATTTTAGACCACTTGGAAAAGCCATTGCTTCTTTCTATACCTGTGTGTGCATATGAACACTCAGAAAATCCGATAGCTTGAGCACGTGGAGAAGAAAAAGAAAAGGGTCTAACAAGGCACATGCAGAGAGCAACCACGAACACTGTTATAAAATAATAAATGTTTTTTATTAATAAAATAGACTTGCATATGAACACTGGCAGACATCTGCCTTCAAAAGGGACATTTATTTTTGAAAGCATAATAAATAGTGCAGTGTGTTTTTATTAATCTCCTAGGTTACCGCCGGAAACCATTTCTTTATCCATAGCCATAGATGTTACCACAACTTTAAAATGATCTTTGTCTAAGAAAAACCTCAGAAGTCCATAGATATACTCCTGGGTGATCTAACAGTGTTATACAGGGCTTTAAATGGGTACTCTGCTCCTAGGCATCTTATCCTTGGATAGGGGACCCCCGCAATCTCAGATGCAGCACCCCAGACATCCGGTGCACAGAGCAAACTTTGCTCTGTGCTGGACGACTGGCGATGTGGGGCAGAGGCTCGTAACGTCACGGTCACACCCTCTCAATAAAAGTATATGGGAGGGGGTGTGATGGCCATCAGGCCCCCTCCCATAGACTTGCATTAAGAGGGTGTGGCCATGATGTCACGAGCCTCCAGCACTGAACCTGACGCTGTAAGCAAACATCGTGTGCAGCAGCTGGACCCCTGCGATCAGACATCTTATCCCCTTTCCTTTGGATAGGGGATAAGATGTCTAGGGGTGGAGTAGCCCTTTAAGGTCTCTTTAAGACAGTCTCATACACATGTTTTTGGGCTACTGGTGTAGCACAGGTTTGGACAGAACTTGTTCTGCTAGAACAATAACTTTTTGGCAAAGGTCGGCAAGCAGGCAGACCCGAACTTGCTCATCTCTAATGAAGAGGTTACTGTCCCACCTATACTAACCGTTAGAAACCTCAGTTGGAGTTAGTTGGAGCAATTTATCTGCTTATGTCAAATACTGTAAAAGATAAGATAAATCAACAACCAGGTTGAAAAACATTCCAAAATGTTTTGATTGTTTGTTTTCATTTACTAGAGATTTATGCTGGAGTTTTGCACATATATTCATTAATATGGATTTTTTACTGGCCTAATTCTGCAGAGGGTGTAAAAGATTTGGCATTTTTTGTGAACCTGAATCAATTCCCAAATTAATTTCAAACATGAAATTCAGCAACATTTATAAACTGGATAAATCAATTCTTCAATCTCTTCTAAGAGTTTGCTTGTTAGAAATTAACTTTGTATAGGATTTATGCTGGATTAGTGTGCATAACTCAACTTCTTTGCACATCGCAATAAGGCTTGTATGTTCTGCTTATGCTTACGTGGGTACTCGAGCAGTAATTTGATTTTCCTTTTTTTCCAAAAACATATCCCTTGAAAGTGTCTAAAATAAGTAAATTTGTCTATGAGCCACATTGAGATAAAAGAGAAGGAAATTACAATATGTGTTCCGTACCTTGAATAGCATTTTTCTATTGTGAAGTTTTAAGTGTAGTACAACTAACATACAAAAAAGAATGTGTAAAATGATGTACATGGCCAAATCTTACACAGTGTGAACGTAACTGTATATCAGTGTCTCCCAACATGGCTGTCTCTAGCTGTAGCAAAACTACGACTCCCAGCATGCCCACACAGCCAAAGGCTGTTGTAGTTTTTCATTGGTTGGCAAACACTAGTGTACATTATGATCTATTGTTGTCCATTTGACTGCTGGTAAAGTGACTAGTTATGATGACTTTGTGTGCTGATATGGTGCAGATTAGTTCTATAATAAACTCAGCTTTCTACATCTGTGGCATTTCATAAAAATTTAAAGGGGTACTCTGGAACTCCAGCATTCTAAACATTTTGTTCAAAACATGCCACGCCCCTCATGACATGACACCATGCCCCCTCCATTCGTGTCTACGCCCCCTCCCATTGACATAAATGGAGGGGCGTGGCATCACATCATGAGGGGGCTTTGGCGTGACATCACAGCCACTGCCACAGGAACTCGGCATTTGTTAAGAACACCGGGTGCTGTGGGAAGTAGCAGGGGCCCCAGCAACAGGACCCCCGCAATCAGACATCTTATGCCCTATCCTTTGGATAGGGGATAAGTTGTCTAGCAGCAGAGTACCCCTTTTATAAACAAATTGAGTACATCAACAAAGTCCTTCATAGCTGAAGGATGTAGTATAGTATGGTGCATAATTATTTCATGTCAATGTAGTTATATGTACAGGCATTATGTTGTTCCCCTTTGGTTTAAGGGAGCTGATGTGGACAGGCAGCTAAACCACCTCCAAATCATTGACACAGGTGCAACGTCAAACTTCAAAGACAGAGACAGAAAGATAATGCACTGACGTAAGTTATCATTTGGAAATGCATTATAACACACTACTGTACAAGGTAATGCCAAAACAAGCATGTGCATAAGATATAAATTGCATATAATACAGCAATATGTGAGATTTTGAGTGTCTATGGGAATGTGCTTATACACAGATGACAGGCTGTGCCATCTATTTAAGCATGGTCCTTATAAACTGGGAAATACATTAAGTGCAAAAAAACATTCAAAACATCGTAACAGGCATTAAGATATTAAAGGAGTATTGTGGTGCTGAACAATTCATCCCCTATCCAAAGGATAAGGGATTAGTATCCCAGAAGTCAAACTACCAGCAATCTCCTGCCTGGTGCCCTCACCATCCTTGTGTACAGAGCGACCTCCGCTCCGTGCAACGAGACTGTTGACCCCCACAAGAAGTGGTGGTCAACACACCCCCTCCATGCATCTCTATTGGAGAGCCGAAGTTACATGAGTGCTGTATCTCTGGCTCTCTCATAGAGAGGTATGGAGGGGGCATGTAGACCACCACATCATGCGGGGGTCGACACTGTTCCGTTCATGGGGAAAGAGGGACGCCGGGCAGGAGATCAGACACTTATCTCCTATCTTTGGATAAGGGATAATTTGTTTAACACCAGAGTACTCCTTAAAACTACAATAGTGGATGGCAATTTAAGCATACCAGCAATGCTACCATAGCCTTTGATGGAGAGGATGACTTTAGATTGCTGTTTATCCCACATTACATTTTGGAAGTAATCACCTAATGACTGGAGATGAAGAAGATAGCTGCTATAAACTGGGTTAATGATCACAGGTGATAGATACAATAGCTCTAGAGGAACAAATTGTGTACACATTTTTAGTATATGCAAATGACCACTAGATGGAGTTGTTAAAAATTGAATACAGAACTATTACAGCAAGTAAGATCACAGTAAGTATACATCATGTATACATCATGCATTAATTATAGATAAGAGACTGACAAAGGCATTGCCAACTGGTATCAGGTAGTGATTCTTGCTGCAGTAAAATTCTCTCAACACCATAGTGACTGTTAAAATAGTGAAAGACTTTACCATACCAATTACTCAACTTATATACTTTAATTTACTAATACCTTTCTAAGGCTAATGAGTTACATATTCCATTCTGCAAGTTTAACCCCTTGTGCACCGTTAACAATATCTGGGCAGTTAACAATTTACTCTGCAGAGATGTTCTTGAAAATTGTTCTTGAATTGTGCCATTGCAGTAGAGAAGGGTCAACAATCAGAGATAGCTGTGTTCTCCAAAGAGAAACCGGGGGGGCCTAAATCCCCACCTTCCCAATTGTTCTGTAAACAGTGCTCAATGAGTGCTCTGTACACAGCTCAGCGGAAACCTTAAATAGCTTATCCAGGGAATTCAACTTATTCCCTATTCCCCTATAAGTGTCAGCTTACCCCCTATAAGTGTCTGATCACATGGCAATGGGGGTACAGCCCCCCCCCCTGTGATTTCCTGTATAGTGCCCTGCAACTCATCTGTCCTTGGAGAGTTCTGGCCCCCACCTTCCAAGATGAGCAGGAGTGACAGCCCAATCAGCCAATCACTGATTGAGATGGGCTCCCATCTCAGCCTGGTGATTGGCTGAGTGGGTCATCACTACTGCTTGTCTCCAAGGGTGGTGGCAGAAGCACCCTGAGAACCCTGTACATGAGATCGGTGTGGGTCCCAGTGGTCCGAAATTTTCATCAGATGTTGATAATAACCCAGGTAATCCAAACATACAAATAAACCAAAACAAATAAGCTCTCAAATTAAGTTATGTGTAAAATTGGGAAATGACACAGGAAAAAAGTTTTGAACATATAAAGAAAGCAAGTGCAAAAAAGGCATAGAAAGCCAAGACAACAGCTGAAATATATCAGTAATTAAAACAAAATCCAGCCCCCTGTCAGTGCAAATAAATATCAGCTGTTTCAGTCCCAACTGATGGTAAACAAAAAGGTCTCATTGCCAAAGTGTAACATAAGACACCTCACATGATGAGTATAAAGATCTTTAAACCTAATTGTTGTAAAACATAACAATGGCTTTGGTTAAAGGTGCATTTCTGAGCTTCTGAATCTTCCAGTGAGCGCTGTCGGGGCCATAATACAGAAGTGGAAAGATAATTATACCATAAATTTGCCTCAATCAAGTGCTCCTCACAAGATTTATGACTGAGGAGTAAAAAGAATAATCAGAAGAGATGTCCAAGAGCCAAGGACACTTGTGGGGAGCTTCAAGGTACTGTTGTCTCAAATTAATGGTTTTTAGTGAGAAAAATGGTGATGTGTTCCATACTTATTTTATCTTTTACTTATTGTATTAGAAGGGAGGACATCAAGCATTAACTCATCTTTGTCTTAAAGCATTAACTTTTATTATACTATTTACTACATATAATACATTTAAAATCCAGAACAGCACTTGACATGTTTCTGACCCTGCACCTTTGGTCCATAGTCATGCTATGTTTTCTACAGAGTAAAACTTTTTTGGTTCAGAAATATTTCATTATTTCAAGAGGGAGACTGACTGAAAGACCAAATTTAATCCTAAATAATCAAGGGCAATAAACATTACCAAATGTTTGTGTTACAAAGCAAACACTATAATTATTAAATACTTGCAAAAGCCATATTATTATTATTATTAATATTTATGTCAAATGACATGTTAAAATAATTATAAATGAACAATAAAAATGTCAAATACAAACGGCTTTTTATGTGGGGCCCAATACAAAAAGTACAGGGGCATGCTGGCCCTAAAAGAGGGAATCTGTCTCAGTCTAGAAGTGGTTAAATATATTTTAAAAAGTCTAAAATCTTTTTCCTATTTCAGTATTTATTAATATAGCTGTATGTGGGAAAAATAAGACTTTCAAACTTCTAAACATAGCAACTTACTAGGTGACTCCAATCAGTAACATTTCCTAAGTGATCTTGAGTGTGTCATTTTAGCCTATGTGTCTGTCCTTATTTAGTATTGTATTGATTGTTCTATGTTGAGTGAAAGGCACTTGTGGTTTTTGGGTTTAACTTACATCTTTGTCATTGGATTATCTTCAATATCTCATTCTAAGCAATCACTTTGTCTGTTGTCCTTAAAAGCCACTGAAAACAAAAGGTCATTAAGCAAATAATATTCAGTAATGCATAGCAATACATGCTAGAACAACTATATCTGAGTATATACTGTAAGTATATAATGGATGACATGGCTTTATATAAGTAGCTGAAACATTAGTAGACTCTATGGGGCAGAGTCAAAACATGTCCAGAGGAAAAGTTGCCCATAGCAACCAATCAGATCGCTTCTTTCATTTTGCAAAGGCCTTGTTAAACATGAAAGAAGCAAGCTGATTGGTTGCTATAGGCAACTGGGCAAATTTTGATAAATCTCCCCCAATGACTACACTAAGGGTGCATGTACACCACGTTTTTGCTATACAGTTCCCGTATCAGGATTTTGTTGAAAAACAGATTCCTCAAAACCTGACTAAACTGTATCAAAACGTGTGTATGCATTTCAATCCATATACAGTTAAAAACCATATACGGTTTAAAAAATGATGTCTGGTTGCATCAGTTTTTTTAGAAAAAAAATTATACGTTTTTAACTTTTCACTCCATTTTGAATAAAGTTTTACTTGTTTGTTGTTATTGAAATTCCAAGAAAAAAAACTGTGCAAAGTCAAAAACCGTATGGTGCAAACTGGATGGAACCGTACGCACATACGGTTCTGTACTGTTCCCATTGACTCCCATGTTAAAATAAAAAATACGGTTTAATACGGTTTTTCACCTGAACCAAAAAAAGTGGTAGACAATGGTTTTGGGTACAGGTAAAAAAAAACGGACAAAACCGTATAAGACGCAAAACGGACTAAACCCGCTGATGCATTTGACATATGGTTTACAATGTTAAGTCAATGCATACGGTTTGCTATACGATTCCATACGGTTTTTAACTTGAAACGGTATGCGGGAACTGTATAACAAAAGCATGGTGTGCATGCACCCTAAGACTTTTTGTAGCGTTACTGATTGATTTTTAGCTCTTGAGTGACAGCTTCAGTCCACAATTTGCATATGACACAGCGTATGCTTTTGGACTGCAGCTGTAGCTGGATACAGTAATTAGGTCTCAGTAGCACGACAACAAAATGTCTACACATAGCCTAAGACTAACATTCTGGCCCTGATTTACTAAGAGTGTTGTGTAGTTTTCTTTGTGGGTTTTAATTCCCTACAATTTATTTTCCACGGTATTTAGTAAGGTTTCCCTACATTTTCCACTTTCCCTACATTTTCCTTTTTTTACACATGCTCTGATCTGTGGGGTTTTCCTCAGCTCAAATCCACCACATTTTCTGTGGAAACTTTAGTAAATATGTTGAGTTTTTGTGAAAATGTCAGGAACACGCCCCTTTTTCGGTGACCAAGCCCCTTTTCCCGACAGTCACGCCCCTTTTTCAGGTTTTCTTAGTAAAATGGAGAGTTAGCTGGGTTTTTTTCAATTCTGGCGCAAATTCTGGTGCAGACAGAATTTCTGGTGATCATTTCTGGTGCAATGCACCAGAATCTGGCACACAACCTAACAAAACATGTTGGGTTAGCAATAGTAAATGAGGGTCTCTGTTCACAATTCTTTTGAGCTTTTATGTATAGCAGCGAGGCAGGGGCCAAAAGCAAAGTAAACATAGCTTAACATAAGGCATATCTATAATCTATTTAGATAATATTTCAGAGTAAGCTTTGTGCGTATGTGAAAAAACTCATTATGTCTGTTAATAACATCATTTGTATATAGCTTTTTAACCAACTTTCTGCTCTGCAGGATTTATTTCTAATCTTCAGTTGTCCCTGAGCAAGTGGGTGGACTCTAGCTTTTATGATAGTCCCCAAACACCGCACACACTGCTATGCTATTTGTATCTTGATATTACAATCTCAGGAACAGCAATATAGAGGACAAAATAGAGTAGCATTGAGCAGTATAGGTGATGAATAAAACCCTGGTATAAAATCTATCACTTGCTATAAACTCCTGTAGCCTCTCTGCAGTCTTTCAGTCTACATCTAGATCCCTCCAGTCACTCCCCCTTTCTCTCCCTCAGGCCCCATTCTATAGACTTCTCTTGACCGCATGTGATCTGATCTCTCAGTGAGCTGATGTGCTGAATACTTTGAATGCTGAACCATAGCTGTGAGGTAAATTAAATAGGAGGCAGCACTTATTGTCAAAACATAACATCTTCAGACTGCTATAAAGATGCCACATAGATGTCTTCTAAAGGCTCCTTGTTGTATGTAGCACTAAGACATTAGCAGTAGATTCTATAAGTCCTCCAAAATCGAGGTGTGGCCTCCATGGATCAGACTTGCTTTTCCAGCACATCCCACATAAGCTCGACCAGATTGAAGTTGGGGTATTTTAGGCCAAGTTAACACTTAGAATTTTCTGTTATGAGTCCAGTGTGGCAGGGCATTATTCTCCTGAAACAGAATTCGTAATGCAAATTTTTATTGGCACTGCACAATTTCGTGAATATTTAGAATATAGTGCTATATATTTGTAATGACGAATATTCTGGTTTTTTTGGTGCTTTTTCACATGCAAATTTTTATGCGAATTTTCCATGCAAATTTTTGCATGGGAAAAAAAAGTTCATGAACATAGCCAATATGCAAATTTTGCGAACATAGGACAAATAATTATCAATATATTTGCGAAATATCGCAAATTTTAATATGGCCCCTGCCGCTCATCACTAATGAACAATAGGAAAATAAAAGTTTTTATTCTACTGGGCTCCCACCCTGAACCATACCTGCCACTTTAAAAGCTTTTGACATGTGGTATAGACATGTGAAAAGTGTTGATTGGTTGGTGTCTGGGTGTTCAGACCCCAATGATTGTTGGAACAAGCAGAAAGAGAAGCGTTTGGCTGAGCACTCCCCACTCTCAGTGCGCACAACTGAGATGGTCTCATAGATTTACATTGGGAGTTGTAAATCTCCTGCCTCGTCCTCCTCTGCTAGCGGTGCCACGGTTTGCATTGCGGGACGTGCCTGCATGCAAACGCTGGGCCGTTACTTCTTGCTCCCCTTGCCGGATCTTTGTGCCCCACAGCCTTAGAGAAAGCATATCATACTTGTGTTCTGCCTTACTGTGTACCAGACCTCCTTGCTACATTTCCTTTCCCCGCTCCAGTGCCGCCTGTCCTGACCTTTCTGCCTAACCCCGACTACGAGTTTGCCTTATCCTTCCTGCGCCACGCTTCACTTCGGCAGCCTGTGTGGACGAGTCGTATCAGGGGTAGTGACCTGGGTGCCGCCTGCCGCAGCAAGTGTGGCAGGCTCTGGTGAAAACCAGGGGCACCTTAGACTCCGCTCCCTGGTACGGCCCTTGCCATCATCCACACAGGCTCAGTGGATCCACGTCACAACAGCTGGTACAGCAAGATCTGCCCATGGATTCCCCTGAGGTGCCACTGCCGAACCTTGCTGACTTTTCCTCCGTCGTGGCTCAATAATCACAGCAGCTTGCACAGCAAGCGCAACAGCTGAATCAACTATTCGCAATGATGCAGCAACTTTCCGGTCAGCAGCCACAACAGCCTCCTCCTGTGATTCCTCCGATGTCTGCAGCTTCTGTTGGCTCCAAGCTTCGTCTATCTCTGCCGACGAAGTATGAAGGGGACCCTAAATTGTGCAGAGGGTTTGTGACCCAATGTTCTATGCATTTGGAACTTATGGCTGATCAGTTCCTGATGGAGCATGCCAAGGTGGCGTTCGTGGTCAGTCTGATTTCTGGGAAAGCCCTGGCTTGGGCCACTCCTCTTTGAGACAGAAATGACCCGGTGTCCTCCAATCTGCAAGCCTTCTTTTCGGAATTCTGAAGTGTTTATGAAGAGCCTGCATGAGCCTCCTTGGCTGAAAACACACTCCTTAACCTCCGCCAAGGGGACTTTACTGTTGGTGACTATGCGGTTCAGTTCCATACCCTAGCCTCCGAATTGGCCTGGAATGATGAGGCCCTGTGTGCTTACTTTAAAAAAGGACTCTCCAGTACAGTCAAGGACGTTCTTGCTGCACGAGATCCCCCATCTTTCCTGAGTGACCTCATTCAGTTGTCCATGCGAATAGATGTGCATTTCGCCAAGAGGCAGGAAGAACTTCAGCAAGAATGTGGACCACTACGGACACATCGTCTTCCCCGTTTGGTACCTGTGTTCCAGTGGCCACCTCAACCATCCTCTTTGCCCTCAGCCGAAGAAACTATGCAGGTGGATCGTGCCCATCTTACTCAGCAGGAGAGGTCCTGCTGACGCAATTTAAATTTGTGTCTCTACTGTGCCAGCCCAGAGCATTTTCTCAAAGATTGTCCTTTACAACCACCTCATCCAGGAAATGCACGCATTTAGGAAACGTGGGAGAGGCATCCCAAGGTGAGAATTTCTCCTCTCCTCACCACATTGGTCCAAGTCTATACCTCTACCAATGCATTGTTCTTTGCCTCAGCCTTTCTAGACTCCGGTTCAGCTGGAAAATTAATCAACGCCTCCCTGGTCCACGAACACAGTCTCCTGGTGACGTGGCTCGTCAAACCTTTGTACATTTCTTCTATCAACAGAGAATGCCTTAAATATGTGGTGCAATTCCGCACACTACCACTTTTGTTGTAAGTGGGAGTTTTGCACAAGGAGAAGATTGAGTTCTATGTGCTTCCTCATTGTACTTTGGAGCTTCTTCTTGGTTTCCCTTGGCTACAACTTCACGCCCCGGCTTTAGACTGGCAAACTGATAAGATACCTCACTGGGGATCCTACTGCCAGAACCATTGTCTGGTGTTCCCATAACCCAAGAGTGTCTTGCCGTCTCCTTCCCTGCCGGGCCTGCCTCTTCCGTATCAGGACTTTTTTGATGTCTTCTGTGAAAAACAGGTTGAGAGTCTTCCTCCACATCGGTCCTATGATGGCCCAATTGACTTTCTGCCAGGGACTATGCCTCCTTGGAGAAGAATCCATCCCTTGTCTGTTCCCGAAACGCAAGCCATAGCACAATACATTAAGGAGAATCTCCAGAAGGGCTTCATCCGAAAATCCTCATCCCCTGCCGATGCTGGATTCTTCTATGTTGAAAAGAAGGACAGATCTCTTCGTCCTTGTATTGGTTACCAAGGACTTAATAAGATTACAATAAAAAATCAGTACCCCTTATCTTTGATTTCTGAACTCTTCGATTGCCTGCGGGATACCAAGGTCTTCTCAAAGCTGGATATGCAAGGAGCATTCAACCACATCAGAATTTGCGAAGGAGACGAATGGAGGATGGCCTTTAATACCCATGATGGGCACTTCGAGTACCTTGTCATGCCCTTTGGTCTCTGTAATGCCCCGGCTGTTTTCCAAGAATTCGTCAATGACATCTTCCGTGATTTTTTCTACACGTGTTGTGGTGTATCTAGATGATATCCTGATCTTCTCACCCAACTTGGAGGTTCATCGCGACAGGTCTTAAGATGCCTACAGGACAATCGTCTCTATGCAAAACTCGAGAAATGTCTCTTCGAGAAGACAAACCTTCCGTTTCTTGGTTATACAGTCACCAAACAAAGCCTCCAGGTGGACCCTGTTAAGTTGTCTTCGGTTATTAACGGGCCTCAACCTACTGGCTTGCCGGCTATGAAACACTTTCTGGGGTTTATTATTATCAACAGTTTATTCCACCCTTCTCTTTGGTTGCTCCGACAGTGGTTCTTACTAAGAAGAACTGTTACCCCCAATCCTGGCCTCCTGAGGCCGAAGAAGCCTTCTCCCGATTGAAATCAGCGTTTGCATCTGCTCCAGTTTTATCAAGACCTGATCCAGGAAAACCCTTCTTCCTCAGAGTAGATGCCTCTTCAGTTGGAACTGGAGCCATTCTGACCCAAAAGACCACCAGGGGTAAAACCGGGACTTGTGGTTTTTCTCCAAAGTCTTTTCGCCTGCCGAGAGGAATTATTCCATTGGAGATCGTGAACTGTTGGCCATAAAGCTTGCCGTGGAAGAATGATGTCACCTACTCGAAGGCTCTACTCATCCAGTCAGTATCTACACAGACCATAAGAATGTTTTGTATCTTCAGTCCGCTCAGCGTCTGAATCCCCGGCAGGCCAGATGGTCTGTTTTTTTCTCCAGATTCAATCTCCTTATCTGATTTCTTACCACGGATAAAAACATCAAGGCCTGTGCCCTCTCTAGGTCCTCCGATGTGGTTGGGCTAGATTCCACTCCACGGCATATTGTACCACCTGAGCATTTGATTTCTACTGCTCCAGTTGATCTCCAGCAGGTTCTACCTGGAAGATTCTTCATCCCAACTCAACTGAGATGTAGAGTTTTGAACTGAAACCTAAAGAAAATGACCCAGGTTGGTTGGGGGTCAATAATCAACAATACCTAACCCCAAGGTCGAAGCCCGGGTGAAAAAAACTCTTATTACTCAACCCCTAACATATAACCTTTATTGGTATGTCTTAAAAACTCCCCAGTGTGAAGTTTAAAATTAACTCCTGACAAGTGAGTGCACGATTAATGAGGGAAAACTCCCTTACAGTATTATTTGCGGTGCTGCAGACACTCGCACATTTGCTTGTCAGTGAGTTGGTTAAAAAACTCAAACAAAGCTGATATACACTTGTGGGGGGATGTTATCAACAGATTGTATGCTTCTACCGATACACCAAATTTTGCATTTCCGCTTACTCAAATGTTTTTATGTTTTTGTTTATTGTGAAAATGTTTAATAAAAATATATATATAAAAAAAAAACAGTATGCCCAACCCTACATGTTTCGCCGCACCGCGACGTTCTCAAGATGTATGCGTGGCAACTCTTCTTTAGGTTTTGAGTTTTGAACTGGGAACATTCTTCTTTACTGACTGGACATAATCCTCGGCATTATTGGTGGCCAGACCTAGAACACAATGTCACAGATTTTGTCCGGTCCTGTGTTATCTGTGCTCGCGACAAGACTCCATGGCATAGAGGACTCTTACAGCCTTTGCCTATTCCGGAAACTTCCTGGTCTCACACTGCTATGGACTTTATCACTGATTTGCCACCTTCCTGTAACAATACGGTCATCTGGGTGGTTGTCGATCAGTTCTCTAAGATGGCTTATTTCATTCTTTTACCTGGTCTTTCATCTGCTCCTCAGCTGGCAAAACACTTTCTTCAACATATCTTTCGCTTACATGGCCTTCCTATTCACATCATTTGGATCAAGGGGTGCAATTTGTTTCCAAGTTCTAGCGGGCCCTCTGTTCACATCTAAAAATCAAACTGGACTTTTCTTCTGCTTATCATCCCCAGACCAAGGAGTAACTCAAATCCTGGGAGATTATCTTCATCATTTTGTCTCGGCCCGACAGGACAATTGGGTCAATCTCTTACCCTGGGCGGAGTTCTCCTACAACCACAAAGATTTTGAGTCCACAAAGACATCTCCATTCTTTGTCGTCTACAGTCATCTTCCTAATCCTCCTCTACCTCTTCCAGTCTCTTCTGGAGTGCCAGCTGTTGATGAACAAGTTCGAACTTTCATGTCCATCTGGCAGGAGACCCAATGTTCTTGGCTTCATGCCTCCTCCTGTATGAAATCTCAGGCAGATAAAAAGAGAAGGCCTCCTCCGACTTTCTCTCCAGGCGACAAGGTCTGCCTCTCATCCAAATACATTTGTTTCAGGGTTTCCAGCTACAAATTGGGCCCTCAATTCCCGTGACCATTCGAAATTTAGCAAAAATGTATCTGGTTTCATAAAAGCTCCGCCTGCCTTCCTCCCTACGTATTCCTAATTCTTTTCATGTCTTCCTTCTCAAGCCAGTTGTTATCAATCGGTTTTTGAAAAAAGATATTGTTTCCACTCATAGAATGCGAACGCCGGCCCGTTACTCCCCCTCTGCGTCCTCCACTGTCCTAGGTCACGGCATGTGTGTACCCGTGCTCTAGGGCCCGTGCGCACCATCTCTCTGCAATTTAAAACGCCAGTATGCCCTTAATTGGTTACTGCTGCTCGCTGACACTATAAGTGTCAGCACTTCCTGTTTCCCCTTGCCGGATCTTTGTGCCCCACAGCCTTAGAGAAAGCATATCATACTTGTGTTCTGCCTTACTGTGTACCAGACCTCCTTGCTACGTTTCCTGTCCACGCTTCAGTGTCACCTGTCCTGACCTTCCTACATGTCCCTGACTACGAGTTTGCCTTAGGCTAGATTCAGACTACGGAATTTCCGCCTGCAATTCCGCTTTGAAATTGCAGGTGGAAATTCCGCTTGCTAAAATGTATAGTGTAGTGAATGGCTTTCTGTTCACAAATTCACACTTCAGAATTTGTGAAGCCAAATTTGTGAACAGAAAATCCGCTTGGAAATTTCCGCCTGAAGAATGGCGCTGCTCTTTCTTCAGGCGGAAATCCGTGAAAACCAGCTGGTGAAAACCAGCGGCACCTTAGACTCCGCTCCCTGGTACAGCCCATGCCATCATCCACACCGGCTCAGTGGATCCCCTTCACCACAGCCGTTACAGGAGTCCATCTATTTGGGAGTCACGTGGCAAAAAGCTGTATAGATAACATGCTTAGCACTTATTTTCCCTGCTCATTCTACGGATTGGTTGTGGTCTGACCACTCCCTATGATATGTCAAAAGTTTTTTAAAGTGACAATGCCAATTTGAGGCAATTATGGCCTTTTCAGTGGATAAACCAATAAAACCTTAGATTGGTATATCCATTTAAGAAAATAATTGCATGTTATTATCTTATTATTATGCAAACTATATTATGTTTTGCTAATTTTCAATCTGCCAGGTCCCTTTAATTTATTGTTTGGAGAAAACTATATTCACAATCATTCAATAAGTAAGTGAAAACAACTACCGTATTTTTCGCCATATAAGACGCTGGGGACAAAACTGGGGGGGAAAGTTGGTGCGTCTTATACGGCGAATACCTGCGGCCATCAACGGCCGGGACCCGCGGCTAATACAGGACATCGCCGATCACGGTGATGCCCTGTATTAACCCTTCAGACGCGGCGATCAAAGCTGACCGCCACGTCTGAAGCGAAAATAACACTAAGCCGGCTGCTCAGTCAGGCTGTTCGGGACCACCGCGGTGAAATCGAGACGTCCCGAACAGCTTACAGGACACTGGGAGGGACCTTACCTGCCTCCTCGATGTCTGCTCCGTGCCAAGATCCCCTGCATGGCCGGCGCTCTCCTTCGACGTCATCACGTCATTGCGCACGCCGTCCTGTCATCCAATAGGAGCGGCGTGCATAGCGACGTGATGACGGCGACGGAGAGCGTGGATCCCGGGGAAGAAGACGTCCGGAGCGTCGGGGACACCACGGGGATACGGTGACAGCGATGGAGCGACATCCAAGGCAGTGGTGACGGGTCCGGAGCGGCGGGGACACGTGAGTATTACCTCCTATACCAGTGGTCTTCAACCTGCGAACCTCCAGATGTTGCAAAACTACAACTCCCAGCATGCCCGGACAGCCGTTGGCTGTCCGGTCATGCTGGGAGTTGTAGTTTTGCAACATCTGGAGGTCTGCAGGTTGAAGATCACTGTTGGGTTCAGAATCTTTTTTTTTCTAGATTTTGGACCTTTAAAGGGTAGCTCCCACCATCCCTTTTTCCCCCTCTCTATCCCTGCCTATTTCCCATCTATCCCTAACCTCCTCCCTGCCTAATTTTTTTTTTTACTATATAAAAAATGCAGTTTTGTCTGCGTGGTAGCGTGCTCACTACCAGGCAGACTTCCCCAGCAGGCACCACGTCACTGATGCCTGCTGTTTCACCACTACAACTCCCAGCTTGCCCTGACATCTATTGGCTGTCAGGGCATGCTGGGAGTTGTAGTGGGGAAAAACTGGAGGCACCCTGTGTTAAAAACAATACATGGCCGCAGCACAACCCGAACCCCGCTACCCCTCCCCTGAACCCCGCTACCCCTCCCCTGAACCCCGCTACCCGAACACTTGCTACCCGAACACCCCCCCCCCTAAAGACATACCAGGACAGTGCAGCGACGGGCAGGACAGCAGCGACGGGATGCCGGGAGGCGGGGCCGGCATGCAAGGCCAGGGAGCAGGGGAGCCAATGCGCGTCCAATAGGGCGAAAAATACGGCATGTGATAGAAAGTAATGCTTTTGGGGGGAAATGAACATAAGGGAAAACTTTAGAACAAAACTTTATCTTTCACTGTAAACAAATAAATGTTCCAAAACTTTTTAAGTGTCTTGAAGATTTACTTACCCCTGTTCTCACATGCATGCTAAAGTGATGGATAATACTTTTCTCTGACAGCCTGTAATAACATTCAGATCATGACTAGAATTGATCTAAGTAATATCCATTTAATGACACATCAAAAGTGCTGAAACGACAAAGTTTAATCCGTCACGTACTTCTTTTACTGCACGGAAAATAAAAATAAATTTATTTAAAAAAAGATTAAAAAGGTACATTTATGAAGCTGAAAAAAATGTATTTATTTGACTGAATTGACTGGGAAAGAACATTAAACATTTATTTTTGCTCTTCAATTTTTTTTTTTCGTCCTAACTCAAAACAGAACAATTATGGGCAATTGAACAACACTGGAAAGAATTAATAGATGCCGAAATGAACATTTATGTCCCGCAATCATTTATCTCTTCTGCTCCAATTTGCTTGAAAAGGTTTGATGCAATCATAAGAAACTTGATGGACCGGTGTTGGAGATGTGAAACAGATATTATAAAGTGTGTCAAGATTATTAATGTAACTTACAGATCTCCTTGTTGGGAAATGTTCAGCCATTCTCACTCTCCAGGTGACTGATTCAGTCAGTGGAAACTAAACTTTTACAATGTCATCTGGATGTTATAATCTCTGCTGTAAATTTATGAAGTTTTCATAATTTGACAAGTATTCTTAAAGGGGTTATCCACCATAAGGGGATTTTAGTAGTATGTACCTGCCAGAACTGGGTATTTCCTGTTAAATTTTGTTTTCTAAACTACACATCCCATAGTTCCATAGTTTGTGAGTATGAGGTCACTTTCCTCCCTCCCACACATCAGCCACCCCACCCATTGAAACACACCTGTGATCCCTTCAATACAATAGATTAGTGTTTTCTAACCAGGGTGCCTACATCTGTTGCAAAATGATCTCCATCCCACCCAGCGGTCGCTCCACTCATTGAAGCAGGACAGACTCCCTCTGATCCCCTGACTAGTGATCCCCTGACTTGACGCACTGTAACTTGGGAAATCCCGAGACCTGAGTAATTTTGTATGCTGTTAAAAATAAATACTGGAGTAATAATCACAGAAGAATTGTGAGACCACCGTCACACACAGGTACAGACAATATATTATGAGCTACACAAATTTTACAGCCCCTGTAGCGTAGACAAATAAAATAAAAAATCCTGGAATGCTCCTTTAAAGGTTGTTGTAGAACAGTGATCTCAAACAGTGGCCATCCAGATGTTTTAAAACTTTAACTCCCAGCATGCAGAACCGTTGGCTACAGTTTTGTTATTGATGTCAATGACCGCTCCCAGCCCTTTACCACTCACCATGTATGTCTTACCTCTTATTGCACAGGAGCAGGGATTCCTGTCTTTTACAGAAGTCCCTTCTCCTGTCAGGAAATTACCTGAAGCAAGATGTAGATAAAACCAAATTTATTATGAAAACTCAAACTGTGGCCCTCCTGATTTTTTTAAACTTCAACTCACAGCATGTCCGGATAGCCAACGGCTGTCCGGTCATGCTGGGAGTTGGAGTTTTAAAACATCTGGAAGGCCACAGTTTGAGACAACTGTTGTTGAATTTCAATCATTTACAATCAGTCTGAAACATTGAGGGGCATTTCTCACAAGTGTTCATTTTAGATCGAAGTGGCGTCTGTGTGCCAAATTTGTCAAATGGGGCACGGACATTGATGAATGCCCGCAGAACTGCTCTGTTGAAAGGGGTACTCGGGCGCTTAGACATCTTATCCCCTATCCTTTGGATAGGGGATAAGATGCCTGATCATGGGGGTCTTGCCGCTGGGGACCCCCGTGATCTTGCACACCACTGTCACGCCCACTCCCGTAGGTTTGCATTGAGGGGGCGGAGTGTGATATCACACGGGGGCGGAGCCATGATGTCACAATGCTCTGGCCCCGTGATCGACAGTAATCAGACCCGGAGCGAACACGCTCCAGGGTCTGATTATAGCGGGGTGCGGCGTGCAACATCACGGGGGTCCCCAGCAGCTGGACCCCCGCGATCAGGCATCTTATCCCCTATCCTTTGGATAGGGGATAAGATGTCTAAGCGCCGGAGTAACCTTTTAAATGTTGTGGAGCAGTGTTGGGCCGTGTGAAAATTGTATTAAATGTTGCATGGACCTTAATACAATTGTCGCATGGAGACATATATAGGACAGGGTTGAATTGCCCTGTGATTTCTTCTAAATATGGTCCGTGCAACTTTTTGGCGACTTTTCACAGAAAAGTCTCACATGATAAATTAGTAACCACTGCACAAAGTGATCTAAATCAGATCACTATGTGGTAATACAAATTTAACGTTCTAAATTAAATGTCACAGGAAAAGTTGCATAAAACCAGCCTGCGACAAATTTAGACAAAAAAGCTGTGTGAATTGCTTGATAAATAGTGTTGCTCGCGAATATTCGCAATGCGAAATTTATTCGCGAATATCGCATATTCGCGAATTCGCGAATATCCGCGAATATAGCACTATATATTCGTAATTACGAATATTCGTATATTTATTTTTTTTTTTATACTTTATTTTTTTTTTTTTTACAGTTCACATCACAGTGATCATCCCTCTCTGCTTCCAGCTTGTGTGGTGTAAAGAAGGCTCTAATACTACTGTGTGATACCGGTGTGCGAATTTTCGCATATACGAAAATTTGCATATGCAAATGTTCGCATATGCGAATTTCAGCTTATGTTAATGTATATGCCAATTTTCGCATATGAGAATTTACGCATATGCGAAAATAAATCGCGAATATTACGAATATGCGAATATTCGCGAATATATGATGAATATTCGCCCATATATTCGCGAATATTCGCGAATTCGAATATGGCCTATGCCGCTCAACACTATTGATAAATTCCATGCATTGACTCAAATAATGGAGGAAAGATCAGTCCGGACCTATTCCCACTGACTCTCAATCTGACCATGGTCATCAGGTACATGTCGGTTGAACCCACTCTGATTTTGCTGCAGGAACTCCTAAGACCCTACAATGTCGGGAGAGGTAAGGATGGGCAGCCGGGTTTTAACTAGAGATAACTTTAACTAGAGATGACTGAACTACATCGTCGTGAACCAGTTTTGAACCAGTTTCAAAATAAGTTTGGTTTCATCTACATCTTTTGTGATTTGCGGGCAAATCTATGACAGGAGCAGGGGTTTCTGTAAAAGACAGGAATCCCCGTTTCTGTACAATTAGAAGTAAGACATAAGTTGTCTGTTTTGCCACTCAGAAAAACGTGGTGAGGGTCTGGGAGTGGTCATGGTGCATATTGACACCAATGACAAAGTAAGAGATAGGTGAAGTGTGCTTGAAAATTATTCACATGCCAGGACTATATGTATACCCAGGACTGTATCTATAACTATGTCTAGAGGAAAGGCTTCTATACCAGCACAGATGGGGGTTCTTTACTGTAAGAGCAGTGAGGCTATACAACTTTTGCAGAGGAAGTGGTCATGATGAAATCAATAAAAGAGTTCAGAAGGGTCATTTCTAAAGAGTAATAATATTAAAGGTTACGGATATTAGATTTATAGGGAAATAACGTTGATCCTGGGATTTAATCTGATTCATGGGAATGTATTGTTCCCCCTGTTATGTGGAAAAATCCATCAATATAAGATTGGTGGGTGTCTGTATGACCTCATGCCCATCAGCTGTTTAAGGGTCCTTGGCCTTCTGGAGAGTAATTTCCATAATTTTAGGAGCAGCTGTCCCTGATATTACAACTCTCTTTACAAAACTGCAGAGTGCTCCTGAACAGATATAGCCAGCTACAACATGATACAATAACTTCTTAAAAGGGTACTCTAGTGCGTCATTGTGATAAGTGATGAGTGGCAGGGGCCATATTCGAATTCACGATATTTTGTGAATATATGGACGAATATTCACCCTATGTTCGCTGTTCGCTCACTTTTTTTCCATGCGAAAATCGTAATGAAATACGTATAGTGCGCATGCGTAATTATATCTTTCAACTAACTAACACTTCTATAATATGCAAGAAGAAATAGCTCACCGGAACTGCTAATAACATAAGTGCTATGAGAAGTAGGCAAGACGCCCTAGCCAGGGCACACACTGCTGCAGCAGCAATACAACTGTCCCAAAATAGACGGTGCTCAGTCCAGGAGATGAAAGGATACAGATATGTATATGTGGTGTCCCGATACAGGACCTGGTCCTGTCCCTTGTCTAAGGTCCCCGCAGCTAGCTCCATGTCCATAGGGCTCTCCTGTAGGGCTCACCCCTAGTTGCCTCATATAAATGTGTTATTTAATGTATATATATAATTTAATGTATAGGAAATATATGTATTGGACCTTGGTGGTCACGTGATACACGGTTGCAATGTATGATATGCTTAAGGACTTCGGAGGTCTTGTGATGTGCCCAGAGTTCACTGGGTTTATAACATACAGGTTTGCTGACCAATGAGCTTAGTCCAGCCCCTTATTATATAAAGGGCTGTAGTCAATCCATTCACTCTCTTAGCTCCGGATTATCAAGCAAAGCATATCTCATCATCTCATCAGCATCAATTCAATTCAAGCTAGGCCCAAAGCATAAGAACCTGCAGCCACAAAACGTGAGTTACTCAAAGCTCAAACTACTGAATCCTGTGTGACTACTATCAGCTCAAATATTCTAACATAGTAGCACAGTGGCTAGCATCAAAAGCTCATTGCTTCCAAGTCCCAGCAAACCTGGGAGGAACCTGTCTCCCGGTTTGCTCTTAAGAGACTGTTATGTTCAACACCATTGCATAAAAGCTGCAAGTAAAGTTTCTTCAGTTTCTTCATAAATTCTGCTGTGGGCATTCTGTTATTTCTCCCTGCCGTTTGTGGGATGGTTGGCGGTAGGTCAGTTGTAATGATAAAACAGCAGGTCAGGGAGTATGACATGCAGAGGGAGACATCACGGGATGACCATTTCGTGCGTGATGACACACTTCCCGTGCGTCATCATGCATGAAACGGTCGTCCCCTGATGTCTCCCGATGCATGTCATACTCCCTGACCTGCTGTTTTATCATTACAACTGAAGAATAAAGTATCCCGTGTTTTTGGTGAGTGCCGTCTTCTCTCTCTGTGTATACATAACTAACACTATACCCTACACTAGAACCTATCTGCTAAACTAACCTACCCTATCTAAATCTAAAAGAAAGGAGGGATCAGTGTCCTCTGGAAGTGTCGATATTTGCGAATATTTGCATATTCGTATACAGGGCCGGTATTAGGCTTACCGTGGCCCTTGGCAAAATCAAAAGTGGGGCCCCAAAAGTTGTAATAGTGCACAAACCAGATATGCACATTTTTGTTCACTTCAAATATCATAAAAAAAATCAAAAAAACAATTGAAAAGTCCCATCAAAACAAAAAATGGTATCGATAAAAACAACAAATCACATCGCAAAATATTACCCTCATACATCCTCATATACAGAAAAATATAAGAGTTATAGGGATCAGAATAGTACAATTTTATATTTTTGTATAGTTCCCCCACATTAGGTTGGCAACATAGTTCCCCCACATTAGGTTGGCAGTTTAGTTCCCCAACATTTGGTTGGCTGTATAGTTTCACCACGTTAGGTTGGAAGTATAGTTCCCCCACATTAGGTTGTAGTTTCCCCACATTAGGTTGGCAGTATTGTTACCCCCACATTAGGTTGGCAGTATAGTTCCCCCACATTAGGTTGGCAGAATAGTTCCCCCCACATTAGGTAGGCAGTATAGTTCCCCCACATTAGATTGTAGTTCCCCCCCACATTAGGTTGGCAGTATAGTTCCCCCCACATTAGGTTATCTGTATAGTCCCCCCCCCCACATTAGGTTGTCAGTATAGTTCCCCCCCACATTAGGTTGGCAGTTTAGTTACCCCACATTAGGTTGTCAGTATCCCCCACATTAGGCTGTAGTTCCCCCACATTAGGTTGCAGTTCCCCCACATTAGGTTGGCAGTATAGTTCCCCCACTTTAGGTTGCAGTTCCCCGACACTAGGCTGGCAGTATAAGTCCCCGCACATTAGGTTGTAGTTCCCCCACATTCAGTTGGCAGTGTAATTCCCCCACATTAGGTTGTAGTTCCCCCACATAAGGCTGGCAGTATAAGTCCCCCCACATTAGGTTGGCAGTATAGTTCCCCACATTAGGTTGGCAGTATAGTTCCCCCACATTATGCTGTAGTTCCCCCAAATTCGTCTGGCAGTATAAGTCCCCCCACATTAGGTTGGCAGTATAGTTCCCCCACATTAGGTTGGCAGTACAGTTCCCCCACATTAGGTGCAGTATAGTTCCCCCACATTAGGTGCAGTATAGTTCCCCCACATTAGGTTGGCAGTATAGTTCCCCCACATTAGGTGCAGTATAGTTCCCCCACATTAGGGGCAGTATAGTTCCCCCACATTAGGTGCAGTATAGTTCCCCCACCTTAGGTGCAGTATAGTTCCCCCACATTAGGTGCAGTATAGTTCCCCCACATTAGGTGCAGTATAGTTCCCCACATTAGGTTGGCAGTATAGTTCCCCACATTAGGTTGGCAGTATAGTTCCCCCACATTAGGTTGGCAGTATAGTTCCCCCACATTAGGTGCAGTATAGTTCCCCCACCTTAGGTGCAGTATAGTTCCCCCACATTAGGTGCAGTATAGTTCCCCCACATTAGGTGCAGTATAGTTCCCCACATTAGGTTGGCAGTATAGTTCCCCACATTAGGTTGGCAGTATAGTTCCCCCACATTAGGTTGGCAGTATAGTTCCCCCACATGGAGACCAATCAAAATCTTTGACATTTCTCTATGAGTTTATATAAAAATATAGCACCATTCAGCTGTGCCCAGTAGACAGTGCTGCATTAATGTAAGATTTATATATAGAAATATCACACCTGCGGTAGTGGAGGAAAATTTCATTAAAGACATTTTAGATTATGTAAATATTAATTTGCAAATTTATGAAACTAAGATATTGTCATTTTCTTTTTGACAGATTTTGGAATAGATCTGCACGTAAACTGATGTTGGAGAACTTGTTTCTTGTGCATAGATTTTACACTGTTTGCTAGTCATACATTAGTTAATTTTCTTTTTACTTTTGTGTATGGTTAATAGTTATTTGAGCAATTGCTTTTCTTGGCATCTGTTTTCTTTGTAAGTTTTTCCATATTTGACAATATCCTTGAGATGAACACTAATTACAGGATCTGCTGCCGCTCTCCACATTTACTTTTGAGACTCTATTTAAACATTTATATAAATGACAGTTGCAGAGGATGGCGGCACTGATCAAAGATTTACAAGTTTTACTGTTTATGCCACACAAAAAAACACTTTCTTTATAGAATACTAAATTTTACAGGTAGTATTTTCATTTCATTGCTTTGGCAGATATATTTAATGTAGAACACATATATTCAAAAATGTGATGGAGCAAAGGGGATTGTCTACTACAGTTACTCCTTTCAATATTCAGCGCATAAATAATTTAAGACTAGCTTTGAATTCAAAATATTTTTGTGACCTACAGTCAGAAAGAAGAACGTATCAACTTTGTATCAACAACTTTAAACTACTAGGGATGAGCGAATCGAATATGCCGAATCCGAATTCATTACGATTTTCAGGAAAAATTTGCTTTGCAACGAATCCAAATATCGCTGCGATTCGATCACACGAATCGCTTCATTAAACTCCATTTAGTGCAGTCCAGGCTCCAGGGCATCCAATGGCGGATCCACATGTAACATAGTAACATAGTTCATAAGGTTGAAAAACCAGAGACCAGAGTCCATCAAGTTCAACCTACAACCCTAATGACTCCCTACTGAGTTGATCCAGAGGAAGATAATAAACCCTCATACTCGAGGTAAAAATTCCTTCCCGACTCCAAATATTGCAATCAGAATAGATCCCTGGATCAACCTCCTGTCCCTATAGATCTAGAATCCATAACCTGTAATGTTTTTATTCTCCAAAAATGCATCCAGACCTCTTTTAAGTTCTTTTACCGAGTTAACCATGACAACCTCCTCAGGCAGAGAATTCCATAGTCTCACTGCTCTTACAGTAAAGAACCCCCGTCTGTGCTGATGTAGAAACCTTCTTTCCTCTAAATGTAGAGGATGCCCCCTTGTTATAGCTATAGTCCTGGGTATAAATAGATCATGATATATTTATACATAGTTATTAGGTCGCCCCTAAGCCTTCTTTTTTTCTAAACTAAATAACCCTAATTCTGATAATCTTTCTGGGTACTGTAGTCCTCCCATTCCCTTTATTACTCTGGTGTCCCATCTTTGAACCCTCATCAGCTCCACTATATCTTTCTTGTACACTGGTGCCCAGTACTGTACACAGTATTCTATGTGTGGTCTGACTAGTGATTTGTACAGTGGTAGAATTATTTGCTTGTCGTGGGCATCTATGCCCCTATTGATGCACCCAATGATTTTATTTGCCTTGGCAGCAGCTGCCTGACACTGGTCACTACAGCTAAATTTACTTTTAACTCAGACTGCCAAGTCATTTTCCACGTCAGTCGTGCCAACTGTTCTCCCATTTAATACATAATCCCAGCCTGGATTTTTCCCCCCCATGTGCATTACCTTACATTTATCAGTGTTGAATCTCATCTGCCACTTCTCAGCCCAAACCTCCAGGGGGCAAGGAACTCTGGGAAGGCGGGTAGGCGGGATGACCCTGAATCACATGCAGCATGCAGCTTATCAGCAGCCTGCCACCCCTGTGATGTCACAGCCCTATATAATCAGCAGCCATCTCACGGCCAATCACTTCAGCATTTTATTTCAGAGAGAGCATTTCACTGCAGGGAGAGATAGAGCATTGTGTACGTTGCACAGAAAAACAGCTCTAGAGCAGCGATTCCCCACAAGCCCAAATCACTGCATAAAAGCACTGACAGGGAAGGGAGAAAGTACACTTTTTGGTATAATACACAGTGACTCCACTGTTGCAATGGGGTGTACAGCAACGCTAAAGCTTAAAGGGGCCAGTCAGGCAGAGTAGTAAAAGCCATTGTCACCTGCGTTTAGTGCCTAATAGTACTGTACTGGGCTCTACTACACAGTGATTATGTACTGCTGCAGTTGGTTGCACAACAACTTTAAAGCTAACCGGGGCCAGTTAGAGTAAGCACGTAAAGCCATAGTCACCTGATTACAGTGCCTAATACAGGTTGCGTAGAGGAGATTGTTGTCCTCTCATAAGTGTAACCTATGCGTACATAGGTGGTGTATATTTTTTTTCCCTGAAAAACTAATTTTAGCCTAGTTTCTGTGAAAGGCCAGCCAAAGCTACACCCTTGTTTCTGTAGCCTTATACAGTTTTAAGCGGAGCATATTGTCCAGCTCTCATAAGTATAAACTGTAGGTACACCTAGGTGGTGTATGATTTTTTGTCCTGAAAAAAATAATTTGGGCCTAGTTACTGTGAAAGGCCAGCCAAAGCTACACCCTTGTTTCTGTAGCCTTATACAGTTTTAAGCGGAGCGTATTGTCAAGCTCTCATAGTTGTAAACTGTATGTACACCTACGTGATGCCCTTTATATATTTTCCTCTTAAACTAATTTGGGCCTAGTTACTGTGAAAGGCCAACAAAAGCTACACATTTGGTTTTGTAGCCTTATACAGTTTGTAGTGTAATGTATTGTCCACGTCTCATAAGTGCAAACTGTATGTGCACCAACGTGGTGTCCTTCATATATTTTCCTAATAAACTAATTTGGGCCTAGTTACTGTGAAAGGCCAGCCAAAGCTATAAACTTGTTTCTCTAGTCTTATACAGTTTAAGGGTAGTGGAGGATATTGTCTTCCTCTCATGTGTAACATACTCACTCAACTGGTGTATAAGTATGTCAGGCAGAGAAGTGCACAGAGGAGTAGCAGAGGCCTTAATTTATCAGGCAGAGGTCGCAGCAGACTAGGGGCGAGTGGCAGCAGGAGTCACAGCAAGAGGCCTGAGCTCCACCAGAAACCCATCTGCCGTCATCGGTTGGTTAACACAGACATCCACTTCATCACAAGTGACATTTGACACCCACAGTCAACATTCGGTGGGTTCCACAGACACAACCCTCAGTTGGCATGGCCCAGGAGCAGTCCCTGTCCTCTCATTGCATCTGTCCTATACTGTTTCTTCCTCCACAGAAGTATCGTACGCTGTGGGTTCAGCTCCACTGAGGAGGAGGATCTACTTGAGGACATTCAGCAGCTACTGCCCAGCCAAGAAGTAGAGGAGACATCTTCCGCTTCCTCCGCTAGGCGGGCAAGAAGTAATGAGGAGAGTGGCGTGGGAGGGGGTGTTACGAGGGTTCAGGCTCCTGAAGCAGACACTGTTGAGGAACCTGAGGAGGACATCAGGGACGTGCAGACACAACTCGATGATGATGAAGCTGATTGCACTTCGGAGCCTGGTGCAGAAGGGGCTTCATCATCATCAGGAGAAGAACAGGTTGCTTGTGAGGCAGCAGCTGAGTCAGCAAGGTGGTAGCATGGTTGGCAGTTAGCATGGTGGCAGAAAGGGGAAGTCTGGAGCCAAACATGCCTGGGGTAGACCACCTGCTTCACGACAGCCTACCTTCCGAGGAGGTACTGAAACAGGGGTTCCTGGAGTCGGGGGGCAGTAGCAGTCAATCAGTGTGGACTGTTGGGGGGGGGGGAAATCAGCTACTCGGCTGTGTGGCAGTTTTTCATAAAGAATCCGGAGGATGTTAACCTGGCCACATGCAAAATGTGTTGGCAGAAGGTGAATAGTGGAGGAGGGTCCCAATGTTAGCATCACGGCCCTGCGTCAACATATGCAGCGTCACCATAAAGTGGTCTGGGAGAACCATGGCTCGATGCTGTGGTCCAGCTTGTTGCATCACCTAGTGGCATGCTGCTCTCTCTTTCAGCCAGCCAAGGCTCCCCTACCTCAGCCAAAGGGAGCTGTCCATCATACCCATCTTCTGTCGCTCCAGATGATCCTGCTCATCCTACTTCTTCTCAGTCATTCTGCCAGCAATCCATCCGCGAAGCCATGTCCAAGAGACAACAGTATGCACCCACTCATCCAATGGCACAGAAAATGAATGTGCTCCAAGTTGCTGGTGCTACAGTCCCTCCCTTTTCAAGTGGTTGACTCTGCACCTTTCAGAAAACTGATGGCTTGTGCCGAGCCGAGGTGGAGAGTTCCATGCACAGAAGGTGGGCCAGTCCTTGAGCCTGTCAGTATGTACCAAAGTGCACGGCAGCGCCGACGTGTTGAGCTGTAACTATGGTCAGGGACAATACATGTCCTTTATTTCCCAGTGGGTAAATGTGGTTCCTGCACACCCACAACAGCAACTTGGACAGGTCACGCTGCTTCCGCTTCCATGCTCTCAGGCTGTTGCTCCTGTGACAGTGTGCGACTCCGTCTTCTCATCCTCCACCGTGTCCTCAGCCTCCACTGCACGGACAAGTCTCAGTGCCCTTTCAGCACACCATGGGTGCAGGGCATGGCGGTGTCACACTGTCCTTCACATGGTTTGCCTTGGCGAAACAGAGTCACACAGGGGAGGAACTGCTAAAAGTCATTCATCAAGAAAACGAATCATGGCTTACTCCACGAAAACTGGAAATGGAAACCATGGTGACAGACAAAGGGAAGAACATCTTGTCTGCGCTGCGACAATGAAGCCTGAGCCATGAGCCCTGCATGGCACACGTGTTTAATCTGGTTGTCAAGCGGTTCCTGAAGTGTTCCCCCCAGCTGCAAGACATCCTAACAATGGGAAGAATACTTTGCATGCACTTCAGCCACTCATACACCACGAAGCACACCCTCCTTGAGCTGCAGCGTCAGAACGGTATTTCCCAACATAGTCTGATTTGTGACGTTGCCATGCATTGGAATTCCACCCTCCATATGTTGGACCGACTATACGAACAAAGAAAAGCCATCACTTCATCATTTCTTGATGATTATAGCAGATAGGGAAATTCCCATGTGTAACTTCAATGTCAACCAGTGGCAGCTCATACACGACACCTGTCGTTCGCTCAGGCCCTTTGAGGAAGCCACATTATTAGCTAGTCATTAGGATTACGGGATGAACAACGTAATTTCATTTCATACAACACGTGTTGGAAACGATGGCTGGTCAGAGCACTAGAGATGTGGCACCAACATCTCGCGGCCACATCTCACGGCTCCCCTTCCACTGCCATGGCTGCTGGGGAGGGGTGCGGTGGCATGAGCAGTATCAACTCCATCAGTAGCAGCCTGAGTCTACAGTCGCTAATGAGTAGCTTTCTTCACCTGCATAGTGAATCAACTCATCAGCAGGTAGACCTGGAGCAAGACCTGAGCCAGCAGGTGGTGGCATACCTTGACATGACCCTGCCAACACACTTTGAAGATCTGTTGGAATTCTGGGCAGCCAAACTTGATTTGTGTCCGCAACTAGCAGAGTTTGCCCTGGAAAAGCTGTCCTGCCCGGCCAGTAGTGTGCCATCAGAGCGGGTGTTTAGTGCGGCGAAGGCCATAGTAACAACAAGGAGAACTTGTTTGTTCATGAAAAATGTGGAGAGACTGACCTTTGTGAAGATGAATCAGGCATGGATCAGCCAGGATTTCCACAAACCAATGCTGGATGCATCAGAGTAGATTGACCATGGTGCCACACCAACACTTCACAAATATGGATAGAGCAAAACATATTTAAGGTGCTTCTCCCCAGTTACATAAATTCCTCTGCATCAGATCACAAGTATGTATTGAGGATATGCATTAGCTAAAACGTAACTTTTCTTAGTATAAAATACATGGACCCCAATTATTTTTATAACTAAGAAAAGGAAAGGTGTGCAAAAAACACCATGTGCCACCTACACCACCAAGTATTGATGTGGTGCAAAGAGAGAGTGTCGTGCCACTAGGTGATGCAACAGGCTGGACCACTACATCGGAGCCATGGTTCTCCCAGACCGCTTTATGGTGACGCTGCATATGTTGACGCAGGGCCGTGGTGCCAACATTGGGACCCTCCTCCACTATTTACCTTCTGCCAACACATTTTGCTTGTGGCCAGGTTAACATCCTCCACATGCTTTATGAAAAACTGCCACACCACCAAGTAGCTGATTCCCCCCCCCCCCCCAACAGTCCACACTGATTGACTGCTACTGCCCCCGACTCCAGGAAAGGGAACAACGTATGGTCCATTGTAACCGGTGGGGGTAAAAACTTCTCCTGTAAGGCCCTACTCTCGCCCTATTAATTCCCTTCTTGGCAAGAGTTACTCATGGCAAGAGTTACTCATGGCAAGAGTTACTCAACCTAAACAGGGCAACCCCACACAGGAAACTCTCTCTATTTCCACCTAAAAAATACTTGGAAATTGCAGTGTTTGTAGGTGGAAATAGGTAGAGGCTCCTGTGTGGGGCCACCCTTTTTAGGGCGAGTAACACTTGCCAAGAAGGGAATTAATAATGCGAGAGTAGGGCCTTACAGGGCAAGTTTTTACCCCCACCAGTTACAATGGACCATACTGTTACGCCGAGCGCTCTGGGTCCCTGCTCCTCCCTGGAGCGCCCGCTGACCGGGAGCGCTGCTCTGCTATCACCGGCTGGGATGCGATCCGCGTGGCGGGACGCGCCTGCCCGCGGGTCGCATCCCAATCCTTTCACCTGCCCCGTCCTTCTGCTGTCCTCTCCCGGCGGGCGCAGCCCCGCTCTCTAGGGCGCGCGCGCGCTGGCTCTCTGAAATTTAAAGGGCCAGTGCACCACTAATTGGTGCCTGGCCCAATCAGTGCTAATCACTTCCTACACTATATAATCCCACTTCCCCTTCCTGTCCTCGCCGAATCTTGTTGCCTAGTGCCAGAGAAAGCGTTTCTTGTGTCCCTTTGCCTGTGTATCCAGACCCTTTGCCGTTGCCCCTGACTACGAACCTTGCTGCCTGCCTTGACCTTCTGCTACATCTGACCTCGCCTTGTCCTTGTGTACCGCGCCTGTCTCTGCTGTCAGTGAGGTTGAGTCGCTATCGGGTGGAACGACCTGGTGGTTACCTGCCGCAGCAAGTCCTTCCGCTTTGCGGCGGGCTCTGGTGAATACCAGTAACCTCTTAGATTCCGCTACCCTGGCACGGCCCACACCATCGCCTCACTGACACAGGGGATCCACTCCTGTGCCCTTCCTGCATACCAGTCCGGACCCTGACAGTAGATCCGGCCATGGATCCCGCTGAGGTGCCGCTGCCAAGTCTCGCTGACCTCACCTCCGTGGTCGCCCAGCAATCCCAGCAGATAGCCCAACAATGACAACAGCTGTCTCAGTTGACTGCCATGCTTCAGCAGCTTCTGCCTCCACAGCAGCAACCATCTCCACAGCCAGTTCCAGCATCTCCTCCACAGCAAGCTGCCACTGCCACGTCCAGAGTCCGCATGTCTCTACCAGACAAGTTTGACAGGGATTCTAAGTTGTGCCGTGGCTTCCTGACCCAGTGTTCACTGCATCTGGAGATCATGTCGGACCAGTTTCCCACAGATTCATGCTCAGTCTGCTTTCCGGGAAGGCATTGTCCTGGGCCACACTGCTTTGGGACCACAACGATCCTGCCACTGCTACCATTAAGTCCTTCTTCAACGAAGTATGCAGTGTATTTGAGGAACTTGCCCATGCATCTTCCGCAGAAACCACCTTACTTAACCTCGTCCAAGGAGACTCTACAGTGGGCGAATATGCCATACAGTTCCGCACATTGGACTCTGAGTTGGCCTGGAATAATGAGGCTCCCTGCGCGACCTTTAAGTAAGGTTTATCCAGCCACATCAAGGATTGTCTGGCCGCACAAGAGATACCCTCCTCCCTGACCAAACTTATCCACTTGTCTACTCGCATTGATATGCGCTACGTTGAAAGACGCCAGGAGCTTCGCCAGGAAAAGTATCTTGTTCCCACCAGGCGTAATCCGCGCCTGGCTCCTCTCTTACAGCATCCATTGCAGTTCCTGTGCCTTCCGCCGAGGAGGCCATGCAAGGGGATCGGTCACGCCTGACCCAACAAGAGAGAACTCGCCATAGGAACGAGAACTTATGCCTGCACTGTGCGAGCTCCAAACATTTCTTAAAGGACTGTCCTCTTCGTCCTCCGCGTCAGGGAAACGCACGCACCTAGTGAACGTGGGAGAGGCGTTACTAGATGTGAGTTCTTCCTCTCCACGTCTGATTATACCAGTACGGATTTCCTTGTCCACTAAGTCTTCCTTCTCTGCTGAAGCCTTTCTGGACTCTGGTTCTACGGGAAACTTCATTAAAGCCTTGTTGATCAATAAGTTCAACATTCCGGTGACCCGCCTCCTCAAACCATTCTACATTTCCTCCGTTAATGGTCAAAACCTGGACTGTACCGTGCGCTATCGCACTCAACCCTTGCGCATGGGTGTTGGTGACCTCCATCACGAGGACATCAAATTTTTTATACTTCCTAATTCTACCTCGGAAGTCTTACTTGGCCTGCCGTGGCTGCAAGGCCACACACCTACCATAGACTGGTCCTCTGGGGACATTAAGAGTTGGGGTTCTTCCTGTCTCAAGCGATGTCTGAAGTCTCTACCCATCTGTCAAGTTTCCATCTCTACACCTCTGCCAGGCTTACCTAATGCCTACCAGGCATGTGTTCAGTAAAAAGCAAGCTAACCACCTTCCAGACCTTTTGACTGTCCTATTGACTTGCTTCCTGGTACTACTCCACCCCGTGGCAGAATTTTCCCTCTTTCCGCTCCAGAAATGCAGGCCATGTCTGAGTATATACAAGAAAACCTTGAGAAGGGTTTTATCAGAAAATCTTCATCTCCTGCAGGAGCAGGTTTCTTTTTTGTCGCCAAAAAGGATGGTTCTCTACGTCCTTGCATTGATTACCGCGGTCTTAACAAAATTACTGTAAAGAATCATTATCCTTTGCCTCTCATCTCGGAACTATTTGACCGTCTACAGGGAGCAAAGATTTTTACCAAACTCGATCTAAGGGGTGCCTATAATCTCATCCGTATTAGAGAAGGTGACGAATGGAAAACCGCGTTCAATACTAGAGATGGTCACTTTGAGTATCTTGTCATGCCCTTTGGTCTTTGCAACGCTCCTGCAGTCTTTCAGGACTTTGTCAACAAGATTTTTTGGGACATGCTGTATTCCTGTGTGGTAGTCTATCTTGATGAAATCCTCATATTTTACTCCAACCTAGAGGAACACCGCCTCCATGTCCTCCAGCGTCTACGCAAAAACCATCTTTACGCCAAAATTGAAAAATGTCTCTTTGATTGTAGCAGCCTACCCTTCCTGGGATACATAGTGTCCGGTCAGGGCCTTCAAATGGACCCCGGCAAGCTATCTACAGTTCTAGATTGGCCACGCCCCTCTGGTTTATGAGCTATCCAAAGCTTTCTCGGATTTGCCAATTATTACCGTCAATTTATTCCTCACTTTTCCACCATCGTTGCTCCTATCGTAGCATTAACCAAGAAAAATGCTAATCCGAAGTCCTGGCCACCGCAGGCGGAGGAAGCCTTTAACCATCTCAAGGCTACCTTTGCCTCTGCTCCTGTACTGTCCAGGCCTGATCCTCTGAAGCCTTTTATCTTCGAAGTTGATGCCTCATCTGTTGGAGCTGGTGCTATTTTAATTCTAAAGAAAACATCAGGAAAGACCCTCACCTGCAGTTTTTTCTCCAAAACCTTTTCTCCTGCAGAGAAAAATTACTCGATTGGCAACCGAGAACTCCTGGCCATCAAGTTGGCACTTGAGGAGTAGAGACATCTCTTGGAAGGATCCGTTCACCCCATCATTATCTAGACGGACCATAAAAACTTATCCTATCTTCAATCTGCACAGCGTTTGAATCCACGCCAAGCTAGATGGTCGTTGTTTTTTGCTCGCTTCAATTTTGAAATACATTTTCGTCCTGCCGACAAAAATGTCAGGGCTGATGCTCACGTTCCACCGATGTCTCCAAATCTGAAACTCCTCCTCTACACATTATGCCTCCTGAGTGCCTTATCTCCTCTGCTCCTACCACCCTTGTGCAAATTCCTCCTGGAAAGACCTACGTACCACCACACCTTCGGCTCAAAATCCTTAAATGGGGTCACTCATCTCATTTGGCCGACATGCTGGTGTCAAGAAGTCTGTGCAGTTAATTTCCAGACACTATTGGTGGTCTCCCCTGGAAAAAGACATGTCTGATTTCGTTCGGGTTTGCGTCCGTGACAAAACCCAACGCCAGAAACCTGTAGGTCTTCTTCTTCCTTTGCCTGTGCCTGAACAGCCGTGGTCCCATATAGCCATGGACTTCATTACTGACCTACCACTTTCTCACGGCAATACAGTCATTTGGGTGGTCGTTGATCGCTTTTCTAAAATGGCTCATTTTGTCCCTCTGCCTGGTCTGCCTACTGGGCCTCAATTGGCGAAACAATTTTTTCTTCATATTTTTCGCCTCCATGGGCTTCACACGCACATCGTCTCTGACAGAGGTGTACAATTTGTTTCCAAGTTCTGGAGAGCCCTATGTAGTCAATTAAATATCAAATTAAATTTCTCTTCTGCTTACCACCCTCAATCCAACGGTCAAGTGGAAAGAGTTAATCAAATTCTCGGTGACTACTTACGTCATTTTGTCTCCGCCCGTCAAGATGACTGGGTGGACCTTCTGCCCTGGGCTGAATTCTCGTACAATTTCAAAAATTCTGAGTCTTCCTCCAAATCTCCATTTTTTGTGGTGTACGGCCATCACTCGCTTCCCCCCTCTCCCCATTCCCACTTCATCTGGAGTTCCTGCCGTAGATGATTTGACACAAGACTTCTCCTCTATCTGGAAGGAAACTCAAAAGTCGCTCTTACTGGCCTCATCTCGCATGAAGAGACATGCTGATAAAAAGAGAAGAATTCCTCCTGTCTTTGCCCCCGGTGACAAATTGTGGCTCTCTGCCAAATACATCCGTTTCCGTGTCCCTAGCTACAAGCTTGGACCACAGTACCTCGGACCATTTAAAATCAAAAATCAAATCAATTCTGTCTCCTACAAGCTCCACCTTCCTTCTTCTCTTCGTATTCCCAACTCTTTCCATGTTTCTCTTCTCAAACCTGAAGAGAGGTCCTGGGAACCTGAGGCCAACATTCTGGACAAAGAGCTTGTCCGCATATTTCTGGGCTCCAAAAGGAGGGGGAGACCAAAGGGGGGGTACTGTTACGCCGAGCGCTCCGGGTCCCTGCTCCTCCCTGGAGCGCTCGCGGCGTTCTTCTGCATGCAGCGCCCCGGTCAGACCCGCTCTCTAGGGTACGCACACCGGCTCTCTGAAATTTAAAGGGCCAGTGCACCACTAATTGGTGCCTGGCCCAATCAGTGCTAATCACTTCCTACACTATATAATCCCACTTCCCCTTCCTGTCCTAGCCGGATCTTCCCCTTCCTGCATACATCCAGACCCTAACACATACATTGTTCCCTTCCACCTTTTAGAGGTCCTTGCATTACATCAATACTTGGTGGTGTAGGTGGCACATGATGTTTTTTGCACACCTTTCATTTTGTTAAATACAATAAAAAATTGGGGTACATATATTTTATCATACCCCAAAAGTACAAAGACTATCACAAGAAATTAATCCAAAAATCAATAATCTTTATTAAACATATTACAATTTATAAAATAATAATAGAATGTTTTGTACCCGTAACTACCTCTATGAATTACATGACATGATAAGGTTTGGTAAGTAATAATCAATGTATGGTAATGGTAATAAGCAGGGATATGCATAACTAGTATCTATAAATATATAAATAGTACAGTATAGTAAACAAATAGTATAGCAGCATAAAGAAATCCCAGAGTTTATGAGTCAGACAAGCCTTACCAGACATGTAACATATGCTTGCTTCCATAGGCTTCCTCAGGGGGTGTGGCTAATCACCGGTCCCGTCCTGGTTAATATCTCAATCACTGGCCAGTCACATTCACTCATACATACATGCGATTCATCTCTGACCAATCCCAACTTATCTTACATATAAATATTCCTCCTTTTCTTATAATGCACGACTTAAATCAGCTGAATTATCAGCTGATTATCATGGTATATACCTCAGTGTGATCTCATTACTCGCGAGATTACGTGATCCCAGCGTGCCCACGTGACCTATCATGATCACAGGACCTTACCATGCGAACAATGATGATGACAAGGTTCGCATTAGGTCATGTGGGTGCACTGCGATCACATAATCTCGTGAGAAATGAGATCACACCCTTTACTCATACAAAGAGACCGGAAGCTCCATGAGGTATATACCATGATCATTTCAGCTGCTTTAACCCCTTAGGGCCTATTTTCACATTAAAGGGGTACTCCGGCGCTTAGACATCTTATCCCCTATCAAAAGGATAGGGGATAAGATGCCTGATCGCGGGGGTCCTGCCGCTAGGGACTCCCGTGATCTTGCACGCCGCACCCCGTTAAAATCAGTCCCCGGAGCATGTTCGCTCTGGGTCTGTTTACTGTCAATCACGGGGCCGGAGCATTGTGCCCCCTCAATGCAAGCCTATGGGACGGGGCAAGTGTTTGCGCCATCATCTGTAGTTTTTATTGGTACTATTTTTGTTTTGATGGGACTTTTTGATCGCTTTTTATTAATATTTTTATGGTATATGGAGTGACTAAAAATGCACAATTTTGGACTTTGATATTTTTTTACATGTACGCCATCGACCGTGTGGTTTAGCTAACCTAATATTTTAATAGTTCAGACATTTATGCATGCGGTACCACATATGATTATTTTTATTCTTTATTACATTATTTTATTTTAAAAATGGGAAAAGGGGGGTGATTAAAACTTTTAATAGGGAAGGGGTTAATTAACGTTTATAAAAAAAAATGTTACACTTTATCTTTATTTTTTTTTTAGCCCATAGGGGGCTAAAACATGCAATCTTCTAATTGCATATACTGATCAGTGCTCTGCCATTGCAAAGCACTGATCAGTGTAATCGGCACTCTGCTGATCCTGCCTGCTGCGCAGGCATCGAGCAGTAGATCGCCGATCGGACAATGGAGAGGCAGGTGAGGACCTTCCTGTCGTACGGTACGCTGATCGGGACATCACGATTTTGTTGCGATAGTCCCAATCAGCTCCGCTGAGATGACGGGATTCTTTCACTTTCATTTTTAGACAGCACGATCAACTTTGATCACAGCGTCTAAAGGGTTAATGCCGGACATCGGCCCGATCGGCCATGCCCGTCATTAGCCATGGGTCCTGGCTGCCATAGCTACCGGGACCCACAGGTAAAACGGTTTAAACCCGGTACAGGTACGCCCTGAGTCCTTAAAGATCGGGGATGCAGGGCATATGCATACGCCCTGTGTCCCCAAGTGGTTAAGGCACGCATTATATGAGAAGGAGGAGTATTTATAAGTAAGATAAGTTGGGATTGGTCAGAAATGAATCGCATGCATGTATGAGTGAATGTGACTGGCCAGTGATTGAGATATTAACCAAGACGGGACCGGGTATTAGCCACGCCCCTCAGCTACTTTTCTGATCCTGCCACCCGCCTGATGCCACACATCTCATGCCAAGTTCTTCTTTTTTCACCCACCTTAGTCACCGGGTACTGGTATTGCCACCAATTGCCCCACTCTGTCACCGGGTCACTTTCAGGACTCCTGATGCTGCTGATGCCACCTCCAGGCTATCTCATACTGCCACCATATGTTCTCCTCATGCTGATGCCACCTCCAGGCTGTTTCATTCAGCCACCATATGTTCTCCTCATGCTGATGCCACCTCCAGGCTGTCTTATTCTGCCACCATAAGTTTTCCTCTTGCTGATGCCAGCTCAAGGCTGTCTCATGCTGCCACCATATGTTCTCCTCATGCTGATGCCACCTCCAGGATGTCTTATTCTGCCACCACCTGTTCTCCTCATGCTTATGCCAGCTTCAAGCTGTATCATAATGCCACCATATGTTCTCGTCATGCTGATGCCACCTCCAAGTTGTCTCATTCTGCAACCATATGTTCTCCTCATGCTGCCGCCAGCTCCAGGCTGTGTCATTCAGCCACTATATGGTCTCCTCATGCTTCTGCCACCTCCAGGCTGTGTCATTCAGCCAGGTTATGGTCTTCTCATGCTGCCGCCACCTCAAGGCTGTGTCATTCAGACACTATATGGTCTCTTCTTGCTGCCGCCAACTCTAGGCTGTGTCGTTCATCCATGATATGGTCTCCTCATGCTTCTGCCACCTCCAGGCTGTGTCATTCAGCCACCATATGGTCTCCTCTTGCTGCCGCCAGCTCCAGGCTCTGTCAATCTGCCATATTATGGTCTCCCTATGCGGCTGCCACCTCCAAGCTATGTCACTGTGCTGCCATGTGGTCCCCTCATGCTTCCGACACCTCCAGTCTATGTCATTCATCCACTATATGGTCTCCTCCTGCTTCCGCAACCTCCAGACTATGTCATTCAGCCCCTATACAGTCTCCTCTTGCTGCCGTCAACTCCAGGCTGTGTCATTCCTTCACTATATGGTCTCCTCATGCTTCTGCTACCTCCAGGCTGTGTCATTCAGCCACTATATGGTCTCCTCTTGCTGCCGCCAACTCCACGCTGTATAGTTCATCCACTATATGGTCTCCTCCTGCTTCTGCCACCTCTAGGCTGTGTCATTCAGCCACCATATGGTCTCCTCTTGCTGGCGCCAGCTCCAGGCCGTGTCATTCTGCCAGATCATGGTCTCCCTATGCTGCAGCCACCTCTAAGCTATGTCAATGTGCTGCCACGTGGTCCCCTCATGCTTCCGACACCTCCAGGCTGTGTCATTCATCCACTATATGGTCTCCTCATGCTTCCGCAACCTCCAGACTATGTCATTCAGCCACTAAATGGTCTCCTCTTGCTGCCGCCAACTCCAGGCTGTGTCATTCGTCCGCTACATGGTCTCCTCATGCTTCTGCCACCTCCAGGCTGTGTCATTCAGCCACTATATGGTCTCCTCTTGCTGCCACCAACTCCAGGCTGTGTCATTCTGCCAGATTATGGTCTCCCCATGCACTGCCACCTCCAAGCTGTGTCACTGTGCTGCCATGTGGTCTCCTTATGCTGCTGGCACATTAAGAACAACCTTTTAGGTTCATCTATTTGCAATCTTCAATTTAAATGTTAAAAATATATTTAATCTTTTCAATTGTGAGGCCCTATGGTCTCGTCAGGCTGTTGCCACCTCCAGGCTGGGTTACTCTGCCGCCATATGGTCTCCTCATACTGATGCCACCTCCAGGCTTTGTCATTGTGCTGCTCTGCGACAGTGATTCTAATAGCGACGCCTCTAATCTGCATGTCATACTGAATAACAGTATTATTTCACTAAAACAGCACACTTCCTATGCGTGTGACGGCAAGGCAAAGTGTTCTGCACCCCTATTTAGGCTCTCTGTAGCCCAGAAATAGACATTTTTAATAGCGTTTCGCCGCAAATAAATTCGGACCGAACCACATTGTTTTGAAAAATTCTGCGAATTGGCCCAATAAAATTTTTCTAAAATTCGCTCATCTCAACAAACTACTTTAAGTTGGAATTGGAACAATATTTCAAAGCATTATTTGAGAAGTTAAAAAGTCACAAAGTCCATTAAGTTCAGTTATTTTAAAATATTTTTGTGAAGAGGACAACAAAACAATACCGCAACAGATTATTCGGAGAATCATTAACCCCAATTTTTCTGGCATAGTTTTTTCATTGTTACATAGTTACATAGTTACATAGTTAGTACGGTCGAAAAAAGGCATATGTCCTTCAAGTTCAACCAGGGAATTAAAGGGTAGGGGTGTGGCGCGATATTGGGGAAGGGATGGGATTTTATATTTCTTCATAAGCATTAATGTTATTTTGTTCCAGGAATGTATTGTTGCAGTCCAAAAACTATAATTTTTTTGTGAACATAGCTATATGAGGATTTTCTTGTGTGTGTTTTTGTTTTCAAAGAAATTGATCGTTTTTTTTGGGGGGGGGATGACAAATGTGATTTGGTCTTCATGTATTTTAAATATATGCCATTCACTGTGCGGTAAACATAACATTAAATTTTTTTTCTTTCTGTCAATATAATTACAACAGTAATACTGTTATTTAATTGTATTTTTTTAAGTTTTTTTTTTTATTGGTATCATTATGATGGAACATGTCACGTTTTGATCACTACCTTTTTTTCTTTTCTTTTTTTTTAAAGCATTCACCCTAACAGATAAATAACACTATACTATTGTAATTTGTATTGTCACGAATGTGGTAATGCCAAATATGTATAGTTTTTTAACCCCTTAACGACCAAAGATGTATATTTACTTCCATTGCCGGCTCCCGCGATATAACGCGGGGTCACGCGGTGACCCTGCGTCATGTCGGGTCGGTCCCAGCATGTAGCTGAAGCCGAGACCCGGGGATAATAGCACGTGGCAGCGATCGTGGTACCGTGTGCTATTAACCCTTTAGATGCGGCGTGTCTAAAACGAAAATGAAAGCTTCCCAGATGCTCAGTGGGGCTGATTGGGACTACTGCAGTGAAAATGCGGTGTCTCGATCAGCTGGGACACAACGGAGGTCCTCTTACCTTCCTCCGGCGTGTCCCTTCGGCGATTGATTGCTCCAAGCCTTAGATGCAGGCTTGAGCAATCGACCGCCAATAACACTGATCAATGCAAAGCTATGGCATTGCAGTGAACAGTGTATAAGATCAGTGTGTGCCGTGTTATAGCCCCCTCTGGGAGCTATAACACTGAAAAAAAGTGTAAAAAAAGTTAATAAATATCATTTAACCCTTTCCCAAATCACCCCCCTTTTCCCATAAAAGAAAACATGTAAATAAAAATAAATATAAACATATGTGGTATCGCTGCGTGCATAAATGTCCGAACTATAAAAATATACCATTAATTAAACCGAACGGTCAATGGCATTCGCGCAAAAAAATTCCAAAGTCCAAAATAACATATTTTTTGTCACTTTTTATATAATGATAAAATGAATAAAAAAGCTTTCAAAACGTCTGATCAATACAAAAATGGTACCGCTAAAAACTTCAGATCACAGTGCAAAAAATGAGCCCTCATACCGCCCCATACACGGTAAAATAAAAAAGTTGCAGGGGTCAGAAGATGACAATTTTAAACATATACATTTTTCTGCATGTAGTTATGATTTTTACAGAAGTACGACAAAATCAAACCTATATAAGTAGGGTACCATTTTATTCGTATGAACCTACAGAATAAAGATAAAGTGTCATTTTAACCCAAAAATTTACTGTGTAGAAACAGAAGCCCCCAAATGTTTCAAAATGGTTTTTTTTCTTCAATTTCATCGCACAATGATTTTTGTTTCCGTTTAGCCATAGATTTTTGGGTAAAATTACTGCAGTCACTGCAAAGTAGAATTGGTGGCACAAAAAATAAGCCATCATATGGATTTTTTGGTGCAAAATTGAAAGGGTTATGATTTTTAAAAGGTGAGGAGGAAAAAACGAAAGTGCAAAAATGGAAAAACCTGTGGTCCTTAAGGGGTTAAAATTAGACTACCTTCATAAAAAGGAAGAAGCCTTGCCTAAGGTCCCTTAGTAAAAACCTGTATGGGCAGTAACATGTGAATATGTCAGTTTTATCGTAAAGTGCACTGCATAAAATCAAAAACCTTCAAAAAATGCAAAATTGTGATTTTCTTTTCAATTTCCTGCCACAAATCAATTTTTTCGGTCGCACTGTACATTTTATCGTAAAATTAAAGGTTTTATTATGAAGTACAAACTCCTCTTGCAAAAAACAATAATAGATATATTTGGCTATGGCTCCTCAAAGACGAAGAGGAATAAATGAAAACACAAAAATAAAATTGTCTGTTTTTTCAATGCCAAAATTGGCCGTGTCCTTAAGAGGTTAAGAATTCTTAAGGTAAATTGACATGATAGAGGATGGTTCCCAGAAGACCAAGTCTATCAATGTATTGGTTAAACCTATAGCTTTGCAGAGCAATATGTACATGCCAAAATACAGGTTTTCATTGAATATCCCTTCCCAAAATTTAAGTTGTCTGATTATTAAGAAGCTGTTTACAGTGGTCGTAGAATCCCTCATTATAATTTCAGGAAATATTCTGGTGTGCTTTATTGGACGTTAGAATGAAAATGTAACATGGCATCATATGGAGGCACTGTAAAACAGCACAGCAAGAGTGTATGTCTCATAGTATTGAGCTGTAGATAGGTTAAGGGTCAATGAACATTGGTCTGCCATGATTCTAAAGCATTAGGCTATGGCTACACTGTGATTTTGGTAGTGACACAGGTCGTGTAACGCTTACAAGTTCCTCCATTCACAACCCAATAGTCTCAAGTAATTATTCAAGGTGGACTTCTGGCCAGGTCACAGTAGTGGTCACTTTTGAGTTACAATGTTATCCCATTCACTGGCCTTAGGTGCGACATGGCAATTTTTGGTTGCCCATCTACCAGCCAAAATCGCTATGTAGCCTTAGCCTAAGTCACATGTTACCAGGTGGTATTGTCTTTACTTGGATATAGTATAGCTTCATTGAGTGCCAAATAAAACCTGCCTCTTGTATTGAGCTCTGAAGATGTCCCATGTCCTTATGTACATAAGTTCCCACGGTAGTTATGAGCGCTCAGAATTCAGCTGCTGAGCGCTATACTTGATGTTTTCAGGGTCACTACATTCTCGTAAGCATCAAATACTGAGTCCAAAATGCTTTCTCAGTTCCCTAATGTGCTTGTCTTAAGGGATGTACAGGAGGATGAGGTCACTTGTAACATAAAAAATACATTTACATAGTAAGAAAATACACATTGTTGAAGTTTTGCACTAAATTTATTCTCAATGCTGAAACAACAATACACTAATGTTTCCCCTGACTCAAATATTCCAGAAAAATGTTAGTGACAGACATTGGCCCTTGTTGTTTTATAGCTGCAAAGCAGTTAAGTTACAGGCACCAGGGAAATACATTTTAGAGTAGTTGTTGAAAAAAAAAGCAAAGGAAATGCAAGCAGAGCATTCTTCATTTATCTGATACAATGCAAGTGCTTGCTAGAGGCTTAAACGTTAGTACACTGGAATAATTGACAAAAAAAAATTTATTTATCCAACAATGGCCGACTAAACATATGGACCCATAAGGATTTTATTTTCAAATAAACCAGTGAGTGGAGGCTAAAAGATTGAAGAAGCCCTCTGGGATGTTTTCTTATTTAGTCCAGCATAGGCTATTATAAGGGAATAATGTAGAGGGTCTGGTGTATGCATTGGGCTTATCTAATTTAGCCAATGTGGCAGGCATGGCATGTGAGTTTAGCACTGAAATAGTTCTGTAATGCTGCCTACATGTCCATAAATCTTCTGGCTGAGGGTTTGGCATTTGATCACTGCAGCTGGTCATCTATCATCTAATCAGACTGCAAGGTCTTTTAGCATGTAAACTTATGGAATCCATCAGTTGAGGCCAACTTATATGTGCAGTTTTAATGCATTTTCTTATTCCAAGTGAGTTTTAGAGAAATATTACCATGAGGCGAAAGTGTTTTGACCTATGATTACAATTGAAGTGATTTATGAAGATTAAAAGTCTTTAGGTTATGATCACAAATTAAAATTTACAGCATTTTTCCACACTTTTTTTCCACCCAGCAAACAATGCAACTATATATCCTGATCCTAAAGTGATAGCAGCAGCAGTAGTATACAAATCTGGATATGGGGGGGGGGGGGGGGTGTCTGGGAGCTACTAGGGGAGATCTGGTAAGTGATGACGTCATCCTGTAGTTCAAAGGAAGTCAGCTGACATAGACTTCCTTTTGACGCAGTAAAGAAACACATAGATGCAGCAGTGCTGTAATAAAATAAATGGTGTAAGACTAGTGATGGTTAGGTTTCCAAAATATATATACAATTGTCTCACAAAAGAATACAACACATTGTGGGAATTTAGTAATATTTTTTTTCCAGGGGGCTAATAGGGAATTTGACACATACTGAAGCATCCCACTATTTATTAACATATAGTCAAGAAGACACTTTTAAGAAAACAGTAATAACCATCGTAACATTAATATCAGACAACTGCATGCGTGTAAGTGATTCTTATGCATTCCCAATTATATTTACTGTTTGAAAATAAAACATGCAGAACGTTTGCATTATCTTGTATATATATATATTTTGTTTCCTAGCCCTTAAGAATAAAACTATATTTTGTAGAAATCCAAATAAAACAAGCAACTCCACATTAAGAAAATAATAGGTTTAAGAGTTACTGGACTCAGAGACATATTTACAGCTCGTGCTGCGTTAGACACTGGTACTAAATATACCTTATTAGGGTGATAAGGGCAGATTTGCCCCACATAGGCTATGTTCACACATTTCAATGTCCGGAGCAGAAATTCCGCCGTGTGAACATGGCCATACGTAGCAAAAACTGCATGAGATACATGTGGATTTTGTTGCAGATTTACTGGGGATTTTACTCCTATATATAAAAAATTTTGAAAACAATGACAAATCCACAATATAATAGGGTGCTACTGCTGCAAATCTGCCGTTTTCCATGGCTGTTTTGATGGACTTGTGGATTTAACCAAAAGGGGATTTTTTTTTTTTTTTCATTAGTACTAGCTGAGTACCCGGCATTGCCCGGTTTTTCCTTCCTCATCCTTGTTGGGGAGGAAAATCAACAAAGGAGGAAGCTTTTGACTTCAAATCCCATCCCCATATATTGTTGTCACATCCCAACCCCATATCCCGTCCTCATATCCCGTCCTCATATCCCGTCCTCATGACCCGACCTCCTATCCCGACCTCCTATCCAGTCCTCCTATCCCGTCCTCCTATCCCGTCCTCCTATCTCGACTTCCTATCCTGTCCTCCAATCCCGAACACCTATCTCGACCTCCTATCCTGACCTCCTATCCCGACCTCCTATCCCGACCTCCTATCACGACCTCCTATCCCGTCCTTCCTATCTCCCCCTCCTATCTCCACCTCATATGCTGTCCTCATATCCCGACCTCCTAACTCGACCTCCTATCCCGACCATCCCGTCCTCCTATCTTGACCTTCTATCCCATCCTCCTTTCTCCACCTCCTATCCCGTCCTCCTATCCCGACCTCCTATCCCGTCCTCCTATCTATACCCCCTATCCCGTCCTCCTATCTCCACTTCCTATCCCGACCTCCTATCTCAACCTCCTATCCCATCCTCCTATCCCGTCCTCCTATCCCGACCTCCTATCCCGACCTCCTATCCCGACCTCCTATCCCGACCTCCTATCCCGTCCTCCTATCTACACCCCCTATCCCGTCCTCCTATCTCCACCTCCTATCCCAACCTCCTATCCCGACCTCCTATCTCGACCTCCTATCCCGACCTCCTATCCCGACCTCCTATCACGACCTCCTATCCCGTCCTTCCTATCTCCCCCTCCTATCTCCACCTCATATGCTGTCCTCATATCCCGACCTCCTAACTCGACCTCCTATCCCGACCATCCCGTCCTCCTATCTTGACCTTCTATCCCATCCTCCTTTCTCCACCTCCTATCCCGTCCTCCTATCCCGACCTCCTATCCCGTCCTCCTATCTATACCCCCTATCCCGTCCTCCTATCTCCACTTCCTATCCCGACCTCCTATCTCAACCTCCTATCCCATCCTCCTATCCCATCCTCCTATCCCGACCTCCTATCCCGACCTCCTTTCCCGACCTCCTGTCCCGTCCTCCTATCTCCCCCTCCTATCTCCCCCTCCTATCTCCACCTCATATCCCGTCCTCATATCCCGTCCTCATATCCCGACCTCCTAACTCGACCTCCTATCCCGACCATCCTGTCCTCCTACCTTGACCTTCTATCTCGACCTCCTATCTCGACCTCCTATCCCGTCTTCCTATCCCGACCATCCCGTCCTCCCATCTTGACCTCCTATCTCGACCTCATATCCCAACCTCTTATCCCGACCTCCCATCCTGTCCTCATATCCCGACCCGTAATATGTGTACCAGGTATTGAAATATCTCCAGCCGTACAGAAGTTATGTGGGAACATACATTTCCCATTGATTTGCATGGGACTTTAAACAAAAACCCTGAACCTCACAAATGGGGGTAGTTAAGGGTTAAATTAACTATCCTATATTTTATGTGGACATATAAGTAATATGTGACCAAGTATTATCGGAATATCTCCAGTCGTTTGGAAGTTATGCAGTAACATATATTTCCCATAGACTTGTATAGGACTTTAAACATAAACCCGCCCCTGGCAAATGGGGGTGAGTAAGGGTTAAATCACCTATCCTATGTTTGTTGTTGACATATAAATAACATGTGTGCCAAGTTTCATGTTAATATCTTTAGCCGTTTGGAAGTTTTTGTGGAACATACAAACACACACACACACACACGTTGAGTTTTATATATATATACTAGCTGAGTACCCGGCGTTTTTCCTTCCTAATCCTTTTTGGGGAAGAAAATAAACAAAGGAGGAAGCTTTTGACTTCATATGCAGTCCTCATATATTGTTGTCATATCCCAACCCCACATCCGGACCTCCTATCCCCACCTCCTATCTTGACCTCCTGTCCCGACCTCCTATCCCGTCCTCCTATCCCGTCCTCCTATCCCGACCTCCTATCCCGACCTCCTATCCTGTCCTCCTATCCCGTCCTCCTATCCTGTCCTGCTATCCCGTCCTTGACCTCCTATCCCGTCCTCCTATCTCGACCTGCTATCCTAACCTCCTATCCCGTCCTCCAATATCGAGCCCCTATCCCGACCTCCTATCCTGACCTCCTATCTCGACCTCCTGTCCCGACCTCCTATCCCATCCTCCTATCCCGTCCTCCTATCCCGACCTCCTATCCCGACCTCCTATCCTGACCTTCTTTCCCGTCCTCATAGCTCGACCTCCTATCTTGACCTCCTATCCCATCCTCCTATCTCGTCCTCCTATCCTGACTTCCTATCCAGACCTCCTATCCCGTCCTCCTATCCCGACCTCCTTTCCCGTCCTCATATCTCGACCTCCTATCTTGACCTCCTATCCCGTCCTCTTATCTCAACCTCCTATCCCAACTTCCTATCCAGACCTGCTATTCCGTCCTCATATCATATCCTCCTATCCCGTCCTCCTATCTCGTCCTTCTATTCCGACCTCCTATTCTGACCTCCTTTCCCGTCCTCATAGCTCGACCTCCTATCCCGTCCTCCTATCTCGACCTCCTATCCCAACTTCCTATCCAGACCTCCTATCCCGTCCTCATATCATGTACTCCTATCCTGACATCATATCCCGACCTCCTATCTCGACCTCCTATCTCAACCTCCTATCCCGTCCTCCTATCCCGACCTCCTTTCCCGTCCTCATATCTTGACCTCCTATCCCATCCTCCTATCTCGACCTCCTATCCAGACCTCCTATCCAGTCCTCCTATCCCGATCTCCTTTTTCGTCCTCATATCTCGACCTCCTATCTTGACCTCCTATCCCGTCCTCCTATCTTGACCTCCTATCCCAACTTCCTATCTTGACCTCCTATCCCAACTTCCTATCCAGACCTCCAATCCCGTCCTCATATCCCGTCCTCCTATCTTGTCCTCCTATCCCGACCTACTGTCCCGACATCCTATCCCGACCTCCTATCCCGACCTCATATCTCGTCCTCATATCCCGTCCTCCTATCCCGACCTCCCATCCTGTCCTCATATCCTGACTCGTAATATGTGTACCAGGTAATGAAATAGCTCCAGCCTAACGGAAATTATATGAGAACATACATTTCCCATTGATTTGCATTGGACTTAAAAAAAAAACCCTGACCCTCACAAATGGGGGTAGTTAAGGGTTAAATTAACTATCATATAGTTTAAGTGGACATATAAGTAACATGTGACCAAGTATTATCGAAATATCTCCAGCCGTTTGGATGTTATGCAGTAACATACATTTCCCATTAACTTGCATGGGACTTTAAAACATAAGCCCCGCCCCTGGCAAATGGGGGTGAGTAAGGGTTAAATTACCTATCCTATGTTTGTTGTTGACATATAAGTAACATGTGTGCCAAGTTTCATGTTAATATCTTTAGCCGTTTGAAATTTTTTGTGGAACATACATACACACATATATACATACATACATACATACATACACACACACACGTTGAGTTTTATATATATATATAGATTATCATTTTTTTACTCACTCAAGTGATCACAAATTCAATTTGTTTGGAATCTATTTGCTCATCTCTAAAAGGGAACTTGCACTTTACTGTTGACTTGATATCGATCAGTCAACAAGGTGTAAAGTAGAAGTAGACCAAAAAATGTATGGCCATTTATTTACTATTGATGGTAAAGAGTCCCAATAATATCGATTGAACTAAAATACTATTTTTGGTTCTCATCCGTCATGACCACTTCTAGACCTAATGAGATAAAACAAGTGAATTTCATTGTTTTGTATGCAACATGCATCCTTCATAACTTTCCCTCCCTGCTTCAGAAGGGTCTTGTAACCTGTGTGATTGACGAAGGACTGAGCAGAGTATATTGGCGGAATACAAATAATGACAAGATATTTTTATTTTTCACTGAGTTCCATATTCATGTTTTGAATTCAAACTCTGTTCTCTATTGCTCGAAAATTGGATGTGTGAGGAGCCCTGGAACATTAATCTTGTTTCAGATAAACCTGTCAGTGTGAAATTGTGGGGGCCAAGGAGTATCAGCAAACTACAGATTGCTCAGTCTGTGCTGTGTCATATAACAGAATCGTCAGCGGTGATACACTAGGAGCGCGCCGAGATGTTGAAATGGCAATAGCTGGCCAGCATTACATTGAAATTAGGAGAAAACGTGGTATGTCCTGCTGAACGATTATGAAACATTAGTCAAGCATGGGTTACGATTAGCATCAGTGCTGGGTGAGGAAAATAAATTGAGGTTAGTTTGAGCAATGTGGCACTACACAAACATACAGTGTCCTCTGTTTATCTCTACGCTTGGGTTCTCTCTGTAATCTTGAGAGATAAAATTCTGAGCTGAAGGATTCACAGCCCTTCAGATTATATGCTTGAGAATTTTAATATAAGAAGATGACATAAACGGGAGCACAGCGCATCGATAAACCAGAAAACAGCAAAAATGCAAATATGATGGGAAACATTGTATAAGCTTCAGATGTGAATAAGGCTGATCTTAAATTATGTAAAAATCCCAAAAAATCATGAAAACGTACCTGTCTGATAAGGCTTGTAAAATATACAATATTGATAGTGCTACTACGGCCCGTGGTATAAGACACATTTTTAATGAAGTAATTGTGCTTGTGCACATATCTAAAAAAAGAAATACAAATAAGCAGAAAAAAGAAGAGCAGGCAAGAAAAGGCAAAAAGAATGCACAAGTCTTAAATCTAAGGGTTCAGATATGATACTATTAATGCACTCTTACAACAATCAATTAAGCAATGAAAGAAAAACACTAATTAAAGGCGTATTCCGCAATTATTTTTTTGACAGTGCTACAGGGGCTGTAAAGTCAGTGCAGTTTAAATTATAGTGTCTGTACCTGTGTGTGATGGTGGTGTTGCAATTCTTCTGTAATTTTTCCCCAATGTTAATTTTTAACAGCATACAAAATGAGTGTCATCTCAGGTTTTCCCAGGTTGCAGTTCAGCCCAAGACATTACATCACTAGTCAGGAGATGAAAGGAGCCTGTCTTTGCTTCATTGGGTGGAGTGACCGCTGGGTGGGAGATCATTCTGCAAGAAATGCACCCTGGTCAGAAAACACTGTTCTATTGCATGGAACGGATCACAGGTATGTTTCAATGGATGGGGTGGCTGATTTGTGGGAGGGAAAAAAGTTACCTAACTTACAAACAAAGAACAATGGGACTTTTAGTTGGAGGGAACAAACTCCAACAGGAAATAACCAGTTCACAAAAAAATTACCTCAGCATTACGGTAATCTCACAACATAGCCATTTAGCCCAAGGACAAGCACAGATCCTTCCTAAGCATGTCCATTACTGTCTGGCAGGTGTATGCTAAAATCACTAGGGATGAGTGAATCGAATCTGACGTATCCGAACTTATTACGTATTTTAGGAAAAATTTGATTTGTAACGAATGTGAAAATCACTTCATTAAACTCCATTTAGTGTGGTCCAGGCTCCAGGGAATCTAAAATGGCAGATCCACATGTGAGGACATGGGGAAAGGAATCCTGGCAAGGCGGGAACAAGGATCAGCGGGATGACCCTGAATCACATGCAGCATGCAGCCTATCAGCAGCCATCCACCCCTGTGATGTCACAGCCCTATATAATCAGCAGCCATCTTGTGGCCAGTCACATCAGCATTCTATTACAGAGAGAGAGGGACAGAGGGCAATGTGTGTTGCACAGAAAAGCTTTTTTATACCAGCGATTAACCTCAAGCCCAAATCCAGTCTAGAAGCACTGATAGGGAAGGGAGTGAGATTGAGAGAGAAAGTGAAATTTTGGGTGTAGTACACAGCGACTGTGTGCTGCAGCACTGGTGTGTACAACAACTGAAAAGCTAATAGTAGCCAGCAAGTTAGGATGAGCAGAGTACTAAAAGCATATTGTCCTCTATTAAGTGTAAACTGTGCGTACATCTAAGTGGTGTACCATTTTGTTCCTGTTAAAGTCTTAAGGGCCTAGAAACTGTGAAAGACCAGCAAAAAGTACACACGTGCTGCTGTTATAGACAAATACTGTTTATAGTGTAGTGAAGCATATTGTACTCCCCTCATATACTCCCTAAGTATGTCAGGCAGAGAAGTGCCAGGACGTGCACAAAGAAGTGACAGAGGCCTAAATTTATCAGGCAGAGGTAGCAGAAGACTAGGGGCTAGTGGCAGCAGGAGTCGCAGCGAGAGGCCTGAGCTCCCTGCATCAGCTAGCGATCGTGTCTCGACCAGAAACCCAGTACAGGCCTGCACAATTTTGTAGAACAGAAGGTGGGCCAGTCCCTAAGCCTATCGGTGTGTACCAAATTGCACGGCAGTGGCAACGTGTTGATCTGCAACTACGGTCAGAGACAATACTTGTCCTTTATGGCCTACTGGATAAATCTGGTTCCTGCACAGCCACAAAAGCAACTTGGACAGGTCATGGCTCTTCCACCTCCATGCTCTCAGGCCTCAGCCTCCTCATCCTCCACCATGTCCTCAGCCTCCATTGCACGGAAAAGTCTCAGTGCCCCTCCAGCATACCATGTGTGCAGGGCCCAGCAGTCTAATGCTGTTCTTCACGTACTTTGCCTTGGCAAACAATGTCACACAGGGAAGGAACTGCTAAAAGTCATTCATCAAGAAATCAAATCGTGGCTTACACCATGAAAAAACTGGAAATGAGAACCATGGTGACCGACAATGGGAAGAACATCTAGTCTGCGATGCGACAAGGAAGCCTGAGACACGCGCCCTGCATGGCACATGTAACGTATTTATCAGGATATACCACGCACCGGCCTATAACACGCACCCTCATTTTACCAAGGATATTTGGGTAAAAAAAGTTTTTTACCCAAATATCCTTGGTAAAATGAAGGTGCGTGTGTGTGCGTGTGTATACCCCGATACACTGTTTCTTACCCCGCAGAAGCCCCCAGGAAAGGCAGGGGGAGAGAGGCCGTCGCTGCCCGCTTCTCTCCCCCTGCCTTTCCTGGGGTCTAGAGCCCTGCTGCTGCCGCTTCTCTCCCCCTGGCTATCGGCGCCGCTGCCCCTTCTCTCCCCCTGTCTATCGGTGTCGCTGCCCGATTGCCGGCGCCGACAGACAGGGGGAGAGAAGGGGCAGCGGCACCCATTGCCGGCGCCAATGCCCCGTTGCCTCCTCCATCCCCGGTTGTATAATTACCTGTTGCTGGGGTCGAGTCCGCGCTGCTTCAGGACTCCGGTGTGGTGTCCCCTGCGTCGTTGCTATGCGCTGCGAGACGCAATGACGAGTGACGTCACTCGTCATTGCGCCGCGCCGTGCAGCGCATAGCAACGACGCAGGGGACGCAAACCGGAGGCCTGAAGCAGTGCGGACCCAACCCCGGCAACAGGTAATTATACAACCGGGGATGGGGGAGGCAACGAGGCAGCGGCGCCGGCAATGGGTGCCTCTCCCCCTTCTCTCCCCCGTCTATCGGCGCCACTGCCCCATTGCCAGCGCCGCTTCTCTCCCCCTGGCTATTGGCGCCGGCAATGGGGCAGCGGCACCGATAGCCTGGGAGAGAGAAGGGGCAACGGCACCGATAGACAGGGGGAGAGAAGGGGCAGCGACGCCGATAGCAGGGGGAGAGAAGCGGCGGCAGCAGGGACCCCAGGACAGGCAGGGGCAGAGAAGCCGGCAGTGGTGGCGGTCTCTGCACCTGAAAAAGCCGCTGCAGTTCATTGATTTAAAGCGCCCACTTTAAATCATTGAACTGCAGCGGCTTATCGGCGTATAACACGCAGGTAGACTTTAGGCTAAAAATTTTTGCCTAAAAAATGCGTGTTATACGCCGATAAATACGGCATTTAATCTGGTTGTCAAGTGGTTCCTGAAGTGTTCACCCATCTGCAAGACATCCTAACAATGGGAAGGAAACTTTGCATGCACTTCAGCCACTCGTACACTACAAAGCACACCCTCCTTGAGCTGCAGCGTCAGAACCGTATCCCCCAACATAGTCTGATTTGCAATGTTTCCACGCGTTGGAATTCCACCCTCCGTATGTTCGACCGACTATACGAACAGAGAAAATCCATCAGCAATTTCTTGATGATCCAAGCGGATAGGGGGACTCCACTGTGTAACTTCAATGTCATCCAGTGGCAGCTCGTAAGTGACACCTGCCGTTTGCTCAGGCCCTTTGAGGAATCCACATTATTAGCCAGGATTGCGGGATAAATAAATTCATTCCACTGCTTTATTTATTACAACACATGTTGGAAATGATGGCTGGTCAGGGCACTGGAGACGTGGTGCCTACATCTCACGTCCACATGAGCCCTGGGGGGCTGTGGAGGAGGAGGGGCACAGAGGAGCACAGTTTAGGTATTGTGAGATGGACGGTTTTTCTAGTCATCTGACAGGAGAGGAGTAGCAGGAGAAGTTAGAGGAGCTAGAGGGTTATAAGGAAAGCGAGACAGAGGACCCAGACACAGGCAGTATGCAGTGGAGAGAGAGGCAGGGAGTCCCTCTGAGTCACTTGCTCACTTGCTTGCATAGTGACCGCCGAATTGTCTCACTACCGGCACAAAATGGGGGCCTTTTTTACACCCACTGAGAGTGAGGACAAATTGACCTACTACAAAGACATCCTATGTAGTCAGTTGGTCGATACCTATCTGCGCCATTGTCCATACTCTCGCAGGTATGACTCGGAGGGCCTCCTGCACTCACCATCCACTGCCATGGCTGCTGGGAAGGGGTGGGTGGCAGGAGCAATACCAGCTCCATCAGAGGCAGCTTGAGTCTACAGTCACTGATGAGTAGCTTTCTTCACCAGCATAGTGAAGCAACTCATCAGCAGCAGGTAGACCTGGAGCAGGAATTGAACCAGTAGGTGGGGGCATACCTTGACATGACCATGCCAACACACCTTGAAGATCCACTTGACTTCTGGGCAGCCAAACTTGATTTGTGGCTGCAACTAGCTTTTGCACTGGAAAAGCTGTCCTGCCTGGCCAGTAGTGTGCCATCAGAGCGGGTGTTTAGTGCGGCGGGGGCCATAGCCACCCCAAGGAGAACTCGAAAATGTGGAGAGACTCACCTTTGTGAAAATTAATCAGGCATGGATGAGTCAGGATTTCCAACCACAAATGCCTGATGCATGTGAGTAGATTGACCATGGTGTTACACCAACATTTCATAAATATGGATTGTACCAAAGAGATTTAAGGCGCTGCTCCCCAGTTACAAACATTCCTCTGCATCAGACTTTTTTTCACCCACCTTCGTCACCAGGTACTGGTATTTCCACCCACCACACCACTCTGTCACCGGGTCACTTTCAGGACTCTTGATGCTGCTGCTGCCACCTCCAGGCTGTCTCATTCAGCCACTATATGGTCTCTTCATGCTTCAGCCACCTCCAGGCTGTGCCATTCATCCAATATATGGTTTACTGATTCTTCAGCCAGCTCCAGTCTGTGTCATTTAGCAACTACATGGTTTAGTGATGCTGCTGGTCCTAGGACATTACCTACATATGTTTATGGTAGCACTAGGTACCATACATCTTCAATGGAAATTTCAAAATTCATCTTTTATTTTTAGAGATTGTGAGGCCCTATTGTCTCCTCATCTGCCACCAATTCCACGCTGTGCCATTCAGACAATATATGGTCTCTTCATGCTGCCACAAACTCCAGGCTGTGCCACGATTTCCACCCACCAGTGCCTGATGCATCAGAGTAGATTTACCATGGTGCCACACCAACACTTTACAAATATGGATAGTGCCAAAGAGATTTAAGGCGCTGCTCCCCAGTTACAAACATTCCTCCGCAGAAAACCTTTTTTCACCCGCTTTCATCACCAGGTACTGGTATTTCCACCGCACCACTCTGTCACTGGGTCACTTTCAGGACTCCTGAAGCTGCTGCTGCCACCTCCAGGCTGTCTGTGTCATTCAGCAACTACATGGTTTAGTGATGCTGCTGGTCCTAGGACATTACCTATATATGTTTGTGGTAGCACTAGGTACCATACATCTTCAATGGACATTTCAAAATTCATCTTTTATTCTTAGAGATTGTGAGGCCCTATTGTCTTCTCATCTGCCACAAACTCCAGGCTATGCCAGGATTTCCACCCACCAATGCTTGATGCATCAGAGCAGATTGACCATGGTGCCACACCAACACTTCACAAATATGGATAGTGCAAAATATATTTTAGGTGCTGCTCCCCAGATACAGACATTCCTCCACATCAGACCACAAGTAAGTATTGAGGATATGCATTAGCTAAAATTTTACTTTTCTTAGGATAAAATACATGTCCCCAATTTTTTTTTTTAAATCAAACAAAAGGAAAGGTGTGCAAAAAAATGTGTGACCTACACCACCAAGTATTGATGTGAAGCAAAGACCACCAAAAGGTGAAAGGGAACAACAGATTGTTCATTGTAACCGGTGGGGGTAATAACTTCCCCTGTAAAGCCCTACTCTCGCATTATTAATTCCCTTCATGGCAAGGGTTACACGCCCTAAAAACCTCTCCCTATTTCCACCTACAAACACTGCCATTTCACAGGGTTTTTAGGTGGAAATAGGTAGAGTTTCCTGTGTGGGGCCGCCCTTTTTATGGTGAGTAACACTTGCGAAGAAGGGAATTAATAGGGCAAGAGTAGGGTCTTAAAGGGGAGTTTTTTACCCCCACCTGCTACAAAGGACAATACGTTGTTCCCTTCCACCTTTTCAAGGAAAGTGTTACTCGTCTTAAAAAGGGCGGCTCCACACAGGAAACTCTCCCTATTTCCATCTAAAAATCCTGGGAAATGGCAGTGTTTGCAGGTGGAAATAGGGAGAGGTTCCTGTGTGGATCTGCCCTTTTTAGGACAAGTAACACCTGCCAAGAAGGGAATTAATAATGCGAGAGCAGGGCCTTACAAGGGAAGTTTTTACCCCCATCAGTTACAATGAACCGTATGTTGTTCCCTTCCACCTTTTAGAGGTCTTTGCATGACATCAATACTTGGTGGTGTAGGTGGCACATGGTGTTTTTTGCACACCTTTCCTTTTGTTTGATTTAAAAAAATATTTGGGGTACATATATTTTATCCTAAGAATATTATTAAAAGTTACATTTTACTTCATGCATATCCTCAATACTTACCTGTGCACACTAACACTTTTAGAAAAGAGACTGTTTTCTTATGCCTACCTGCCTCAGCTACTATTCTGATCCTGCCACCCACCTGATGCCACATATCTGATGCCAAGTTTTCCTTTTTTCACCCATTTAATCACTCCTTTAAATCCTTCCTTGCTTGGCTGAGCTGTACTTACAGCTGTCAGCTGCAGGCACAGCTCAGCCCCAATATTTCCAGGTTCGTGCGAGCAGAACCTGGCAATGTTCGAAAGTCCGGCAAAGCTGCGCACCCCTCGAAGTTTGGATATAAACCTGTTTTGAGGGACCTGGCTCGCTCAATTCTATTGGAAACCTAGAGGGTACTTAGACTCATGGGGGGAGATTTATCAAAACCTGTCCAGAGGAAAAGTTGCCCAGTGGCCCATAGCAACCAATCAGATAGCTTCTTTCACTTTGCAGAGGCCTTGTTAAAAATGAAAGAAGAAATCTGATTGGTTGCTATGGGCAACTTTTCCTCTGGACAGTTTTTGATAAATCTCCCCCAGGATTCCCAAAAGTGCATTACACCAAAAAATGCATTTTGAGTTCATAAAACAATAATGGACAAAATAGTGCTGGTGTGCTGTATGTATCTTTAATTTTTATCAAAATTAATTTGATTTAGTTTAATGGGATTTTATTGAAAATGAATATAATTTTTACAGAATAATGTTGTGTTAGATGCTAGTTCATATAGCCTGTGTACCTTCAGTGGACCTTCGGTTGTCTGCCAATGTAAAGTATATTTACACATCGCATTTCATTTTAACAGAAGTGTCGCTCTATGTTACAGCCATCATTCTGCTATTGAGTACAGTGCAGTGCCTGTACAGTAAGTGCATCATAACAGTTTGATATTGGTCTTCAAAGCACTCCTGTGTGCAGTATTTCTCCACAGGAGTCCTGAATGGGTTAATATTCACAGAATGATTACACATTTAAGTTGTCTACAATCAGAAATCATACATTTGTTTATTCATGACAATAACCTATTCAATTGTAATAGCTTTGTAACTAAACATAATAGTAAAAAGCTCATTTTTCCAGCAGGTCGGTACACTGCCAATGGCTATATCGAGCATTATTGAGTGAAGCCTTTTTTGTAAAGTATAAATAAAAATACACACAAATGAAGATTAATTCACAGTGGCAAACTGGTCAATGGAACCCTTTGGGCTTCTGTAAAGACTAAAGAAGTTTAATTAGTGAATATACGAGATTTATTTTCCCAGTATTCAACGCAAATAACAACTTGTAGAACTCGCATGGCCTCCTTGAAATAAAACACATTATTTTGTTATTGTTCTCAGTGTATCTATTGTTTTAAAGCAGAAATGGATGTCCAGCGCTCGGTGCAGTAAAATCAAGTACTTTATTAAAGGAGCATCATATACAAAACGTATAGCAGGACAAACGCCTGCCATACGTTATGTATTTGATGATCCTTCAATAAAGTACATGGTTTTACTGCACCGAGTGCTGGACATCCATTTCTGCTTTGCTGTATCCGGTCCGGAAGGGCTTCCAGCCCGTCCGAGCATGTGTGTTGGCGGTACGAGAAAGAGAGCTGTCTGCAGATTGTGTTTGCTTTTATATCTATTGTACTAGGTATGAGACACTTCTATCAAACTGAGGATAAAGAAAGTTTCACAAAATTCGTTTTGGATTTAAGCTTCATGCTTTTTAATGCAAATCCAGTATACAAATAAACCGTAGTGGCATAGTACCCAATGGCTCTCCTGTAGACAGGGTTGAGCAATAATGTTTATGCTCTCAGCATGAATGACTGCAGGAGGACAGAACTATAGGATTCAATTCACAGCTAGTATCCCCTAAATTTATGAGGAATATTCAATTGTTATTCCATTATTTTTAATGCCCTGTATGCTTCTTTATGTTACAAAACCTGTCTTGGGAAAATGTATAGTCTGCAGATGAAGCTAAAATAGTTGTGCTACAGTGCAGTTCTGTGTGAAGTTACCTAAGAACGGATTTACCTTAGCTAAAGCATCGCTAGTCTCTTAGTAAATGTAAAGCACTGGAAGCTGAACTTAAAAGAGTACCAGTGGCATACTAAGGGGGGGCGGGGGGTGGCCCGCTCCGGGTCCCGCTCACAAGGGGGGTGCCAGGGCGGACTGACCCGCCGCCGCCTCCACTACTGAGGATCCGGGACACTCGTCCCAGATACCCAGCAGACAGCGGTGCCTTCTCCTGTATGCCTGATACATGCACATACAGGAGAAGGCGTCCCCTCTGTGTGAGCTAGTGATGTCCGGTTCATGAGTGATTCGTTCTTTTGATCCGGTTCTTTTCAATGATCCGGATGATTCAGTTCACTAGATTAAATGAATCGTTTAAAACGGTTCAATCAGTAACTGCACTGGTAACCAGCCTCAGGGATCGGGTTACAGGCAGCAGCAGGGACGGACTGACAGGTCCTGAGTGGCGCCTGCGGCTGACAGTACTTCTTTTAAAATCTTATTTAAATGCTTAAACTCCCAGCCATTGAATAGCAGCGATCTCCGCACAAAGCATAAGTACAGTGACTGCCCTTGTCAGCCCGACCAATACCTGCTCTTTACTTACTGAATACTGTAGGACCTGTGGTAATCATGTGACCAGTGGGGGTGCCTCCAGCTGTCCCAGCCAGGGTGCCTCCAGCTGTTGCAAAACTACAACTCCCAGCATGCCTGTTCAGGCATGCTGGGAGTTATAGTGTTGCAACAGCTGGAGGCACACTGTTTGAAAAATGAAAGTGATAAACTTATTCACATTGCTGTGAGATCAATGTAATGATTGCTGAACGTTAGGGGACATGACAATTTTAGATGTTAGAGACATGACATGGAGTCAGTGAGCTGGTCTGCACTGTCCTGTACTGGAAATCTGTTGTACGGGTCATGGAGTCAGTGAGCTGGTGCCTGGTCCTGTACTGGAAATCAGATCAGACGGCTCTTTGAGTCAGTGAATCAGTGATCAGGTACTGACTGGGACTGTAAGGAGTAGGTGACAGTACAGCGGATCTCTCACTCTAGGATGATATTACAAGGGGGGGGATTCAGTGGATCTGTGTAAGGCTGGGTTCACACTACGATTTGTAACTACGGTTCCCGTATATGGCTGAGAGGAGGGGGCAGGGCTTAATCGCGGCGCGGTCCACCACGTTTCTGCCTGCGGTCGGGAAACAACATACGGCCGAAAACGCAGCCGACCGGAGGCTGCGGTTCACTCCGGTCGGCTCATAGAGTGCGGGCGCCGCAATTAAGCCCCGCCCCCTCGTCCCAGCCGTATACGGGAACCGTAGTTACAAATCGTAGTGTGAACCCAGCCTTATAAGAATTATATACATATGTACATTACTCTCAGAATTGGGAGTAGAATATAATGGAAGGGGGTTTGGCCAATCGCAAATGCAGAGTGTGACATCATCACCACGACTGCCTCCATGTCACTCCCCACACTGCCAACTGGTTCCCCCCCACCCCACCCCCCTTCCAATATATTCTATTAAGCCTCATACACGGCAGGTATTAATAGACTCAGAGAAAGGGTTAAGGCCAATCGGCAGTGTGGGGAGTGACTGGGAAATAGTTACTAGGGAGTCACAACCCCCCACCCACTCCTTTTCACATTAAGAACCGAGGAGTCGGTTCATGAATCGGTTCATTTCAGTGAATCACTCGAAATGAACCGATTCACTTTAGTGATCCGGACTTTCCATCACTAGTGTGAGCCGCATCTGCAGCTACATAGAGGAGACGTGACCTCCGTCCCCACGCAGCACGCAGTACAGGCACTGGTGACGTCACTTATCCGGCGCCTGTACTGTGGAGGGGAGAAGATGCGGGCACTGAGCATCCTTTTTTAATTTTTTTTCTCAACTCTGCATACACCTATGGGAAGGGGAGGGGGGGTTACTCTACATATACCTATGGAGAAGGGGAGGGGGGTTAATCTACATATATCTATGGGGAAGGGGAGGGGTTACTCTACATATACCTATGGGGAAGGGGAGGTGGGGTTACTCAACCATATACCTATGGGGAAGGGGAGGGGTTACTCTACATATACCTATGGGGGAGGGGGGTATTCTACATATACCTATGGGGAAGAGGGGGGGTGTAGCTGCATATACACATGGGAAAGAGGGGGGTGTAATTGCAGATACACCTATGGGAAAGGGGGGGGTGTAACTGCATATACCTATGGGAAAGGGGGGGGTGTAACTGCATATGCCTATGGGAAAGAGGGGGGATGTAACTGCATATACCTATGGGAAAGGGTGGGTGTAACTGCATATACCTATGGGAAAGAGGGGGGGTGTAACTGCATATACCTATGGGAAAGGGTGGGTGTAACTGCATATACCTATGGGAAAGAGGGGGGGTGTAACTGCATATACCTATGGGAAAGGGGGGGTGTAATTGCATATACCTATGGGAAAGGGGGGGTGTAACTGCATATACCTATGGGAAAGAGGAGAGGGGATGTAACTGCATATACCTATGGGAAAGAGGAGGGGGGATGTAACTGCATATACTTATGGGAAAGGGGGGGGTGTAACTGCATATACCTATGGGAAAGGGGGGTGTAACTGCATATACCTATGGGAAAGGGGGATGTAACTGCATATACCTATGGGAAAGAGGAGGGGGGATGTAACTGCATATACCTATGGGAAAGGGGGGGGTGTAACTGCATATACCTATGGGAAAGGGGGGTGTAACTGCATATACCTATGGGAAAGAGGAGGGGGTAACTGCATATACCTATGGGTAAGGGGGGTGTAACTGCATATATCTATGGGAAAGAGGGGGGGTGTAACTGCATATACCTATGGGAAAGGGGGGGATGTAACTGCATATACCTATGGGAAAGAGGGGGGGGGAGTAACTGCATAGACCTATGGGAAAGAGAGGGGGTGTAACTGCATATACCTATGGGAATGAGGGGGGTTTGTAACTGTATATACCTATGGGAAAGAGGGGGGTTGTAGCTCTGCTTATACCTATGGGAAAGAGGGGGGAGGTAACTCTGCCTATAGCTATGGGGAAAGGGGAGGAAAGGGGGTGGGGTAACTGCCTATACCAATGGGGAAGAGGGGGGTAACTCTGCCTATACCAATGGGGAAGAGGGGGAGGGGGGAATCTGCCTATACCTATGGGAAAAAAGGGGTTTAACTCTGCCTATACCTATGGGAAACAGGGGAGGTTTTTTTTTTAACTCTGCCTTTACCTATGGGGAAAGGGGGTGGGGGGACTCTGCTGCCTATACTTAAGGAGAAAGGGGGGTTAACTCTGTTCCTATACCTATTGGGAAGGGGGTTTAACTCTGCTGCCTATACCTACAGGGAAGGGGGGCTACCTAACTTTATACCTGGATGCCTAACTACTTACCTACATACCCAGCTACCTAACTATGTACATACCTGGCCTTCATACATGGCTGCCTAACTACCTAGCTAGCCCCCTACCTACCTAACTTGTCACCTACCCATAAATCTGGCTTCCTGATCTACCTACCTAGTTACTTATTTACCTGGCTACCTACCTACCTGCCCGTTTACTGTGCAGGACACCAAGGAGGGCATTATTACAGTTTGTGGGCCTATAGATGGGAAGATTGTGTAGAGGAGGGGAGGGCACTGAATATATGCAGAGTCTGACATGTTTTTCCTGCAGATAGTTAAGAGATCCACATGGCGGTCTTATCCGGACGGAGAAGAAAAGGAAAGAGGATGCCGCTGATTAGAAAAGACATAATTGTGAGTCCCAAAATGTAACTGTAATCACTTATATGGTGAACACATCCTGTGTACAGCTGATATCTATCGCTATATGGTCCTGTATATAATCACTTACCGGTATACAGATCCTTTATAGTATACTGGTCTGTGTATAGTGGTTTTATTCAGTACAGTATGGCGGTATTATCCAGTTATTGAGTGGTGGTATACATTTACTCCTTGTATACCAGTATTATTGGTCATGGAAATTAACCTATGTTAAAGTGTTTCTTATATATATAAATTTTAGTTTATTGTGTGTGGGATTTAGGTGGAATAGGGGCATGGCAGAAGATTGACGAGCTGCAGAGCCTAGTAGGGGCCCGTGCTTTTTTTTGGTCCGTGGGCCCAGAGTGTTGTCAATCCGCTCATGGGAGGGGGTGTAATTAAGGGGGGGGAGGAGGGGGGTAAATAATGGGGGGGGGAAGGGAGGGGGTGCCAAACAAAGGGTCCGACTCGGGTGCCAAATGCTCTAGGTACGCCCCTGAAGAGTACTAGACATTTCTTCCCCCATCCGAAGCCCCCCTGTCTACCGGTAAACAGAGTGAACTTCATTCTGTGCCAGATGATGGGCACCCACAGCAATCACGTCCCCTCAATTTAAGGGGTACTCCGGCCCTGAGACATCTTATCCCCTATCCAAAGGGTAGGGGATAAGATGTCTCACCGCAGGGGTCCCACCGCTGGGAACCCCCGCAATCTTGTATTCGCCACCCAACTGTTTGAGCTGCACGCAGCGGTGCCAGCTCACAAACAGCCGGGTGGCGATCATGGGGCTGGAGTATGATGACGTCATGACTCCGCCCCTGTGTGACATCACCCCTGCCCCCGCTATGCAAGTCTATGGGAGGGAGCGTGACAGGTGTGACGGTCGTGACGTCACACGGGGCGGAGTCGTGACATCACGATACTCTGGCCCCGTGGTTGCCACCCGGCTGTTTGTGAGCTGACACCGCGGTGTTCATCTCAAACAGGTGCGTGGCGAATACAAGATTGCAGGGGTCCCCAGCGGCGGGACCCTCGCAGTGAGACATCTTATCCCCTATCCTTAGGATAGGGGATAAGATGTCTTAGGGCCGAAGTACCCCTTTAATGTATATGGGAGGAGGCGTGATGGCTGTGTACTAGCTGTCATGCCCTCTCCCATGGATATGGCGTGACGTCACGAAGATGGAAGCTCCAAGCATAGGGGATAAGATATATGGGCCGAAGTACCCCTTAAAAGAAACAGTCAGGTCTATTGTTTTCCGCATATCATGCACACTCACTATCACTAGTCCTTCAGCATCATTTGTTTTATTCCAGCTGTACCTATGTGTATCAATTCTCTAACTCGGTCATGTGATCACCAGTCTGACTATCTAAAGCTGCTTTATGGTTACAAAGTATGTCATTTTTGTGTCTGATTTCTTGTAAACTACCAGATGACATCATGACCCACCAGATCCCTTCCAGCAGTTAACAGATCCATCCTATCTCTGTGTGCTGAGGCTGTGTTTGCACATTGCATTTTTTTCCTGCTTTTGTAATGTGCTATCTTACTGAAATTGTGCAAATCATGGTTAAAAAGAATGTGTCATTTTTACCCTGATTTTTGAAAATCGCAGCAAAACCTGCTTAAACACAGTAAAAATATGAAAAGTAGTATAACATTTAAACATGTGAACCACCTCAACTGTGATTATGTGTCAAATTATTTTTGTCTCATGGCAATATATAAAACACACTTTAATAAAAAAAAAAAAAAATGCATCTAAACTGCATGTAATGTGAATTGACCCCAACCCATTTATGAGTCTAATGATTCTCCTGGATGACCTCCAGCAGCAGCAGCCTAATTAGATGACCAGCTAAGTTGATCAAACACCACACCCGAAGCCAGAGGATTCATGGGAAATGTAGGCTGTATTTAGGACCCACATCATTGTGTATTTGTAAACCTTAATAGTGCATGCCACATCAGTAAAAAGAGGTAAGCAAAAGGCGAACACGATAACCTCTTCATTATTCTCCAATGATAGCCAATGCTGAACTATGTAAGCAAAAAAAAATAATAATTCCTGGTGTGTTTCTTTAACCCCTTAACAATGCAGGCTGTAAATGTACGTCCTGGTGTGGCGGTACTTAGCGTACCAGGACGTACATTTAAGTCTTGTACATGACCACGAGCATCGGACCTATGCTCGGGTCATGTGCGCCAGGTCCCGGCTGCTATCAGGTTGGGAAACACTAAGTTAGAAAACAGACAATGTTTTCTAACCAGTGTGTCTCCAGTTGTTGCAAAACTAAAACTCCCAGCATGACCAGAGTGGAATGTTGGGAGTTGTATTTATGCAACAACTGGAGAACAGTTTGGAGTCCACTGTGTAGATGTTGCAGAACTACAACTCCCAGCATGCCCAGAAAGTCCAGGCATGCTGGGACTTGTAGTTCTGTAACATCTCGCCCTTCAGATGTTGCAGAACTACAACTCCAAGCATGCCCAGACTGCTCAGACATGCTGGGAGTTGTAGTTTGGCAACATCTGAAGGGTCAGATTTTGCCAAACTACAACTTTCAGCATGCCTGGATAGTCTTGGCATGATTGGAGTTGAAGTTTTGCAACATCTGGAGGGCTACAGTTTGGACACCACTGTATAGTGGTATCCAAACTGTGTCCTTCCAGAGGTTGCAAAACTATAACTTCCAGCATGCCCAGACTGCCCAGGCATGCTGGGAGTTGTAGTTCTGCAACATCTGAAGGGCCAGATGTTACAGAACTACAAGTCCCAGCATGCCTGGACTGTCTGGGCATGTTGAGAGTTGTAGTTTTGCAACATCTGGAAGGGCACAGATTGGCAATCACTGCACAGTGGTGTCCAAACTGTGGCCCTCCAGATGTTGCAAAACTACAACTCCCAACATGCCTGGAGTTGTAGTTTTAAAACTCCTAGAAGCAGCAGTGAAGATCACTTTACAGCAATCTTTACTGCTGCCTCAGACGTTGCCGCCGCTTCATCCACTAGCCTGCGTCTCCTTTCTGCTGCCGGTCCCCTGTCCCCGTGTGTTCTCCAGGTATCTGCCGCCGTTCCCCCTCCCCCCCACATCAACAGCCTCCGCAGCCATTGCCACCATCTTCCCCCGCTCTGCTCGGACTTCTAGGGGAGGGGAAAGCAGTGGAAATTAACTTGCACCTATTCTTTAGGATGATCGACCCGAACAGCCCGGAATAGCCACCTCCCCCCCCCCCGCATCAACAGCCTTCGCAGCCATTGCCGCCATCTTCCCCCGCTCTGCCCGGACTTCTAGGGGCGGGCAAAGCAGGGGAAATTGACTTTCCCTGCCAACTCGCACCTATTCTTTAGGATGATCGACCCGATCAGCCCGGAATAGCCACAAATCACCAATCTGAATTAATCGGCAATTTGCTGCAATTGCCGACATGGGGGGGTCCTCAGGACTCCTCCAGTGGTTTGCACGGGGTGCCTGCTAAACGATTTCAGCAGGCATCCCGGCCCAGTCACCGTCCGACGAGCGTCAGCGACTGGAATTCCCATGGACGTACATGTACACCCTGGGTCCTTAAGTACCAGGGCATCAGGGCGTACCTGTACACCCTGGGTCCTCAAGGGGTTAATACAACAGTGTCAAAAAAGGTAACAGGGAGTCTTGTCTTACTTCAGGTGTACACAATTGGTCACAACTGGATTGGTGTGAATGCAGTTAACAAATCCCACTGTCATGACCAACTGGGGGACAGGGAGAGTGAGCCCTAACTGACCCTATAACCAGCACCAGAGTTAAGGAGAACTCTGGCTAAATAACTCCACCTGAGTTCTCATTCATTCAGAGCATTAACTATTCCCTATCCACGTGGAATAGCAAACTGCTCTGAACAAACTAGTGTGTGAATACATACCAAAACAGAAAAATACGAAAACAAATAAACGGACATTACACCCACTATCTCTGTTCTTTTCATTTTATACATTGGACATGTGATCAGTAAAGTTTCATTTTACACATTGAACATGCGATCAGTAATGTTTCATTTTACACATATGACATGAGATCAGTCAGGTTATTTGTGAATCAACCCATAAGGCCCTATTGACAAGTGACTGGCTCCAAAAGAGATCTCCTAAATGGGATTGTCTCAATTCAGTTCACTGCCACAGAAACCCAACATTCATAAAATGTATTGGACATGGGTAAAAATATATATTACTAGTAGTTCTTAGCAATAACTGACTAATTAGTTTTTTTCAGAGTTTTGCAGGGGATTCCTAATTGATAATAATGGTAATTGATACATTTCAAAATGTAAGGTTTTATTTTCAGAAGAACTTCAAAACCAGTCAAATATTTAAAATTACACAAAATAATAATGATAATGACAGCTACAGTCTGGATCTTCCAAGTATTCTCCACTCCATTTTTTTTTATATATGACAAAATTATTTCTAACTCTATCATATTCTTTATGGTAAATATTTATTTTCATATTGGAATATAAATTCATTCTAGCTAAGCTTGGGGTAATAACGGAGAGAAAAACTTAAGCAGTCATATAGAGACTTCAAATCAATAGCAGAAAAAATACCGCAATCTCACTGATTGGCTTTTTGTGGGAATAAATTGACTTTTTACTGAACAGAACAGAAGGCATTGGAATTCTTTCCTGTTATGGAGCGAGGAGTGAGTAATGTTCTATTTCAGAGGCAGAGTCTCATTGAATGATTCTGAATCGAATGGAATATCTAAGAACATCATTTACATTTAGTAGATGAAAAGCATTTTTATAGTGTGGAGTACAGGTATTGCATTATATGATATATTCATATATTTCATTATCTACTTTATTTCTCATAGCTATTGAAAATATATGAATACAGACCTAAACATGACAGAGACCACAGTGCCTTCTACTAGTAATATACAGTACATTGCATCTGCAGATGTTTTTCCTTACTATTTATCGTGACCTTATTTTTTTTCTAGAAATATTTAAATTGCTTTTGCTGAATACCAGTAGTGACAAATAGAGATAAGCAAATCGAAGCTGACAAACCCGAATTCATTACGAATTTCAGGAAATATTCGATTTGCAACAAATGCGAATATCGCTGTGTTTCTATCACGCAAATCGCTTCATTAAACTCAATTTACTGCAGTGCTGGATCCAGGGCCTCTAAAATGGCGGATCCACATGTCATTACATGGGGCAAGGAACGCTTTGAAGGCAGGAAGGCAAGGCGGGAAGGGAAGTAGGCAGGATGACCCTGAATCACATGCAGGATGCAACCTATCAGCAGCCAGTCACCCCTGTGATGTCACAGCCCTATATATTTGGCAGTCATTTTGCAGATCGTCATATCATTCATTACTCTGCATACAGATAGGACGGACATCGCTGTGTGTTACACAGAAAAGCTCATTCCAGCAGCGTTTCATATCCAAGTCATATCAACGTTCTGGTGGACAGAGAGCAGTGTTTTTTTCACTGAAAAGGATGTTTACTGCAGCCATTAACCCCCCAGTCACTTTCTTCGTTATAGTATTAAAGAGAGGGGCAGATAGCTGTGTGTTGCCTCATACTTTTCAACAAGCTGCCTCAACTTCATAAACCTTAGCAGAGGAGGCAGGAATAATTTTTTAGCGCAATTCAGTGTCTTTGTTCCACAAAAAATAATCTGCTGGTTATACTAGTCTGTAGATGGTATAATACCCAGCAAACCATTCCTAATAGTCTTTAACAGAGTGCAATTTTGTATTTAGTACACATCTTTTTTTTTGGCTGCAGCACTGTTGTGTACTGCTGGTGTTTTTTACAATAAAAAAACATTTTTAAGGGTACTGTAGCGCTTTTTTCTGCCCTCATAAGTGCACACCGCATACGTACATCTAAGTAGTGTACTATTTTGTACCTGTTAATCTGTCAAGGGCCTACATACTGTGAAGGTCCAAGCACTAGTACTCACCGGATGGTGTTTTACAAAAATACAGAGTTTTTAATTCATATTGTAGCGCATTTTTCTGCCCTCATCAGTGCATACCGCATACGTACATCTAAGTAGTGTACTATTTTGTACCTGTTAATCTGTCAAGGTCCTACATACTGTGAAGGTCAAGGAAAAAGTACTCACCGGCTGGTGTTGTACTCAGATTCTTTTTAAGTGTACTGTAAAGCATTTTTCCGCCCTCATCAGTGCATACCACATACCTACATCTAAGTAGTGTACTATTTTGTACCTGTTAATATGTCAAGGGCCTAGATACTGTGAAAGGCCAGCTAAAAGTGCAAACCTGCTGCTGTTGTAGACAAATACTGTTGTCACGCAGCGGGACCCGGAGGCAGCGGGACCCGGAGCGCTCACAGCGTGCCTCTGCATGCAGCGCTCCGCTCAGCACTGCTGACCGCGAGCGCTGCTCCCTTATCACCGGAGGGGACGGGATCCGAGGCACGGGACGTGCCCGTTCTCGGATCGCGCCCCATGTCACTCACCTCACGCCTCCGTCTGCTTCCTCCTGGCACGCGCGGCCCCGCTCCCTAGGGCGCGCGCGCGCCGGCTTGCTGAAATTTAAAGGGCCAGTGCACCACTAATTGGTGCCTGGCCCAATCATTGCAGGCATTGCATTGGATAATATCCATTTCCCCTTCCTGCCCTTGCCGGATCTTGTTGCCTTGTGCCAGTGAAAGCGTTCCCGTGTGTCCATTGCCTATGAATCTAGACCCTTGCCATTGCCCTTGACTACGAACCGTTGCTGCCTGCCCTGACCTTCTGCTACGTCTGACCTTGCCTTTTGCCTAGTCCTTGTGTACCGCGCCTGACTCAGCAGTCAGTGAGGTTGAGTCGCTATTGGGTGGAACGACCTGGGGGTTACCTGCCGCAGCAAGTCCATCCCGCCTTGCGGCGGGCTCTGGTGAAAACCAGTAACCCCTTAGATTCCGTTTCCATGGTACGGCCCACGCCATCACCTCACTGACATAGAGGATCCACTACCTGTGTCATCCCTGCATACCACTCCGGATCCTGACAACTGTTTTAAGCATAGTGAAACGTATTGTACTCCCCTCATATACGCAAGTATGTCAGGCAGAGAAGTTCACAGAGGAGTGGCAGAGGCCTAAATGCCTCAGGCAGAGGTCGCAGGATACTAAGCGCGAGTGGCAACAGGAGTTGCAGCGAGAGGCCTGAGCTCCCGTTATCAGCTAGCGGTCGTGTCTCGACCAGTAACCCATATGCCGCTGTCGATAGGTTAACCCGGTTATCCACTTCATCACAAGTGACATCTGACACCCCCAGTCAACAGTCGGTTGGTTCCTCAGACACAACTCTCAGTTGGCATGGCCCGGGAGCAATCCCTGTCCTCCCATTGCCTCTGCCCTATGCTGTTCCCTCCCCTACAGAAGTATCTTATGCTGTGGGTTCAGCTCCACTATTCACTGAGGACGATCTAACAGTCAGCAGCTACTGCCCAACCAAGAAGTGGAGGAGACATCTTTGCTAGGCAGGCAAGTAGTGGTGAGGAGAGTGACGTGGGAGGCGGTGTTGCCAGAGTTCACGGTCCTGAAGCAGACACTGTTGAGGAACTTGAGGTGGACATCAGTTATGTGCAGACACTTGTCAATGATGATGAAGCTAATCGCAATTGGGAGCTGGGTACAGAAGGGGCTTCATCATCATCAGGCAAAGACAGTTGCAGGTTGCCCGTGAGGCAACAGCTGAGCCAGCAAGGTGGTAGCATGGTTGGCAGTCAGCATGGTAATAGAAGTGGAAATTCTGGAGCCAATCATGCCAGGGGGAAACCACCTGCTTTGTGGGAGGTAGTGGAACAGGGGTTCCTGGAGCCGTTGGCAGTAGCAGTCAATTAGTGCGGACTGTTTGTGGGAAAATCATCACTCAGCGGTGGGGCAGTTTTTCATCAAGCATCCGGAGGAGGTTCACATAGCCACATGCAAGATATGTCGGCAGAAGGTGAAGTGTGGCCAGGGTCCCAATGTTGGCACCACCTCCCTGCGTCAACATGTGCTTCGCCACCATAAAGCGGCCTGGGAGAACTGTGGCTCCAATGTAGTGGTCCAGCCTGCTGCATCACCCAGTGGCACGCCGCTCTTTCAGCCAGCCAAGGCTCCACCACCTCAGCTGAAGGGAGCTGTATGTCATACCCTCCTTCTGTCACTCCAGATTCTCCTGCTTCTCCTACTTTTAGTCAGCCATTCCGCCAACAATCCATCGGCGAAGCCATGTCCAAGAGGCAACAGTATGCGCCCACTCATCCAACGGTGCAGAAGCAGAATGTGCTCCTGTCTAAGTTGCTGATGCTGCAGTCCCTCCCTTTTCAAGTGGTAGACTCTGCACCTTTCAGAGTATTGATGGCTTGTGCCGAGCCGAGGAGGAGAGTGCCAAGCCGTCATTTCTATGTGAAGAAGGCAGTACCAGCCCTGCACAATTTTGTGGAAGAGAAGGGGGTCCAGTCCTTGAGCCTGTCGGCTTGGACAGGTCAGACCGCTTCCTCCTCCATGCTCTCAGTCCATTGTCCCTGTGACAGTGTGCGACTCCGCCTCCTCATCCTCCACCATGTCCTCAGCCTCCACTGCCCAGACAAGTCTCAGTGGCCCTTCACCATACCATGTGTGCAGGGCATGGCGGTGTCCTGCTGTTCTTCACATGGTTTGCCTTGGCGAAAAGAGTCACACAGGGGAGGAACTGCTAAATTCATTCATAAAGAAATCTGAGCATGGCTTACTCCACAAAAATTGGAAATGGGAACCATGGTGACTTACAACGGGAAGAACTTCTTGCATGCACTGTGATGGGGGGAACACTTCAGGTTGTGAAGCAGTTCCTGAAGTGTTCCCTCCATTTGCAAGACATCCTAACAATGGGAAGGAAACTTTGCATGCACTCCAGCCACTTGTTGTGGTTCGTGGCTTGGAAGAGTTATGTCCTAATATCCAATGCACAAATTAACACTACACACCCAAATACTGGCAGAAATAAAGATGTTTAATATGCAACTAACTAAACACACTCTAACTAAGAGAGAGAAAAGAGAAAAGATAATACTAATAGCTAGAAACTTAAATCTGCAGTGTAAGGAAACACATGTTCAACAATTATAGCAGAAGACACTATCTGTTTGCTATTTGGGTAGAATTTCCTTAATCTGTACAACTATTATATAGAAAACACACAAAAGAATATAACTGAAAATACTTCGCTTTGAGGAACCTTTACAGCAAGTATGAGCAACAAAGACAGGCATGGAAGTAGCTGCAGTCCTTTGTCTCAGGATCAGGCCAAACAAGAAATTGAAAGGGAGCTGGTGAGGCTGTTGTCCAGAGGAAGAAAGAGAGAGTTTGGTCACCTTCAATGGGTTTTATTGTGTTGTCTCCACCCCCTTTTCCAGCCCACATATGTTTACAAAAACACCTACAGGTTCCCTGTAAACATGCCTTGGAGATGCAAAACAGACAGCTGTTTGGGCATGCAGGGATTTGTAGTTTTGCAACAGCTGGAGGTCCACAGTTTGGAGATGTCTAAATTGTAGCCCTACAGATATTGCAAAACAGCTGTCTCGGCATGCCGGGAGTTGTAGTTGTGTACCTCCAGCTGTTGCATAACTACATCTCCCAGCATGCCCTTCGGCGATAAGTACATGCTGGGAGTTGTAGTTTTGCAACAGCTGGAGGCACACTGTTTGGAAAATACTGAGTTAGGTAACAGAACCTAACTGAAGGTTTTCCAACCAGTGTGCCTACAGCTGTTGCAAAAGTACAACTCCCAGCATGCACGGTCTGTCAGTACACGGTCTGTCAGTACATGCTGGGAAACAGCTGGAGGTACAGAGTACATTCACACAGGCAGGTTTACAGTAAGTTTCCTGCTTCAAGTATGAGCTGCGGCAAATTTTTCGCCGCAGCGCATAATCCTAGCGGTAAGCTCACTGTAAACCGCCGCCAGTGTGAATGTACCCTAAAAACACTACACTACACTAACACAAAATAAAGGGTAAAACACTACATATACACCCCCTTACACTGCCCTCCCCCCCCCCCCCCAATAAAAATGAAAAACTTATTGTACGGCAATGTTTCCAAAACCGAGCCTCCAGCTGTTGCAAAACAACAACTCCCAGCATTTCCGGACAGCCACTGACTGTCCAGGCATGGTGGGAGTTTAGCAACAGCTGTAGGCACCCTGTTTGGGAATCACTGGTGTAGGATAACTCTATGTCCACCCCTATGCAATCCCTAATTTAGTCCTCAAATGTGCATGGCGCTCTCTCACTTAGGAGCCCTGTCGAATTTCAAGGAAACAGTTTAGGGCCACATATGGGGTATTTCCGTACTCGGGAGAAATTGCACTACAAATTTTGGGGGGCTTTTTCTCCTTTTACCCCTTATCGAAAAGAAAAGTTGGGATCTACACCAGCTTGTTAGGTGAAAAAAAATTTTTTTTACACTAACATGCTGGTGTTGTCCTTTGCTTTTTATTTTCACAAGAGGTAGAAGGAAAAAAACACCTCCAAAATTTGTAACGCAATTTCTCCTGAGTACGGAAATATCCCATATGTGGGCGTAAAATGCTCGGCGGGGGCACAACAAGGCTCAGGAGTGAGAGTGCACTATGTACATTGGAGGCCTGAATTGGTGATTTGCACAGGGGTGGCTGATTTTACAGCGGTTCTGACATAAACGCAAAAAAATAAATGACCACATGTGACCCTATTTTGGAAACTACACCCCTCATGTAATGTAATAAGGGGTACAGTGAGCATTTACACCCCACAAGGGTCTGACAGATTTTTGGAACAGTGGTCCGTGAAAATGAAAATTTAAATTTTTCATTTGCACAGCCCACTGTTCCAAAGATCTGTCAAACGCCAGTGGGGTGTAAATGGTCACTGCACCGCTTATTAAATTCTGTGAGGGGTGTAGTTTCCAAAATGGGGTCACATGTGGGGGGAGGGGGGGTCCACTGTTCTGGCACCACGGGGGGCTTTGTAAACACACATGGCCCCTGACTTCCATTCCAAACAAATTCCCTTTTCAAAAGCTTGATGGCGCTCCGTCTCTTCTGAGCATTGTAGTGCGCCAGCAGAGCACTTGATTTCCACACATGGGGTATTTCCATACTCAGAAGAAATGGGGTTACAACTTTTGGGGGTCATTTTCTCCTAATACCCCTTGTAAAAATGTAAAATTTGGGGAAAAACCAGCATTTTAGTGAAAAACATTTTTTTTTTCATTTACACATCCGACTTTAACAAAAAGTCTTTAAATACCTGTGAGGTGTTAAGGCTCACTGTACCCCTTGTTACATTCCTTGAGGGGTGTAGTTTCCAAAATAGTATGCCATGTGTTTTTTTTTTTTTGCTGTTTTGGCACCATAGGGGCTTCCTAAATGTGACATGCCCCCCAAAAACCATTTCAGAAAAACTCACTCTCCAAAATCCCATTGTCGCTCCCTCCCTTCTGAGCCCTCTACAGCGCCCGCCGAACACTTGACATACACATATGAGGTATTTTCTTACTCAAGAGAAATTGGGTTACAAATTTTGAGAGGATTATTTTCCTTTTACCTCTTGTAAAAATTCAAAAACTTGGAACATGCGATAGTAAAAAATGAAGATTTTGAATTTTCTCCTTCACTTTGCTGCTATTCCTGTGAAACACCTAATGGGTTAACACACTTACTGAATATCATTTTGAATACTTTGAGGGGTGCCGTTTTTATAATGGGGTCATTTGTGGGGGGTGTCTAATATAATTTCTTACAACACGCCTACATCTCACAGCCACATGAACGTGTGGGATGAACTGGAAGAGGAGGAGGGGGAGGGGCACATGGAGCACAGTTTAGGTTTCGCCAAATGGGCATTTTTTCTAGTAATCTGACAGGAGAGGAGGAGCAGGAGCAGCCAGAGGAGCTAGAGGGTTATGAGAAAGGCGAGACAGAGGACCCAAACACACCGTGGCATTATGCAGTGGAGATGGAGGCAGGGAGTCCCTCCGAGTCACTTGCACAAATGGAGCAATGCATGCTCACCTGCTTGCATAGTGACAGCTAAATTGTCACCATTCGGCAGTGGGATGACTTTTGTATCTCCACTTTATTGGACCCTCGCTACTGCCACAAAATAGGGGCCTTTTTTTACACCCACTGAGAGGGTTGACAAAATGACCTACTACAGAGGCATCCTATGTAGTCAGTTGGCTGATGATGCCTAACGGCGCCATGGTCCATCCTCTCGCAGGTCTTAATTGGGGGGCCCCCTGTGCTCACCTTCCACTGCCATGGCTGCTGGGAAGGGGTGGGGTGGCAGGATCAGTACCAGCTCCACCAGCAGCAGCCTGAGTCTACAGTCGATGAGGAGTAGCTTTCTTCACCCGCATAGTGAAGCAACTCATCAGCAGCACCTGGAGCAGGACCTGAACCAGCAGGTGGTGGCATACCTTGACATGCTCATGCCAACACACCTTAAAGATCCACTGGACTTCTGGGCAGCCAAACTTGATCTGTGGCCACAGAGTGTGTCCTGGAAAAGCTGTCCTGCCCGACCAGTAGTGTACCATCAGAGCGGGTGTTTAGTGCGCTGAGGGCCGTATTCACCCCAAGGAGAACTCGTCTGTCCACAAAAAGTGTGGAGAGACTGACCTTTGTGAAGATGAATCAGGCATGGCTCAGCCAGGATTTCCAACCACCAATGCCTGATGCATCAGAGTAGATTGACAATGGAACCACACCAACAATTCACAAATATGGATAGTGCCAAACAGATTTAAGGCGCTGCTCCCCAGTTACAAACATTCCTCCGCATCAGACCTTTTTTCACCCACCTTCGTCAACGGTTACTGGTATACTGGTATTGACACCCACCACACCACTTTGTCCAGGGTCACTCTCAGGACTCCTGATGCTGCTGCTGCCACCTCCAGGCTGTCTCATTCAGCCACTAAATTGTCTCTTATCATGCTTCAGCCAACTCCAAGCTGTGCCTTTCAGCCACTATATGGTCTCTTAATGCTGGCATTAACTCCTGGCTGTGCCATTCAGCCACTATATATTCTCCTCATGCTGCCACAAACTCCAGGCTGTGCCGTTCAGCCACTCTATGTTTTCCTCATGCTTCAGCCACCTCCAGGCCATGCCATTCAGCCACTACATGGCTCTCCTCATGCTTCAGCCAAATCCAGGCTGTCCCATTCAGATACTATATGGTATCCCCATGCTGCCACCAACTCCAGGCAGTCATTCAGCCACTATGTGGTCTCCTCATGCTTCAGCCACCTCCAGGCTGTGCCATTCAGCCACTATATGGTCCCTTCATGCTTCACCACCTCCAGGCTGTGCCATTCAGCCACTATATGGTCTCCTCATGCTTCAGCCAACTCCAGGCTGTGCCATTCAGCCACTATATGGTCTCCCCATGCTGCCACAAACTCCAGGCAGTCATTCAGCCACAATCTCATTCAGCCACTATGTCATTCAGCCACTATGATCTCCTCATACTGATGTCACCTCCAGGCTCTGTCATTGTGCTGCCATGTGACATGTGACTCCTTGTTATATTTGGTCCTCTGCACCCACATGCCAGGGCCCGGGAAACTAAAACATGGGAATGAAAATGTCAATTTCAAAATCTTACATTTCTATTTAAAAATCTTACATTTCAATGGTCTCCTCATGCTTCTGCCAAATCCAGGCTGTGACATTCAGATACTATATGATTTCCTCATGCTTCAGCCAACTCCAGGCCGTGTCATTAAGCCCCTATATGGTCTACTCATCCTCCAGCCACCTCCAGGCTGTGTCATTCAGCCAATATATGGTTTACTGATGCTGCTGGGCCTGGGCCTAAAATTTTTTTATGGTAGCACTAGCCACCATAAATCTTCAATTTAAATTTCAAAATTACATTTTTAATCTTAGGTATTGTGAAGCCCTATTGTCTACTCATGCTGCTGCCAACTCCAGGCTGTGCCTATCAGACACTATATGGTCTCCTCATGCTTCAGCCAACTCCAGGCTGTGCCATTCATACACTATATGGTCTCCCCATGCTACCACAAACTCCAGGCAGTCATTCAGCCACTATATGGTCTCCACATACTGATGCCACCCCCAGGCTCTGTCATTGTGCTTCCATGTGACCCTTGCCTCCTTGTTATATTTAGTCCTTTGTACCCACATGCCGGGGCCCAGGACACTAAAACTTAGGAGTTAAAATTTTAATTTCAAAATCCTGAATTTCAAAATTCATCTTTTAATCTTAGGGATTGTGAAGCCCTTGTGTCTACTCATGCTGCTGTCAGCTCCAGGCTGTGCCATTCAGCCACTATATCGTCTCCTCATGCTGCCAACACCTCCACACTGTGTCATTCAGCCACTATATGGTCTCCTTATGCTGCCAACACCTCCATGCTGTTTCATTCAGCAACTATATGGTCTCCTCATGCTTCAGCCACATCCACGCTGTGTCATTCAGCCATTATATAGTCTCCTCATGCTGCCAACACCTCCACGCTTTGTTTGTTCACATCTGGGTCCATGCCATACGGCATCAAGCAAGTCTTTTCCAGGCCTCCAGGCAGACTGTTCACCAGCTTCCAACCTTGGAGCTAACGCAGGGAAGAACTTCACATACAGCTCTCTCTGGCAGTGTGAGCTGCATCTAGCAAATCCTCCTCAGCTGGTGAAACAGGTTTCCTTTAAGGCCAGCAAAAGGCAGCCTGGATTGTGGGGAATGACCCCCACCCGGCACTTGGTCATTCCCAGTAAAAGCCGGATTGGCATTCCAGCCATACTACGGCCACAGTGTCAGACTGCTTCGCAGCACAGACACTGACTAAATACCGACTCTTACTTCACCAAGGCCAGGAGCCTTGGTGACACATATTGCCCATCCACCACGATGCCTTTCACCTTCTCACATACCCCCCCCCCTTTTGTGCAAGCCTGAGGGGGTGAACACTTGTGCAACAGTGGACTTGTGACAGGGCATCGGCGTTGCCTAGCAAACGACCCGCTCTGTGTTCCACCTTGAATTTGAAATTCTGTAATGAAATAAACCACCTGGTGACCCTAGCATTCTTGTCCTTGGCCTGGCACATCCACTTAAAGGGGTACTCCGGTGAAAAACTTTTTTTTTCTTTTTATTATATCAACTGGTGCCAGAAAATGAAACAAATTTGTAAATTATTTCTATTAAAAATCTTAATCCTTCCATTACTTATTAGCTGCTGAATACTACAGAGAAAATTATTTTATTTTTGGAACGCAGTGCTCTCTGCTGACATCTCTGTCCATTTTAGGAGCAGCATATGTTTGCTATGGGGATTTTCTCCTACTCTGGACAGTTCTTAAAATGGACAGAGATGTCCCCAGAGAGCACTGTGCTTGTGATGTCATCAGAGAGCACTGTGTTCCAAAAATAAAAAAATTTCCTCTGTAGTATTCAGCAGCTAACAAGTACTGGAAGGATTAAGATTTTTTTTAATAGAAGAAATTTACAAATCCGTTTAACTTTCTGGTACCAGTTGATAAAAAAAAAAGTTTTCCTTTAAGGGGGGGAATGATCTGTCACGAGACAAAACTTCCTGCCCAACAGATAATAGCGGAGAGACTCAAGTGCCCACTTAATGGCCAGGCACTCTCTCTCCACTATACTATACCTGGTCTCTGCCAGGGTCAGTTTGTGACAAATGGACTTCAAAAGTGCGGTTGGTCTTTTGCGGCGCTGACTCGGAACAGGCACATCAGGTGAGTATAAAAGGTTTATTAAAATGCAACGCGTTTCACCGCATATGGGCAGCTTCATCAGGCAACGCGTTTCACCGCACATGGGCGGCTTCATCAGGATGCCTGATGAAGCCACCCATGTGCGGTGAAACGCTTTGAATTTTAATAAACCTTTTATACTCACCTGATGTGCCTGTTCCGAGTCAGCGCCACAAAAGACCCACCGCACCTTTGAAGTCCATTTGTCGCTATCTACTTGGTTGGGAGGCTGCAGACCGGGCTCTAACAATCCTTACACGCTGTCCATTGTTGTGTGTGAGCTCACACAACCACCTGGGGTTTTAAAAAGAATCCTTCTCCAAATACCTACCCAGTCGGTTTTACGCTATGGAGCTCTCTCTTTTATATTTGTAGGGTCAGTTTGTGGCTAAGAAAGACAACAGGATGCTCTTCTCCGTTGATTTTCTGAGAGAATACAGCACCGAGACCTACCTCAGAGGCATCGGTCTGTACCACAAATTCCCTTTTGAAGTCGGGTGTTCAAAGTGGAAAACGCCTGCTCTGTCTGTTCGTTCCAAAGTACCATGACAGACTTGCATCCCTTCAGGAGGTCTGTTAAGGGCGCAGCCACCATAGCAAAATGGGGGATGAACCTCACATAGTAACCCACCATTCCTAGGAACGAATTCACCTGTCGGGTAGTGGCAGGTCGGCGCCAATTCCAGATGGCCTCTATTTTGTTTACCTGGGGTTTGATATCTCCACGTTCAATGACATACTCCAAGTATTTGGTCTCTTCCAACCCTATGGCACATTTCTTGGGGTTAGCAGTTAACCCGGCCTTCCTAAGGGAGTCTACCACTACCTGTACTTTTGGAAGGTGACTTTCCCAGTCTGTACTGTGGATGATGATATCGTATAGATAAGCTGAGGCATACCGACGATGTGGCCAAAGTACAATATCCATTAGCCTTTGGAACATAGTGGGAGCACCATGTAAACCAAAGGATAACACCTTGTTCTGAAATAATAAACCTTCTGGTGTGACAAAGACCGTTTTCTCTTTGGCAGCCTCCATCAAGGGCACCTGCCAATACCCTTTTGTGAGGTCCAAAACAGAAAAATACCAAGCCTGTCCTAGTCTTTCAATAAGCTCATCAACTCGGGGGATGGGATATGCATCAAACTTGGATACCTCATTAAGTTTGCGGAAATTATTACAGAACCGCAACGTACCGTCTGGCTTGGGTATTCAGACTATTGGACTGGCCCACTCACTCTTTGATTTCTCGATGACATCCACTTTCAACATCTGCTGTACTTCTTCCAAGATGGCCTGTCGCCGAGACTTAGGTACCCGGTAGTTTCAACTGTATTTTTACCTGGGGTTCAGTGACAATGTCATGGTGGATAACAGAAGTACGTCCAGGAATGTCTGAGAACACATCAGTGTTCCTACTGATGAACTCCCTGGCCTCCTGAGTCTGTGCAGGGGAACGGCTGTCAGCAATTTTCACTGTAGCAACTGCTTCCCTCGCACCAGACTAAGGGATGGGAAACTCCATTCCTAACAAACCTTGCCGGGGGCTGTCATCTACACTAGTTTCTATCTATCCAAGGTTTCAACAAGTTTACATGGTACACTTGCTCTGGTTCCTTCCCACTGGTGTACCCTGTACGTCACCTCCCCTACCTTTTCGATCACTTCATAGGGTCCCTGCCATCTAGCTAGAAATTTACTCTCGACTGTTGGTACCAGAACCATAACCTGATCTCCCGGGTTAAAATTCCAAACTCGAGCCTGACGATTATAAACTCTGCCTTGAGCTCGCTAGCTGCCTCCATATGTTCACTAACCAAGGGCAACACTGTTTCCATCTGTTCCTGCAACTGAGTGCCATACTCAACTACACTTTTGTTCAGCATGGGCTGTTGTTCCCATGCCTCTTTAGGTATATGTCTAACAGACCAGGCGGATGTCTGCCGTATAGCACTTCAAAGGGAGAGAACCCAGTAGAAGCCTGGGGCACTTCTCGCACTGCAAACATGAGATAGGGCAGTAAAAGTTCTCAATTTTTTCCATCTCTAGCCATCACCCGCTTTAACATATTTTTTTAATGTTTGATTAAACCTTTCTACCATCTGTTTTATCTGCAGTAACTTACTGAGATCCTTCATTACCTTTGACATAAACGGGGTGCCCTTGTCAGGCAATATCTCTTTAGGTAAGCCCACTCGGGAAAAAACAACTCCATTAGCTCCTTAGCTATAAGTATGGCCGAGGTATGTCGCAGAGGTAGCGCCTCGGGATACCGAGTCGCATAGTCCAGAACTAACAGGATGTGTTGGTGCCCCCTAGACCACAAAATGGGGGTATATAGTCTCAGCTCCCTGTTGTTGTGGTGCACCTTCGACAATTAATACATCATGACCTTGATGACGTCACAGTCAGCAACCTGGTCATCGGGCAAGTCAAAGTACGCCTGCTGGGACCCAGATGTCAGGAATGGAGCGATGACCTCAGCCCACTGATATCGGGGTATCTTTTCCCTCGTGGCAACTTTCTCAAAGACCGCCAGGTAGGTCTCGACATCATCCGAGGGGGTCATCTTGAGGATCGCCGTCCGAACGGCTTTCCAGGCATCAGGTGAGGCCCAGGTTGTCACTGCAGCTTGAAGTGCCATCATGTGCTATAACAGTAGCTTTTTAGTCTCCTGCTATTGCCCGCATCCTCCACCAAATGTGATGACTCACTCTTGCAAATAGGTGCGGTTGCAGTATAGAGGCAAGGAAACAGTGATTTTCAAATCAAAGTTCAGTGCTTTATTCACACTTGGCACAAAGCAAACAATCTTTAAATGCAGAACCAAGGGAAACGTAACAAACGTCCCCCTATATTCCTTAAGTGTTTTTTCACACCTGGGTCCATGCCATGCCGCATCAAGCAAGTCTTTTCCAGGCCTCCAGGCAGACTGTTCACCAGCTTCCAACCTTGGAGCAAATGCAGGGAAGAACTCCACATACAGCTCTCTCTGGCAGTGTGAGCTGCAACTAGCAAATCCCCCTCAGCTGGTGAAACAGGTTGCCTTTAAGGCCAACAAAAGGCAGCCTGGATTGTGGAGTATGACCCCCACCCTGCACTTGGTCATTCCCAGTAAGAGTTATCCCGGATCCCACATCGCGCAGACACTGACTAAATACCGTCTGTTACTTCACAAAGGCCAGGAGCCTTGGTGACACACGTTACCCATCCACCACGATGCCTTTCACCTTCTCACAATATATTTATATATGTTATTTATTTATTTTTGCTCACACAGCAGACAGATGAATGAAGAACAGAAAATAGGAGGGAAAGACCTTAATTATATAATGAAACCACAGCCAATTGAGGTCAAACCACTTAACCTACATTCCTTTGATGTTCTATTACCCATTTGAGCTTAATTGGCTGTGGTCTCATTATTCAATTAACCTTAATTTGCTCCAATTAGAGCAGCTACTCTATATTTCAAAACTTTCTTTCTTCCATTCATACGGTCCCAATGACTCCCTGCCATTCCCCACTGCAACCACTGTGAATGCAAGCAGGGATAACTGGAATTACAACTCCCATCATCCCCTATATAAAAAATAAAAGATTTTCACATACATAAAAAGGTAATGCCACATCCCACATCCATGGTTACATATTCCCTTCTACAGCTTACAGCAACATAAAAGTCCTTTGCATAGTATTGCAATTATAGCTCCCATCCATGTCTTCCTGCATATGCAGAGATATTGGAATTACAATAAGAGTTTTGCAGTAATTTGTCATTTAAAACCAGCTCATATTGTATAATTACAATGACATCATCCTTCACAATTACATTAAATACATACATTATTGTCCCGGCCATCTGCCTCCGCAAATTACAATTTGAAGTATCTTTGATTTCTGATAGAAGACCTCTGTAAATGTATGGATTTTTGGTAAATTAGGGAAACTGTAAACCTTTTTTTGACCTACTGTATAATACATATTACTGATCTCCCTGTCCTCGGCTCGTCTCTGACCCCCACAATTATTCATGGCAGCACATCTAAATGCCCCAAAAATTTTATAAATGGGGCTAAAAAAGTAAAGTGAAAATGAAAAATATTATGATTTAGAAAAAAAATTTGAAAAAAAATTATGAAATGCACTCCTCATTTATATTTAATAGTGATCACTGAATTTACTGGTCCCTGCCCGCTCCCGAAAATGGAAAGACAAAAAAAAAAAGAAAAAAATGTTAATGTTAATTTTTAAACAGGGATCAATTTATGTGGGCGGGCAGGGACCTAAAAATGTAGCCGACAATAATAAAAATGTAGAAAGAGGCCATTTAAGTGTAAAAATAATATATTTTTGTAACTATTTTTTTTTTATTAGTAATGCATTTTAATATTGTGGTTAATAAAGTGTGTGTTTCACTTTTTTTTCTCTATTTTTAGGTAGTACTACTCCCAGCATGGAACAGACTGTTCCATGATGGGAGCTGTAGTACCTGTACTAATAGACAGATCTCCCCAGGTGTCACTCTTGACACCCTATGCGATTGTGCTTTCTATTGCAGAGATGGAGCGGCTTTCTCCTGCGCTCCATCTCTGCACTATACTCCGCCTGCCCAGTGATGTGAATAGAACTCACATCACATATTCATATTTCCAACAGAGAGCTGTGATTAGCCAGATGGTTCCAGCCAATCACAGCTCTCTGCGGGAAATATGAATAATAGGTACATACGGCCCACCCGCATTTATACACTATACAGGACAATCGCAGTGGGTGTCAGGAATGACACCCACTGTGATCTTTCCTTACCTGCAGGTACTGCTGCTCCCAACATGGAGCAAACTCTGCTCCATTCTGGGAGCTGTAGTACCTGCATTAATAAACAATGCACAACAGGTGTCAGAAGTGACACCCGCTGTGATCTGTCTATTAATGCAGGTACTACAGCTCCCAGCATGGAGCAGATTGTGCTCCATGTTGAAAGCAGAAGTACTTACAGTTAAGGACAGATCACAGTGGGTATCACTTCTGACACCCTCTATGATTGTTCTATCTATTGCAGAGATGCAAGCGCAGGAGAAAGCTGCTAACATCGATACATTATATAGGACGCTCGCAGCGGGTGTCGCTAATGAAGACATTTGTTATTTCAAAACGAGTCGAAGTCCGGATTCGCTCCAAATCAAATTTTTCATGAAATTCGGAACAAATTCAACTTCGTCCGATTCGATTTGGTCATTTCTAACTGTCATCTAAAGGGGGACTTGCTACTGTCATATAAAGGGGGAACCTGCTACTGCCATCTAAAGGAGGGACCCGCTACTGTCATCAAACTGAAAAATAGCAAATTTGTACCTAGTGAAAATATGCGCAGCAATTTTCGCAGATGCGCACGTGTGGAAATATTTTAGCACTCTATCTGCATATAAAGAAATTGGTCTAAGATGCATGTAAACTGTAATCAAATACACTGGTGTAATATGAAATTACTTACAAGGATCAAGAGTACTTCCTCATCCTCGGAAAAAGTATTCGGTGGCATGATGTTTTCACTCAGTTGTCGCTGTTAAAAAAGCCACGAATCACCGTGAATCCGTGCATGCGCATTTGCATGCAAATGTCATGTGATGCATTTCCATATACGCATGCACATTTTCGCATTTTAAAAAAAGCAGGTGTCTTGATTCCACAGTATTTTTCAGTGAATAGTCAGATAGGTGAGAACTTTATTACTAAATAGTGGTGGATGGAAGGTTAAGGGGGTGTGATTAGCAGGATGAATTATGTTCAAGAGTTGGATTATAAAGCTCCAAATCACCCCTCCCCCTCCCTTGGGCCTATAATCCAAACCACATTTTGAAATTAAAATAGATAGCCAACCAAAAATTAAAGCCTCCATATGTAAGAAACAGTGGTCCTTAGAAAGAAAGTAAAACAATGTTGGAATCAGGGAAGCCGAGGCCACAAAAAAAAAAAAATCCAAAACATTTTTTTCAAACATGCCCAAAACGCAGCCATTAAAAAATAAATAAATAAATTACTTACCTCCCGCAGCTCCACCGATACATCTGCTCCCTTTCTCCACTGCTGTCTTCTTCCTGCTTGTTGTGGGTGATATGTCACACTGCTGCTTAGCTAATTGCCAGCCACAACGATATCCCACCACAGCCAGCAATTGGCTGAGTGTCAGTATAATGTCTTGAGCCCCAAACTCGTTCTTCTTCCTGGTGTCGGGGCTCACAACATCACACTTCTACTCAGGCTTTCACCGACCGATAAGCTGAGCCGCAGTGGGACATGTCGACCACTAGAACAGGAAGAAGATCGCAGTGGAGGACAGAAACAGGATACCAAAGCATCGTGGAAGCAGCGGGGGAAAATCCTTTTTTTTTTTTCAATCTGGATAATCCCTTTAATAAACATTACAGATGAGCAAAAATTCCCAAAAAATCATAGCAGAAGGGTTTGCTGGGCCAGGTACACAGCATCACCACATGCATTCCTTTTCTATAAATGAAAAAAATAACCAGAAATGCACAGAGCATAGCTGCTTAACACAGAGCAGCATGAACACCTGTCTTTGGTAGGAATCCTTGCTTCTCCATGCAATTTGCATGGTGCATTATGTTAGAGGCATACATTGCATTTCTTGCTGCTCAGTGAACATTCATTGGTTTGGGTGCAGTGCAACCTGGCCCAGTGAATGTGAGGAGTGTACAGTACAGTAAAAAGCTCCAAACCATTGACCCTAAAATCTCCATTCAATTAAAAGTATAAAGTTTCTTCATGATGGCTGAACAGATAACTGTCTGTGAATCCTAGAAATAATCCTTGGTCCCAATGACCTCAGAACAAGTTGTACACCCCTAAAGCCAATATAATTTACATCTACTACGAAGGAGGAAAGGGCTCTCAGCAATTCACACACACAGATAAAGCTTCTTGAAACTTCCAGTCAATTTATGTAGTACTCTTTGACATATATCAACCTATATGTCTATGTTATAGGCTTACCGGGGGGTGTACACTGTTACAGACTATTATTGCAGCTTGCCCATTTGCTGCTGCTGGCTTTTGCTTTCGGTGATTTTATTTTATTTTTTTACTTTTATTCTAAAAAAGTAACACAACATTCTAAGGAAAGAGATAAGATGCCCTTTTACTAATCTTTCCTTTTCTGTAGGAATGCTTTAGCTGTGGGCAAATAAATAAATTTCTAAATAATTTTAGCCAGGTAAATATCATGCAGTAAAAAGGCAAAATAAGTTTTTTGATTCCATGCTCTGTGCTACAGAACCTTTTTGCAAATATACATTTAACTTCTCTTGCAAAAGATCATGGTTGCTTTAGCTTAATACCATATTATCCCTTGGTAAAATCATTGCACATATTACAATACTCACTACAATTAAAATGCATTTGGAAGCTTTGCCGTTATCCTCTGGAAACCAATTATAAACTATTATAAAGCTCACAGCTAAAATTTGCACATAAACCCGGTATGGAGTTTCAACCACGTGAAAACATAATATGTGGATTTTGCGAGTTAATTAAGATTTCCGAGGAAGCATCTGGAGAACCTATTAGCACTGAGAACACAGGACATTATTACTAGTACTGAGCCAAGAAACAGCTGGAACTATGATGTCTTCTGCTGTAGGAATCTTCAGGTAAAACCGGTCTTGAAAAAAATAAGTGGAGAGTTTCAATAGACTAATGCATAATAATTAAAATTCATCTCACCCTAAAGATGCTGTTGCATAAACATACTCTATTAACCGCTTCCTGTAAAATGTTATACCAGTACAAGGAATTCCTTTCAACATGGGGCGGAAGCGTACCCAGACTAAAGTGGGCCCCATATACTACTGGGCCCCTCTTTTCCCCCATACAGTAGTCAGGTCCCTCACACTGCCCCAAAAAACAATACTCATCTGTCACACCCATTCCCCATAGCTCTTCTGGGTTTTCCCGATGTTCCGATCCCTTGGCTGGTTCTCTATTCTTTTCTGACCTGGTGCAGGGACCATAAGGCAGAGATGCTGCCTGCAGGGGGAGTCCTGGCAACCTCTGTTCTGTGGCACAGTCTAACTGTGTGTGTGTCTTAAAGATGCACACACAGTTAAAATTGGATCTTGCTTGAGGATGTGTGTTCTGGATCCCCAGGTGGCCCTCCCTTTTCCTGATGGCCTGTTTGAGGTCACACCCTCTGCGACTGTGATTTTTTTTGCCCCTGTACAAGGGTTTCCTTCCCATAACAACATGTAAATTAGACCCTTAAGGACTCAGGGCGTTCCTGTACATCCTAAGTACCTCTAGCTGGGTTTAAACCCTGTGGGTCCCGGTTGCTACGTGCAGCCAGGATCCACGGCTAATGCTGGGCACCACCGATCAGGCCGTTTCCTGGCATTGACCCTTTAGATGCCGCAATCAAAGTTGATTGCGGCATCTAAGGTGAAAGTAAACTATTCCGGCAGCTCAGCGGAGCTAATCAGGACTAGTGCAACTGGATGACAGGAGGGTCCTCACCTGCTTCCTATGCAACCAGAAAACTCTGTACTGTTTAATGATAAGACCATTATTATTATTTTTTTATTATTGACTAGTGGTCATCTTTAATGCCATAAAGAATGCAATCCTACGTTTACAGAAAAGTGAACCATTCAAATTTTGGAGATCTCAAGATCCATTGCTTTTCATCTAGGCTGAAATTACTTATGTGTTATAATTATATATCGTTTCTGAGGGGCTACCTCCTTCCTCAGGTCCAGTTACAGAGTTACAGGTCCAGAGTTACAGTGTGTGGATACAGTGCTTTATTTATACATATTTCCATGAATACATTAACCCATTAAACATTTGAAGTTTGCCAGGTCTGAATGCCATATGAGGCTGTGTATGACGTCAGCCTCCAGGGTCTATTGGTGGTGTATAGGAATTAATGGGCTAGATCTATAACATTGTGATTTTTTTCCCCATTGAAATCAATGGGCCCATTGTCTTCTCTGGAGATCTTGTGGCAAGCGGAGTAGAAAGCTAAACAGCAGGATCCTGTTAGTAATTTGGATGGGAGACCCTGGTGTAGGTTCAATTCCTGGGTTGATATGCAGTGTTGGGATTTACTTGAATTAGGAAAGACATGATTTTTTGAGCAGTGTGAACTAGGTAAATTGGATACCACACATTACCTCCTGTTTCAATTAACCTAGTTGTCCATTTATGGTACCCAATTGACCTAGTTCCCACAGTTCAAACACTTTCTTAACTATCAATTGACCCATATATGACTTTCCCAATTAAAGTATAATCCCAACACTGTATATCAACCTGGAATTGAACCCACAACAGCCTTGAACTTTTCGACCATTTGCCATATTTCAGGCTTCAAACAAAAAGACATAAAACTGTAATTTTTTGTGAAGAATCAACAACAAGTGGGACACAATCATGAAGTGGAACAACATTTATTGGATATTTAAAACTTTGTTAACAAATAAAAAACTGAAAAATTGGGCATGCAATATTATTGAGCCCCTTTACTTTCAGTGCAGCAAACTCTCTCCAGAAGTTCAGTGAGGATCTCTGAATGATCCAATGTTGACCTAAATGACTAATGATGATAAATAGAATCCACCTGTGTGTAATCAAGTCTCCGTATAAATGCACCTGCACTGTGATAGTCTCAGAGGTCCGTTAAAAGCGCAGAGAGCATCATGAAGAACAAGGAACACACCATGCAGATCCGAGATACTGTTGTGGAGAAGTTTAAAGCCGGATTTGGATACAAATAGATTTCCCAAGTTTTAAACATCCCAAGGAGCACTGTGCAAGCGATAATATTGAAATGGAAGGAGTATCAGACCACTGCAAATCTACGAAGACCTGGCCGTCCCTCTAAACTTTCAGCTCATACTGTACAAGGAGAAGACTGATCAGAGATGCAGCCAAGAGGCTCATGATGACTCTGGATGAATTGTAGAGATCTACAGCTGAAGTGGGAGACTCTGTCCATAGGACAACAATCAGTCGTATACTGCACAAATCCGGCCTTTATTGAAGAGTGGCAAGAAGAAAGGCATTTCTTAAAGATATCCATAAAAAGTGTTGTTTAAAGTTTGCCACAAGCCACCTGGGAGACACACCAAACATGTGGAAGAAGGTGCTCTAGTCAGATGAAACCAAAATTGAACTTTTTGGCAACAATGCAAAACGTTATGTTTGGCGTAAAAGCAACACAGCTCATTACCCTGAACACACCATCCCCACTGTCAAACATGGTGGTGGCAGCATCATGGTTTGGGCCTGCTTTTCTTCAGCAGGGACAGGGAAGATGGTTAAAATTGATGGGAAGATGGATGGAGCCAAATACAGGACCATTCTGGAAAAAAACCTGATGGAGTCTGCAAAAGACCTGAGATAGGGAAGGAGATTTGTCTTCCAACAAGACGATGATCCAAAACATAAAGCAAAATCTACAATGGAATGGTTCACAAAAAAACATATCCGGGTGTTAGAATGGCCAAGTCAAAGTCCAGACCTGAATCCAATCGAGAATCTATGGAAAGAACTGAAAACTGCTGTTCACAAACGCTCTCCATCCAACCTCACTGAGCTCGAGCTGTTTTGCATGGAGGAATGGTCAAAAATGTCAGTCTCTCGATGTGCAAAACTGATAGAGACATATCCCAAGCGACTTACAGCTGTAATCGCAGCAAAAGGTGGCGCTACAAAGTATTAACTTAAGGGGGCTGAATAATTTTGCACGCCCAATTTTTCAGTTTTTTATTTGTTAAAAAAGATTGAAATATCCAATAAATTTCGTTCCACTTCATGATTGTGTCCCACTTGTTGTTGATTCTTCACAAAAAATTACCGTTTTATATCTTTATGTTTGAAGCCTGAAATGTGGCAAAAGGTCGAAAAGTTCAAGGGGGCCGAATACTTTCACTATGCTCTGTATATAAAGGCTACATGAAACACAGAGCTTGAACAGAGCCATAATACACTAGTTTTGGTAAATGACCTCCACAGTGAAGGCTTGGTTGTACATTTGTTTTCATTAAAAATAATTACAAAATAAAAGCAGAGAATGCTTGGATTAATGTTTGATATGGGCAAATAACAAAAAAGTATAATATTAATATTACATTAAGCCAGTGCACGGTAATATATTTTTTTAAAGAAATCTACATACCCAACCACTCTGAAGGCAACAATAGAATAGTAAAGGTGAACACACAGTATAATCCCCACTGTCATAGTTATTAGTTTATACTCTACATCAAGGAAGATGTTAGGGCTGTACTTTCCATTATCTTTTTTTTACAATGCATCCAGAAACTCAAAAACATAGCTCTGGGCAGTCATGGTGTCCTATCAGATCCATTAAAATAGTCTTGAAGTGTTTCTTTGCTTAGTATTTTTTCCTTTCTAAAGCCCTCGGCTTTTCAGAAATTTTTTTCTTATGTTGAAGATGGCTTATTAGCATTTTCTTTATTTCTAGGATCATAAGTCTTCAGGTATGTTTAATTCCTTAGTGGAAGATTATCTAGCGATTTCTGCTCTAAAGCCTGCACAAGTATTGCAATGTATTTACAAAGTTACTTAACATTTTTTATTTATAGTTGTTTGTTTACTGTATATGTTTATGTTAAATATCCATCACACTCAGTGGGAGATGGAAGTGGTTCCTTGATGATACCAGACTTAATATTATCAGGGTTTAAGCTACACTAAATGATTTTCAACATTGTCTCCTTGCTATAAACTTTTGTCACTTAGTTTCCTATATTTACTGTGTAAGATGTTATGCTAGACAATAACAATGCTATTTTTTTTATCAGTGCAGTGTTATTAGTTTAGTTGTGAGAAGATAATATGAGGGAAGTCTGTAACCCAAATGGCTTCTGATTTACACAACGAAAGAGCTCTATAGAGTGCTTTAAGTGTACCTGTCATCTAACTTTTAATGATAAGCTTTCAAGTGTGTATACATTAGCATGGCACTATATCTGGCCACAATACGACTTGTGTATTCTCCGAAAATAAGACTGGGTCTTATATTAATTTTAGTCACCAAAAACACACTAGGGCTTATTTTCAGGGTAGGGCTTATTTATTTATGTGATGGGCACAGCTCTGCCCCTCAACATCCCCCCCCCCGCCGGTTTATCAGCCCAGCGCTGCACCCCACGTCGGGGGGCTAATCATACCGTATGTCACCCGCGAGCGCTGCTTCTCTCCCCCCCCCTGCCAAATAATTATCAGCCGCTGCACTGTACTTGTAAAGTAGCTTGAGCATGAAGGGCCCACATATACACCTGAATGTTTTTTTATGTAGCACACACCTCTATACTTCTAAACACTGGCCAATACCTTTGCTCCAAAAGAGCAGTTAAGTATTCCTGTGCCCAGGCTGCAAATATTAAAAAACAAACTTTAACTTACCTTCGTCCTCCGCTCCCACGCTGCTAAGGAACCGGCCTCATGGTCCCTCCGCTGTTCTTGCTGCGGTCCTGGGGATGGGAACGTCACAGAGCCTTCAGCCTATCACCGGCCGCAGCGATGTCCCGCCTCGGCCGATGATAGGCTGAGCCCACTGTCATGTAAGAAGCCGGACGACTCCTTACATGACAATGCGCTCAGCCTGAAGGCTCTGAGACGTCACAACACCAGGAAGCAGCAAGAGCAGCGGAGAACAGTAAGGCCGGTTCCCACCCCGATAATCGGCCCACCCCGATAATCCAGTTAGGGCTTATTTTCAGGTAGGGTGTATTTTCGTGGAAACACGGTATGTCATTTTTATGATTTTTGCTCTGAAGGTTTCATTTCAATTTTTCTATTGTCCCTAAACTATTGGGGGTAGACTAGCCCCTATAATGGCTCTAATACACTGCACACAGACATTGAGAGCTTATACGCACACAATAAATTGGTACATGATGCAAGGCGTGGCAGGAACGTGATGGAGCTGTGCTGATGTCCCTTCCATCTGAAATGCTTGTCCGGCCAGACCAGTACTAAAGAGTCGGACTGAAGAAGAAGAACGAGCACAATGGAAGGAACGGCAGCCAGCAGCAGTGAGGTATGGTGATCTACTGCTGAGTAGGCATAGTATTGTGGGGAGTGAGAGATTGGGGCACAGTATTTGGGAGGGTGATGAGGAGGAGGCACAGTATTGTGAGGGATGGGGAAATTGGGGCACAGTATTTGGGGGGTGATGATGAGGAGGCACAGTAATGTGGGGGTGGGGAGTTGTGATAATGAGGCTGACATGAGTAGGCACAGTATTTGAGGGAGGTGATGATGAGGATGCACAGTATTGTGGGGGGGTGAGGGGGTTGAGGCACAGTATTTGGGTGGTGATGATGAGGAGGCACAGTAATGTGGGGGTGGGGGGTTGTGATAATGAGGCTGACATGAGTAGGCACAGTATTTGAGGGAGGTGATGATGAGGATGCACAGTATTGTGGGAGTTGGAGGTTGATGATGAGGCTGACATGAGGAGGCACAGAATTTGAGGGGGGTGATGATGAGGAGGCAAAGTTTTGTGGGGGTGTTGGGAGAAGGGCGGGATGACACCATTTTCTACCACACCGGGGGACACCAATCCTAGCAACACAACTGGAAACCTTCCTTCCTCTCTCTGCTTATGTCTCCACTTAAAATGATTTTCTTTGATTTGTTTGAGGCATGTTTAATGGTTTGAGATAGGGGCTTTGCTGTATATGTTGTTCATACATAAATGAAAGACTCCATGGCTGTTAGGCTGGGGCTTCTTTTATGATAAAGCTTCTGAATGCTAAGAATAATAATAAAACGAATGCAGAAGGCAACTGATCAGAAATCATTTTTATTCATGGTCCTTTGGAGATCAAGGTCTGTTACTCCGGCATTGTACTGTAACTTTCTAAGCTTTCTATGTATGCTTGCAACATCTTACCATCTGACAAATAAAAAAAGAAATAACATTCATGTCTTAGTTATTAAAAAAAAGAAAAACCCTTTGTATCTAGCAGTACAGGACTGTGGCCACGCTTCTAAATTATTTTGATGTTTCCTGAAGATAGAATATTCAAGTATTAAACATTGTGTTTCTGCTATTTATGTTGACTGTACATTTGTTGCAACATTTAAAAAGTTGGTTGAACATTTTCTAAGTGTGATGGTTTCATATTCTTAGGAGATTGTACAGTAGAGGAAAAAATGCTACAGAAGAATAAAACTATAGGGACTATAGATGTATTTGTGATTGTGACAATAGTGATAACCGAAGTATAGCAGTATAACCCTTTTTCAGTATATGACCCAAACTATGCCTTAGAGGATCTCCACAACAGCCAAAGCTTAAAAAAATTATAACAATGCCATAGCACTTTTTGTTTAAACCCTTAAGGACACAGCCCATTATGACCTTGAGGACGCAGCCGTTTTTTGCAAATCTGCCCCCTGTCACTTTAGACATAAATAACTCTTGAATGCTTTAAAGGGTACCTCTCCTCAAATAAACTTTTGATATATTTTAGATTAATGAATGTTGAATAACATTCCAATAGCATGTTATTGAAAAATATGCTTCTTTCTATTGTATTTTTCCCGATCAGTCCTGTCAGCAAGCATTTCTGACTCATGCTGGAGTCCAAAACACTCAGAGCTGCCAGCCTGCTTTGTTCACAGCCAAACAGGCTGTGAACAAAGCAGGCTGGCAGCTCTGAGTGTTCTCCTTTGTGAACAAAGCAGACTGGCAGCTCGTAGTGTTTAGGACTCCAGCATGAGTCTGAAATGCTTGCTGCCAGGACTGGTAGGGAGACCCCTAGTGGTCAATTCTTCAAAGTGGAAAATTAAATAGAAAGAAGCATATTTTTTAATAACATGCAATTGTAAAGTTATTCTGCATACATTAATCTATAATATATCAAAAGTTTTTTTGATGAGAGGTACCCTTTAACTTATGAATTTGATTCCAAGATTATTTTTTCATGACATATTATACTTTATGTTATTGGTAAATTTCTGGCGATACTTGGTAAAAAAAAAAAAAAAAGCAAAAATGTTTTGAAAAATAAGATTTTTTTTTTCTTTTTTTTACTTTGAAACACTCTGCTTCTAAGTAAAATGGACATACCAAATAAATTATATATTAATCCGCATACACAATATGTCTATTTTATGTTGGCATCATAAAGTTGACATGTTTTTTTACTTTTTTGAAGACATTAAAGGGCTTCAAAGTTTAGCAGTAATTTTTCAATTTTTCACGCAAATTTCAAAATCAGAATTTTTCAGCGACCAGTTCAGTTTGAAGTGGATTTGAGAGACCTTTCTGTGAGAAATACTCCATAAATGACCCCATTATATAAACTATACCCCTCAAAGTATTCAAAATGATTTTCAGACAGTTTATTAACCCTTTAGGTGTTTCACAGGAATAGCAGCAACTTTCTTGTAGACTCATTTTTTTTTTTTACAAGGTGTAAAAGGAGAAAAAGCCCCCAAAATTTGTAAAACAATTTGCCTTGAGTAAGGAAATACCTCATATATGGATGTAAAGTGCTCTGTTGGTGCACTAGAGGATTCAGAAAGGAAGGAGTGACAATGGGATTGTGGAGAGCAAATTTTGCTGAAATGGCTTTTGGGGGGCATGTTGCATTTAGGAAGCCCCCATGGTGCCAGAACAGCAAAAAAAAAAAAAAAAAAAAAAAAGCACATGGCATACTATTTTGGAAACTACACTCCTTATGGAATGTAACAAGGGTACAGTGAGCCTTAACACCCCACAGATGTTTGACAAATTTTCACTAAATTTGGACATGAAAATTTTAAATTAGATTTTTTTCACTAAAAAGCTGGTGTTTTCATTTTTATAAGGGGTAATAGGAGAAAAAGCCCCCCCCCCCCCCCCCCAATTTGTAACACTATTTCTTCTGAGTATGGAAATACCACATATATGGATGTAAACTGCTCTACGGGCGCACTACAATGATCAGAAGAGAAGGAGCGCCATTGGGCTTTTGGAGAGAGAATTTGGTTGTAAACTACACCCCTCATGGAATGTAATAAGGGGTGCAGTTTGCAGTTACACCCCACTGGCGTTTGACAGATCGTTGGAACAGTGTGCAGTGCAAAAGAAAATTAATTTTTTTCATTTTCATGGACCACTGTTCCAAAAAGGGGTTTCCCTTTAATTATTTGCAAAAACATTCACTTTGCATTATTGTTCCATGTCATTTTTAGGCCATTTAATGAAAACACTAAAACTTAACATTTAATACATCCACTATATAATGGATCCACAGAGGGTCCAATGCCATCAGACAACAAAAAAACATGCTGCACAGGAACCACGATCAATATCCGATTGCAGACTTACATAGATATTGGTTAAAAAACTATATCACATCTGTCAGTCAGCGGAAATAATTACCATTATGTCATACAAAATATTGACCAACTCCTAACTCAGCGAGGGGTATAGGATGAGGGAAGAGGCCATCGGAAGTCTCCATCTGTCCTGCTTCATTACCAGCCATCACAGGATCATCCTCCTTTTATCATACAGCCCCCACATTGTCCCCTGAAGATCTGGGGGCATGAAACGTGTAGGGGCATGCTTCTCTGATCAGTCAGCAATTTTGATAAGTATTTTGCTTTATTTTCATTTTTGTATAAACTGGTTGATTTTTCGGAGACTGGTTGTGCATGCATTTTGTAGTTTGTGTTACCATTACCTAAGAGGGTGCATTATGATGTTTGTTTATGTTTGCATTCTCTCAGAAACAATTCTATATGATATGCTCACATGCTGTCTGATGTTAAGGTACCTTACTTTTATGCACATATAACAACACATGTATGTGAGAACTATTGAGATGCATACACAATCTGGATACCCCCGCGTCCTACGTTCACTCTCCCTTGCCTGTCTTCTATGGTTGAAGCTTTGGAATAAAGTACCGCTTGCAAAGAGTACCTGGGTCGGTGTGGTGAGTTGCTCCGTTTTCCTCTTTCTCTACTGTTTGTATATTGCATACACAATCTGGTTTTATCTATCAATAGTGTGTTACTTGATGGAGGATAATAGACCCAGTGGGCCTCCATCACCAGCTCTTTGATACATCATTTGTATGATACATCTACATATAGCCAAGGATGTTTTTCACACCTTTCTCTCTCTCTCTATACTTATAGAGTGTAGTAGTATCTAGGTTACCTTCCCTATCCAACCAGCCAGATAGGGCATCACAGTGAGACAGAGAGCATACTTCCTCATCTATCCCTATCCTAGGGTTAGTTAGGACCAGTAGCGGGCTAGGTTCTGGAGCGGGCCGCCTTATCAGGGCGTACACTCCATCTAGGCTTATGCGTAGAGAGAGGGCAATATACTAAGGTCTCAGTGAGGAAGGAGCCAACTACATCCTGGCCTATGTACACCACCCCCTTAGGACCCTCCCCCTCTTCCCTCATCCTATACCCCTCCCTGAGTTAGATTTTGGTCAATATTTTGTGTGACATAATGGTAATTATTTCTGTTGACTGACAAATTTGATATACTTTTTTAACCAATATCTTTGTAAGTCTGCAATCGGTACTGATGGTGGTTCCTGTGCAGCATGTTTTTTGTTGTCTGATGGCTTTGGACCCTCTGTGGATCCATTTTATAGTGGATTCATTAAACGTTAAGTTTTAGTGTTTTCAGTGAATTGTTTATTATGGTATACTAATTTAGGTTATTGTCACAGTGATTTGTCATGTTTAGGCCCACAGAAATTATGTAATGAGATTTGACACCGGGCCTATTAAACAGGGTAATGATCTGCACATTCCTGAAAAAATCACCCTAATTTTCAGATTAGGTCCCCCTGAGCTGTATCTCAAAAGAGCTTTGGTTGCTATATCTTGAATTGAGGAAGGATAATAAACCTAAAACAGCTGTGTTTAAGGTTAGATAAACAAATCTGTATTTAGTAGGCTGCATCTGTCCTATATGTCAGTGATTTGGGAGTTAGTGTTACAGAAATATGAAATTTTAGAAAACTTATAATTACAGCCATAGTTGCAAATGATGGAGACATCATAGGAGAGATGCATGAGCAACCCCTCAGCACAAAACATATCCAACAATGAGTTTCTCTTAGAGTTATTGGGAGGTATTTATCAAAGGATTTGTGTTTTTTTTTACGTAACTTTTTCACGTCTTTTTGCGCCAAAGTTTGGCGCATCTTCTCCACTGTCAATTTTACAACTTTCTCAAAATCCCACGTTGTGTGTGATTTCAACTTTAGTCAGTAATTCATAATTTGCGCCAATTGATCTTTGGCGCAATTTTGGTGCAAATCCTGTTTTTTTGGCGCAAATCCCCGCCAAGAAATTTTGCAGATGGAAAACACACTTTGCAATGTCAGAAAATGTAAAGGCATCAAAATACATTAATTTTTTTTTCTTGTGAAAGCAGCGACTCCTCCAGGGCTGCTCAATACTATCCTGCGACATAGTTGTCTCTGAGGGACCTTCACCCTCCGTTGAGCCAGCATTGGACATGGCCGCACAGGTTCAGGAAAGGTAAGCACTAAAGCAGTGGTCTCCAACCTGGCCACTGCACTAAAGTAACAAAACAAAAAACCACCCAAGTTGAAAAGAAAATCCATTTCACATGGTGACTATAAACCCCACAAAAGAAAATAACTCATGTCATTTGCTGATATACTGCAGGAAGGACTCAGAAATGGCCGCTCTACAGGGTAAATACGCGTCCTATGTGGTGGTAAGTTCTGTGTAAAAGGCGCTGTGAACAGCTGATTTCAACATTTGAGCCAAAATTACTAACAACTTGCACCAAATGATAAATTTGGACCATGTCCACGAAAACCAAAGTGAAAAAAAAAAGGGTAAAAATAAACTGTCAACAGGCAAAATTGATAAATACCCCCCATTGTCTCCAGAATAGGTGCTAGTAAGTCCTTATTTCTAAGGATCAATGCAACAATCTGTAACATTCTAGTATGTTTCCCTTATAGGGCACATATATGGGCCATTTACCCTATCAGTATTTATTTTGGATAAACCTACCTAAAAATGAAAAGAATATACAGATTTCAAGCAGTTGTCTCGGGATGGATTAAAAATGTATCACTCTGAAAAAATTCTTACATGTCATAGCAGGGTCTAGGTGCTGAGAGACTCTAAGAAGAGCCTAGTAGCGCTAAACAAGAGATAATGGGCCTAACATTCAACTGAGATCTTCTGGTGAGTCTTAGCACCAGACCCCCACTGATCATAACCTCTGACATGTCACTATCACATATCAGAAGTTTTTCCATAGCAGTACACTAAGCTCCAGCATACAGCTCAGGCACAGTGAAGAAGACTCAGAGGTGTGTATCATCACATGCTCCACGACAGGCAGCCATGTATGGATAATGAGCCATGTGGCTGCACACAGGGATCGGGGAGCGAGCAGGGGCAGAGCTCTATGATTAGAGAAATTGGGGCCACAGAGAAGGTTAATAGAATCAGTAAGTAATTTGTTATAATCCCTGCAGTACTTCATACCAACCCCTTTAAAGGGGTACTCTGCCCCTAGACATCTTATCCAAAGGATAGGGGATAAGATGCCTGATCGTGGGGGGTCCTGCGATCTCTCCTGCAGCACCCATGTTCCTCAGCGGCACAGAGCGAAGATCGCTCCATGGCTGATGACAGGCGATACAGGAGAAATCACACCCCCTCCCATAGACTTGCATTGAGTGGCGGAGCAGTGACGTCACAATACTCTGTCCCCTGGATCGCCTGTCATCAGCCACGGAACGATCCTCACTCTGAGCAGCTGAGGAACAGGGGTGCTGCAGGAGAGATTGCAGGGGTCCCCAGCGGAAGGACCCTAGTGATCAGACATCTTATTCCCTATCTTTTGGATAGGGGATAAGATGTCTAGGGGCAGAGTATCCCTTTAAGGATGAGAAACTCAAAATTGACATTAGGAATCTTCTCTTCTCTGAGGGATTCACATTACCTTTGAGCTTAAAATATGTAAATGTGTTTTATAAAAACTTTTGACATGTCAAAGGTTTTTTTTTTCATGACAGGTACACTTTTAGGCTTTGTATAGACAATTCTGAATTCAGATACTGACTTTTTTTGTCCTATAAAACAAAGCTAAACTATGTAAAACACCTTTTTTTCAGTATTTTGCCTAAACCAAGAGAAACTTTCATAGTAACATAACTAGAATTGCCACCAACATAAACAAGCATGGAAAACCAGTTGAAAGTTTGAATGTTTAATTAACATAACCTGAATTATTTATGACCAGCGAGTCACTCATAAAACTGCAGTCTTATTTTATGACTGGAGGGTGCATATGGATTTTGCTGTAAAATTAAAAATGTACTTTGGTGCACATCTCAGCTGTCATAAACAAAAGATCAATCATGCACAAAAGAATTAAAGACCGTAATAGCACAAACATAAAACAGATTCTAAATGGCAAAGTAAAGTGTACCAAGATATAAGTTCTATATATTTTCATGAGATTGCATCTTGCATATTAGAGAAATATAAATTTGCCCATATGATTAAGGAGATGCTGCTTACAATATTTTAATACACATTATACATCAAATAATATTTAAAAATAAAATGATCTATTCCTGTACTGTCCACAGGTATATGTTTTATTACCTCCTCTTTAAAGAAGATATATAATGCCAAAAAATATATCCCTTATCCGCAGAATAGGGAGTGAGTTTTACATCACGGGGGGTCTGACTGCTGGGACCCCGTCAATCCCCTGTAAGGGGCCCCGGCTTTCTCCGCAAACAGGGTGTGTTGAACCCTGCATGAAGCAGCTGCTGACACACACCCTCCATATATGTCTATGGAACAGCTGTTTGGAAATATGAGGTTTTTAGCATCATACTTCTCATTTAAGCTAAAATATCCAAACTGTTCCATTAACCCAAAATTCAAGCCTTTACTTAATACCGATCTAGCGGTATTAACGGAACAGTTTAACATTACTACCTTTGAGATAGATATTTTCAGAGCCTTGTGCAAATTAAATCTAAAAAAGTTTTTTTTCAAACATTAAAAGAAGTAGAAAACTAGAAACGCCGGCAGAGTATGAGGGTGAAAAGAGGTGCAGAATTGGTCCACTTGGTTTCAGACCAGTCCTTGAATTTAGCGACATGGACAATCAGTGTCTCTTAGATCTAATACAGTTAGCAGGAGTTGTCAATCCACCAAAGAGAAAACTAACTGAAGGAGAGTCTTTTACTGGAGGCAACACCTCAAAAATTTAACAACAAACATAGAGAAATGACGGGGCACAAACGGTAAAGTGTAAACACCAACCGACTTCCAGGTACAGGTGGAAATCATGCAACTGGTCTTGGGTACCTGACCGTGCAAGACAGATGTCATCAATATACCTCCACCACCCCAGCACATGGCTGAAGTGGTGGGATACATATATATGGTTTTCCTCAAGACCAGCCACAAAAATATTGGTGTATGTTGGCGCTACATTGGTACCCATTGTGGTGCCGGCATTTTGTATATAGAATTTATTATTAAATATAAAATAATTTTTGTCAGTACCAGAGATAGTGAGTCAATAAGGAACTGTTAGTAAGTCAATGAGTTCCTTATTGACTTATTTACACTGGTACTGCCCACAAAATTATTTTACATTTAATGATCAATTCTATTTACAAAATGTCGGCACCGCAATGGGTACAAATGTGGAGCCAACATACGCCAATATTTGTGTGGCTGGTCTTGAGGAAAACCTGATCTATGTATCCCACCACTTCAGCCATGTGCTGGGGTGGTGGAGGTATATTGATGACATCTTTCTTGCATGGTCAGGTACCCAAGACCAGCTGCATGATTTCTACCTATACCTGAATTCTATAAATGCTATCAATTCCAACAGGAATGTACAATTCTTGGACACTCTAGAAGAGATCAGTGGTAATTATCTTACCACAGATCTGTATACAAAAGCCACTGACTGCAATTTAACACTGACATATGATAGCAGCCATCCGAAACCCACCATACAGTCCCTCCCTGTGAGTCAGATGTTGAGGGCCATGAGAATTATCAGGACACCTGAAAATGTAGAACCAGCACTTGAGAAAAGGGCCAATAGCTTTATCCGAAAAGGGTACCCGACAAAGTTAATTTCTAAATGTAAAGCTCAGGCCATGTCAGCTAAAAGAAAGGATCTCTTACATCCCCCTAATAAAGAGAAATCTTCAGCACAAAGGATAGCGTTTGTTTCCACTTATTCCATGTCTTCTCACAAAGTGGCTACCATTTTGAGAAAATATTGGGGAATCTGTACATTATTGATATTTTATTATATTCTCTTTTCTTTCAGAATCGGATCAGGAACCTGGAGAGATCGCCAACTATTCGGAGCAGAGAATGAATTCTGAAGACCCAAATGAGCATAAAATTGGAAGTCATTGTTTCCTACAACATTTTTTTTTTTTCTTTATTTCATTCAATTTGTTTTTGTATGGATGTGTGGATTTACCATATACCTTGTAGCTTTCCATTCACGGATGCCTTTCCTGGTAATGCTTGTTTGATGGGCTTGGATGCTTCATACTGTAAGAGCTACTATGCAGCATTCACTTCTATATCAGGGACTTGTACTCGTTTGAGTCCATCTGCCCTCTGTGGTAGATGATGGGTGGCAAGGACTGTCATATCCTGGTGCCGATTCTTAAAAGCTGGTAAAAGACTCTATGGGTTTGGTTCTTTAAGGTCTGCTGGGAAGAGATGCTGATCATACTCATATGCTTGCATGCATAGCCCAGATACCAATACTTAAAATGGCGTTTCCGCCACTCAGGATTTTGATGCGCAGGCGCTTAACAAGTGTGCATCAGAAGAATGGATTGCCCTTACTCAAGAAGACACGGAACCTGCAAATCAATCAGTGTGCATGCGCGTGCATGCAATGTCATTTCTGCCTGCACCTGAAGCCTCTGTACACCGGCGAAAACGCCAATGTTTGCTTTTGCTTCTTTTTCTATACTGGATTAAGTCTCTGCTCGATATGGCATCCAAAAGAACTCCACCTCCTGACCCGACCTGAAGCTATCGATCACTACTATTTTAACCTCAGTTACACTTTATATGGGATTGAAGCACATGTTATTATATTCACTGTGTGTAGTTTTACAGGTTTATTTTTACAGTAAGGTTGGTCTCCTTAAATGTATGATGTATTGAGTACTGCTGCTGTAATCCTCAGTCACTGTTTTTGTTTACATATGATAATTAAGTTGACACCCAACGGGATGTGATGTCACTACTTGTACCCTATTTAAATCTCTCACTTTGTGAATTTTATTGCTTGATAAAGGCCACAAGAGGTGGCCGAAACATTGCTGTAACACTGGTGATCCAAGAAGCCACTGCTTGATCACTATAACAGGAGTGCTGCTGTGTATCCAATTGCTGTATGAAGAGGCGCTTGTCACCAGAGCCTAACCACAGCTTGCACCCATCCTCTTGTACATATGAGTGCTGCTCCACTTGCTAGATGTCCAATGCCTCCCTTAAACACACCTAGCCAAGCGTTTATGTGCTCAAAATGGGGAAATGGGAGGTGAACTGATGTGAGACTCCTCTAGTGGCTTTTTAGCTCTCAGACAACAAAAGAATAAGTCAAGTGGAAATCCAAAATGCCTGATCCTTCTCTCCCCTTATATCTTCTGCCAGGGGAGAACCAGGAGGAGCTAAGAAACTGCAGCCAGATTGGGGATTTCACATGAATGAACTCCTCAGAACTGAAATATGGAATATCTGTATAAAAATGAGCAGCCTGAGATGTTATGTTTGTTTCACCATGCTATAGAGCTCCATATATCATCACATTTGATGTACCTCCTCTACAGAACAAAATCTCTCCTACCTGTTGCAGCTGCAGTCTTGTACTCACTTTCAAACCCAACACCTCTGTTGTAATATACTCTTTATCTCACTCCCACACAATATTCTAAAACAATAAAGCGCCCCTACGGTTTTATTCTATACAAGGAACTTCACACAAGATGCAAATGGTGGATATGTTTTCTTTTTTCAGCCCTCTCCATTTCTGAGAACAGATGGTGCTGTTTATTATAGAGATGAGCAAGCTTTTGAAAAATTCGATTAGAATTTTCCAAATCCGAATTTATTCACGGCAAATCTATATTAAAAATGGCTATTTCTGGAATACAGAGAGCCTCAATAGGGGTGTAGAACACATTGCTTTGTTCTAACACGCATATGGAGTGTGCTGGGGTAATTAAATAATACTACTAATCAGAATGACATGCAGATTACAGGCATCACTTTTAGATTCACTGCCGCAGAGCAGCACAATGACAGAGCTTGGAGGTGGCAGCAGGAGACCATATAGTGGCTGAATGACACAGCGTGGAGGTGTTGGCAGCATAAGGAGACCATACAGTGGCTAAATGACACAGTGTGGAGGTGTTGGCACCATGTGGAGACCATATAGTGGCTGAATGACATAGCTTGGCTGTGGCTGAAACATGAGGAGATGATATAGTGGCTGAATGACACAGCATGGAGGTGTTGGCAACATAAGGAGACCATATAGTGGCTGAATGACACAGCTTGGATGTGGCTGAAACATGAGGAGACCATAAAGTGGCTGAATGACACAGTGTGGAGGTGTTGACAGCATGAGGAGACCATATAGTGGCTGAATGATACAGCTTGGATGAGGCTGAAGCATGAGGAGACCATATAGTGGCTGAATGACACAGCGTCGAGGTGTTGGCCGCATGAGGAGACCATATAGTGGCTGAATGACAGTGGCTAAATGACACAGTGTGGAGGTGTTGGCAGCATGAGGAGACCATATAGTGGCTGAATGACACAGCTTGGCTGTGGCTGAAGCATGAGGAGACCATATAGTGGCTGAATGACACAGCATGGAGGTGTTGGCAGCATAAGGAGACCATATAGTGGCTGAATGACACAGCTTGGATGTGGCTAAAACATGAGGAGACCATATAGTGGCTGAATGACACAGTGTGGAGGTGTTGGCAGCGTGAGGAGAACATATAGTGGCTGAATGACACAGCGTGGAGGTGTTGGCAGCATGAGGAGACCATATAGTGTGTGAATGGCACAGCCTGGAGTTGGCTGCAGCATGAGTAGACACTGGGGCTTTACAATCCGTAAGGTTAAAATACAAATTTAACATTTTTAATTGGAGATTTTGGGTAGCTAGTGCTACCATAAAAAAATTTAGGCCCAGACCCAGGCACAGCAGCATCAGTAAACCATATATTGGCTGAATGACACAGCCTGGAATTGGCTGAAGCATGAGGAGACCATATAGTGTGTGAATGGCACAGCCTGGAGTTGACAGCAGAATGAGTAGAAACCAGGGCTTCACAATCCCTAAGAATAAAAGATGAATTTTGAAATTTAAATTGAAGATTTAGGATAGCTAGTGCTACCATGCATTTTTTTTAGGCCCAGACCCAGCAGAATCAGTAAACCATATGTTGGCTGAATGACATGGCCTGGAGTTGACTGAAGCATGAGGAGACCATATAGTGTCTGAATGACACAGCCTGGAGTTGGCAGCAGCATGAGTAGACACCAGGGCTTCACAATCCCTAAGAATACAATATGAATTTTGAAATTTAAATTGAGGATTTAAGGTAGCTAGTGCTATCATAAAATATTTTTAGGCTCAGACCCAGGCCCAGCAGCATCAGTAAACCATATATTGGCTGAATGGCACAGCCTGGAGTTGGCTGAAGCATGAGGAGACCATATAGTGGTTGAATGGCACAGCCTTGAGCTGGCTGAAGCATGGCTGAATGGCACAACCTGGAGTGGCTGAATGGCACAACCTGGAGTTTGTGGCAGCATGAGGAGACCATATAGTGTCTGAATGGCACAGCCTGGAGTTGGCGGCAGATGAGGAGACAATAGAGCCTCACAATCTCTAAGAATAAAAGATGAATTTTGAAATTTCCATTGAAGATATAACGTACCTAGTGCTACCATAAACATATATAGGTAATAGGCCCAGCAGTAACATAAAACCATGTAGTTGTTGAATGACATAGACTGGAGCTGGCTGAAGCATCAGTAAAACATATATTGGATGAATGGCACAGCCTGGAGGGGGCTGAAGCATGAGGATACCATATAGTGGCTGAATGAGACAGCCTCGAGGTCGCATCAGGAGTCCTGAAAGTAACCCTAATGCAAGGAATTTCTGAAACTGGGGACCAGCACTTTAATTATGTTTTGCAGTATCCATGGCAGCACAACGAGAGAGCCTGGAGGTGATAGCATCAGTTTGAGGAGACCATAGAGCAGCACAATTAGAGAGCCTGGAGGTGGCAGCATCAGCATGAGGAGACCATAGAGCAGCACAATTAGAGAGCCTGGAGGTGGCAGCATCCGCATGAGGAGACCATATGGCGGCACAATGACAGTGCCTGGAGGTCGTAACATCAGCATGAGGAGACCATAGAGCAGCACAATTAGAGAGCCTTGAAGTGGCAGCATCAGCATGATGAGACCATATGGTGGCACAATTACAGTGCCTAGAGGTGGTAGCATCAGCATGAGGAGACCATATGGTGGTACAATGACAGAGCGTGGAGGCGGTAGCACCAGCATGAGGAGGCATAGAGCAGCACAATGAGAGAGCCTGGAGGTGGCAGCATCAGCATGAGGAGACCATAGAACAGCACAATTAGAGAGCTTGAAAGTGGCAGCATCAGAATGAGGAGACCATATGGGGGGCACAATGACAGAGCCTGGAGGTGGAAGCAGCAGCATGAGGGCCATGCCAACTGAGGGCTGAGTCTGAGGAACCCACCAACTGTTGACTGGGGATGTCGGATGTCACTTGGGATGAAGTGGATGACCGAGTGAACCTCACTTGGGATGAAGTGGATGACCGAGTGAACCGATCAATCACAGCTGCTGGGTTGCCTGTCGCGACACGACTGCTAGCTGACACCGGGAGATCAGACCTCTCGCTGCGACTCCGGCTGCCACACACTCCTACTCTGCTGTGATTTCTGCCTGTGCCTGATGAATTTAGGCCTCTGACACTCCTCTGTGCATGTCCTAGCACTACTCTGCCTGACATACTGCGTATATGAGGGAAGTACAATACGCCTCACTACGCTTAAAACACTATTTGTGTAGAACAGCAGCAGGTTTGTACTATTGGCTAGTGTTGCTCGTGAATATTCGCAATGCGAATTTTATTTGCGAATATCGCATATTCGCGAATTCGCGAATATTCGCGAATATAGCACTATATATTCGCAATTATGAATATTCATTTTTTTATTTTTTATTTTCACAGTACACATCACAGTGATCATCCCTGCTTCCAGCTTGTGTGGTGTAAAGAAGGCTCTAATACTACTGTGTGAGACTGGCGTACGAATTTTCGTTTATTTTAAAATTTGCATATGCTAATTTTTGCATATGCTAATTTATGTTTATGCTATTGTTTGCAAATGAGAAAATAAAACGCGAAAATTACGAATATGCGAATTGAGCGAATATATGACGAATATTTGTCCATATATTCGAAATATCGCGAATTCGAATATGGCCTATGCCGCTCAACACTACTATTGGCTATAAACGTAATGGAGAAAAACACCAGCCGGTGATTACTTTTGTCTGTCCTTTCACAGTATGTAGGCCCTTGATAGATTAACAGGTACACAATAGTACACTACTTAGATGTACGTATGTGGTATGCACTTATGAGGGCAGAAAAAAGCGCTACAGTACACTTAAAAAAGTATCTGAGTAAAAGCACAGTTTTTTGCATGGACTTTCACAGTATGTAGGCCCTTTACAGATTAACAGGCACTAAATAGTACACCACTTAGATGTAGGTATGTGGTATGCACTTATGAGGGCAGAAAAATGCTCTACTGTACGCTTAATAAACGTATTGGAATAAAATACAAGCCGGTGATGACTTTTTGCTGTCCTTTCACAATATGAAGTCCCTTGACAGATTAACAGGTACAAAATAATACACTACTTAGATGTACGTATGTGGTATGCACTTATGAGGGCAGAAAAATGCGCTGCAGTACACGTTAAAAAGTATCTAAGTAAAAACACAAGCCAGTGAGCAGTTTTGCCTGGACTTTCACAGTATCTGTGCCCTTGACAGATTAACAGGTTTAAAATAGTATGTAACTTAGATGTACGTATGTGGTATGAACTTATAAAAGCAGAAAAATGCGCTACCATATGCTTTAAAAATGATTTGAGTAAAACACCAGCCAGTGATTACTTTTGGCTGTCCTTTGACAGTATGTAGGCTCTTGACAGATTAACAGGCATTAAATAGTACACCACTTAGATGTAGGTATGTGGGATGCACTTATGAGGGCAGAAAAATGTGGTACAGTACACTTGAAAAAACTTATTTTAGTAAAACACCAGCCGGTGATTACTTTGGCCTGGACTTTCACAGTATCTAGGCCCTTGACAGATTAACAGGTACAAAATAGTACACTACTTAGATGTACTTATGTGGTATGCACTTATGAGGGCAGAAAAATGCGCTACTATACGCTTAATAAACATATTGGAGTAAAACACCACCTGGTGATTACTTTTGTCTGTCCTTTCACAGTATGTAGGCCCTTGACAGATTAACAGGCACAAAGTAGTACACCACTTAGATGTAGGTATGTGGTATGCACTTATGAGGGCATAAAAATGTGGTATAGTACGCTTAAAAAAACTTATTTTAGTAAAACACCAGCTGGTGATTTCTTTGGCCTGGCCCTTGACAGATTGACAGGTACAAAATAGTACACTTATGTACGTATGTGGTATGCACTTATGAGGGCAGAAAAATGTGCTACTGTACGCTTAATAAACATTTTGGAGTAAAACACCAGCTAACACTAGCTGTGATTACTTTTGGCTGTCCTTTCACAGTATGTGGGCCCTTGACAGATTAAAGGGGTTGTGCGCTGCCCTTCCTTTCGGAGCTCCGCACGCAGCGTCCGGAAGTTCATTACTCCGACCGCTGTGTGGGGGCTTCCGTGTTCGAGGCCGCCGGGTGTGAGGTCACGCCCAGCCCCCTTGTGACATCGCGCCCACCCCCTCAACGAAAGTCTATGGGAAGGGGGCGTGACCGCTGTGGCGCCCCCTTCCCATAGACTTTGGTAGAGAGGGCGGGCGGGCGTGACGTCACCAGGGGGCCGGGCGTGACGTCACGCCCGGTGGCCGCGAACACGGAGCCCGCACACAGCGTTTGGAGTAATGAACTTCCGGACGCTGCGTGCGGACCTCCGAAAGGCAGGGCAGCGCACAACCCCTTTAACAGGCACAAAATAGTACACCACTTAGATGAAGTTATGTGGTATGCACTTCTGAGGGCTAAAAAATACACTACTGTATGCTTAATAAACGTATTGGAGTAAAACGCCCGCTGGTGATTACTTTTGGCTGTCCTTTCACAGTATGTAAGCCCTTGGCAGATTAAAAGGTACAAAATAGTACACCTCTTTGATGTACGTAAGTGGTATGCACTTATGAGGGCAGAAAAATGCGGTACAGTACGCTTAAAAAAATTGCACTCTGTCAAAGACTATTAGAAATGGACTGCTGGGTATTATATCGTCTACAGACTAGAATAACCAGCAGATGAATTGTTGTGGAACAAAGACACAGAATTGCACTGAAAAAGTATTTCTGCAATCATTTATGAAGTTGAGGCAGCTTGTTGAAATGTATAAGGCAACACACAGAGGTGTCAGCAGAGAGCACTGTGGTCAGACAGAAAATAAATTAAAAAAGAAAAGAACATACAGCAGCTGAAAAGTACAGTCATGGCCATAAATGTTGGCACCCCTGAAATTTTTTGAAATGAAGTATTTCTCACAGAAAAGGATTGCAGTAACACACGTTTTGCTATACACATGTTTATTACCTTTGTGTGTATTGGAACTAAATCAAAAAGGGGAGGAAAAAAAAGCAAATTGGACATAATGTCACACCAAACTCCAAAAATTGTCTGGACAAAATTATTGGCACCCTTAACTTAATATTTGATTGCACAAACTTTGAAAAAAATAAATGAAATCAGTCGCTTACCACAACCATCAATAAGATTCTTACACCTCTCAGCCGGTATGTTGGACCACTCTTCCTTTGCCAACTGCTCCAGGTCTCTCTTATTGGAAGGCGCCTTTTCCCAACAGCAATTTTAAGATCTCTCCACAGGTGATCAATGGGATTTAGATCTGGACTGATTGCTGCCACTTCAGAACTCTCCAGCACTTTGTTTCCATCCATTTCTGGGGGCTTTTTTACGTATGTTTGGGGTCATTGTCCTGCTGGAAGACCCAAGATCTCGGACGCAAACCCAGCTTTCTGACACTGGGCTGTACAGTGCAACCCAAAATCCATTGGTAATCCTCAGATTTCATGATGCCTTGCACACATTCAAGGCACCCAGTGCCAGAGGCAACAAAACAACCCCAAAACATCATTGAACCTCCACCATATTTCACTGTAGGTACTGTGTTCTTTTCTTTATAGGCCTCGTTCCGTTTTCAGTAAACAGTAGAATGATGTGCTTTAACAAAAAGCTCTATCTTGGTCTCATCTGTCCACAAGATGTTTTCCCAGAAGGATTTGGCTTACTCAAGTTTATTTTGGCAAAATGTAGTCTTGCTTTTTTATGTCTCTGTGTCAGCAGTGGGGTCCTCCTGAGTCTCCTGCCATAAGTGTTTCATTTCATTTAAATGTTGACAGTTCGCACTGACACTGATGCTCCCTGAGCCTGCAGGACAGCTTGAATATCTTTGGAACTTGTTTGAGGCTGCTTATCCACCATTCGGACTATCCTGCGTTGACACTTTCATCAATTTTTCTCTTCCGTCCACGTCCAGGGAGATTAGCTACAGTGCCATGGGTTGCAAACTTCTTGATAATATTGCGCACTGTGGACAAAGGCAAAACTAGATCTCTGGAGATGGACTTGTAACCTTGAGATTGTTGATATTTTTCCACAATTTTAGTTCTCATGTCCTCAGACAGTTCTCTTCTCCTCTTGCTGTTGTCCATGCTTAGTGTGGCACACACAGACACACAATGCAAAGACTAAGTGAACTTCTCTCCTTTTTATCTGCTTTCAGGGGTGATTTTTATATTGCCCACACCTGTTACTTGCCCCAGGTTAATTTTGTCCAGCCCATTTTTGGAGTTTGGTGTGACATTATGCCCAATTTGCTTTTTTTCCTCCTTTTTTGGTTTCATTCCAATACACACAAAGGGAATAAACATTTGTATAGCAAAACATGTGTTACTGCAATCCTGTTCTGTGAGAAATACTAGTTGATTTAAAAAAATTTGATTCCACCGTAGTACCCCTTTAAAGGAGTTTTTCAGAATCAAAAAACGCATCTCTTATCCACAAGATAGGGGATAAATGTCTGATCATGGGAGGTCTGACCGCCGGCATCCCCTGCTGTCTCCTGTTGTTTAATAAGTGACAATAACATGTCTTCTATTACAGATACTTTGTTTTCCATTGTAAATGTAGTTACAGTTTGTACCGGGATTTTAAACAAATGTGTAGCGTTTTTGGCCTGCTTCCATTGGTTTCTACAGTTATTGCTGTCTCCTAATAATGATGTCCACCATACAGTTAGTGAGAATATCTGCCCTTTCCCTTGTTTGATTTTCAAATGTGCTTTTGAGTTAAAGGGGTACTCCGGTGAGAAACATTTTTTTTTTTTTTTTTTTAATCAACTGGTGCCAGAAAGTTAAACAGATTTGTAAATGACTTCTATTAAAAAATCTTTACCCTTCCAGTACTTTTTATCAGCTGTATATACAGAGGAAATTCTTTTCTTTTTGAATTTATTTTTTGTCTTGTCCACAGTGATCTCTGCTGACACCTCTGTCCTTGTAAGGAACTTTCCAGAGCAGCATAAGTTTACAATGGGGATTTTCTCCTGCTCTGGACAGTTCCTGATACGGGCATCAGGTGTCAGCGGAGAGCACTGTGGACAAGAAAAAAAAGAAATTCAAAAAGAAAAGAATTTCCTCCGTAGCATACAGCTGCTAAATAGTACTGGAAGGGTAAAGATTTTTTAATAGAAGTCATTTACAAATCTGTTTAACTTTCTGGCAGCAGTTGATTTGAAAATAAATGTTTTTCACTGGAGTACCCCTTTAACGTGAGTCTTTTCATGGTTCAATAAAACACTAACACGATTAATAAAAGCAATATTTTTCTGTTCTGCCAATTGTAAAGCTTCACTGTAAGATTATGTTGAATGAAATACATTTGTAGCAAATGAGTAGGTGTTATTTTCTTTCCTACATACATGGTGCTAGTAAAGAAATATTTGACTCTTTCTGCAGGGGATTATTGAAGTAACAAAAAAATCACCATAGCCTTCAACCTCATATTTCAGTTTATTTTCCTTTTCATACAAAATATGTATATTTTTTTCTCTTAAATTACTACTATGTCCTTGATATATTATTTGTAGCAGTTTTGAAAAAGAAAAGACAGAAATAGACCAATGCGCATCTAAACGCAATTATCCTTTTTAGGAGATGGTATCTGAAATATAGGAAAAGATTTGCTCACCTACTAGTGTTATGCTATGAGCACAACACCATAGAAGACTTGTTACCACTGACTGTGGTGCAGAGAAGGAGTGCAGCCCGTTCTCATCTGGGGAGAGATATTCTCCCAAAAAAAGGTGTCTTCTATGGCGCTCTCCTTCAGAAGGTCTGTATCTGGATATAGGCAATTAACCGACCAAATGCAAACTTATAAAATAAAAAATATTTATTGTAAGCATGCAGATGAAACAACGCGTTTCGAGGGGTGGGACCCCCTCTTAGTCAGGTTTTCTGATTGGAAGTTGGACATGACATGCCATTTATATCCAGCAAGCCCGCGAAAACCATGTTTCAATGAAACATAACATAACATAAAATACATATAGTACAGGATAATAAAAAAATCATAAAAATGGGTAAAGATTTTTCTATGTTCCTAAAATGTGATTTAGACTTCTTTTTGCAGTGTTCTTAAATTGAATCAGTGGGAGTCAGTGTGTTGTAGTATTCCCCGCATGAGTCCATGTAAAGCCTCCTACCAGCGCACCCTGTTAGGGGGCTCTGATCACACATGATGTTCATATATTCTTAAACAGATGGATGGTCACGGAGGTGATGGGGGACTGTTTTGCAGGAGTGGAATAATTTAAAATGAATAGGATGGTGGGAGAGTAAAAGTGTACCTGCAGCGCTTAAAAAATGAAAAAATTAAACATAGCTGTCAATATCGGACGGCCTGGTAAAAAGCTGAATGAAAATGTAATAACATTTTTGAGAGCTACATTGCCCCCCTGAAATGATAAACAGAGAAAATGTTTAAACATCACTGGACAGGTTAAGCCGCAACCAATCATGGTCGGCACTTTGCACAAGAGCAGATCGCGGCCAGCATATTCTACCCAGACAGATTGTGGTTAGCGTGTAACACCTAAACAAGTCAAAGCATATTGTACATACATACATATTGTACAAAGACTGCGGCCAGCATGTTATACATGAGCAGATCGCAGTTAGCATATTGCACATGGACAAATCGTGGCAAGATTATCAAGAAGTTTGCAACCCATGGCACTGTAGCTAATTTCCCTGGGCGTGAACGGAAGAGAAAAATGTATGAAAGGTGTCAATGCAGACACAGATATTCCAAAGATATTCAAGCTGTTCTACAGGCTCAGGGAGCATCAGTATCAGCACAAACTATCTGTCGACATTTAAATGAAATGAAACGCTATGGCAGGAGACCCAGGAGGACCCCACTGCTGACACAGAGACATAAACAAGCAAGACTACATTTTGAAAAAATGAACTTGAATTATCCAAAATCCTTCTGGGAATATGTCATTCTACTGTTTACCAAAAACTGAATATGAGGCCTACAAAGAAAAGAACACAATGAAATATGGTGAAGGTTCAATGATGTTTTGGGGTTGTTTTGCTGCCTCTGGCACTGGGTGCCTTGAATGTGTGCAAGGCATCATGAAATCTGAGGATTACCAATGGATTTTGGGTCGCACTGTACAGCCTAGTGTCGGAAAGCTGGGTTTGCATACGAGATCTTGGGTCTTCCAGCAGGACAATGACCCCAAACATATGTCAAAAAGCCCTCAGAAATGGATGGCAACAAAGAGCTGGAGAGTTCTGAAGTGGTCTGAATGAGTCCAGATCTAAATCCCATTGATCACCGGTGGAGAGTAGTGTTGAGCGGCATAGGCCATATTCGAATTCGCGAATATTCGCGAATATATGGACGAATATTCGTCATATATTCGCGAATATTCGCATATTCGTTATATCCTCGTTTTATTTTCGCGTATGCGAAAATACGCGCATGCGAAAATTAACATATGTGGAAATTCGCATATGCGAAAATTAGCATATGCTAATTTTCGCATATGCAAATTTTCGCACGCCAGTCTCACACAGTAGTATTACAGCCTTCTTTACACCACACAAGCTGGAAGCAGAGAGGGATGATCACTGTGATGTGTACTGTGAAGAGAAAAAAAAAAAAAAAAAAAAAAAAAAAAAAAAACGAATATTCGTAATTACGAATATATAGCGCTATATTCGCGAAATTCGCGAATTCGCGAATATGCGATATTCGCGAATAATATTCGAATTGCGAATATTCGCGAGCAACACTAGTGGAGAGATCTTAAAATTGCTGTTGGGAAAAGGCGCCTTCCAATAAGAGAGACCTGAAGCAGTCTGCAAAGGAAGAGTGGTCCAGCATTCCGGCTTATAGGTGTAAGGAGCTTATTGATGGTTATAGGAAGCGACTGATTTCAGTTATTTTTTCCAAAGGGTGTGCAACCAAATATTAAGTTAAGGTTGACACCATTTTTGCCCAGCCCATTTTTGAAGTTTGTTGTGACATTATGTCTAATTAGCTTTTTTTCCTCCCTTTTTATGTTTAGTTCCAATACACACAAAGGGAATAAACGTGTGTATACCAAAACATGTGTTACTGCAATCCTTTTCTGTGAGAAATACTTCATTTTCTTGAAAAATTTCAGGGGTGCCAACATTTGCGGCCATGACTGTAGATAGAAGATAGTACTAAAAGGCTGGATTCAAACATACAGCTTTTGGTACAGTTTTTGATGCAAACTTTACACAGGAGTGGGTACAAAATAAGGTAGCCATAAATGGGTTGTCCTATCTCTTCAATTCTCCTGTTTTCAGTGGCCAGAGGTGGTTGGGAAAGCCAAAAGTGGCTGAATCGGGGAATTATGAAATTCGCGTAACTCCCACTGACTTCAATAGGGGTTTAAACAGTATAGCCCCATGCTAAAACAGTCCAGAGGCAGCCAAAAAAAACAAATTGAACAGATGAGACAACCCCTGTAAAAGTTACAGTGCAGATCTTATACTAAGAGGTCCACACATGAGACCTAAACGGGGAGAATATAGTTAATACAATGTCATATTACAGAATAGTTCCGAACATTGACAAATTAGCCAAGGAGATAAGTAAATTCAAAAATAGAACCTATTTCCACGAAAGGTAGGGAAGAGTTATTGCATGTAGGCCCCTAAAGTACAGTAGATAACAGACAAACAGACAATGGTGCTGCATTTCCATGTGTCACAGACTGGCATTGTGGTCTGTACATACCCACTGGCGTAGATGAACCATGTCTTATTCCATAGTATAACTTCTTTAGATGGAAGATTTTCTCTTTCATTACTAATTTTAGTCAAAGTAGCTCTAGATGTTATGTCCAGGCAGATACTGGAGGGACTAACCATATACACAATAATAGTTTGAAAGTTTAATAACATATATCACCAACAAGGCATATTTTTTTACCCAATATTAATGGTTCCACACCGATGTGTCCGGCCCCATGCATTTCCACCCACTTCCCCCTTACGAATGCATTTCTCAAGAGAAAGAATGATTTGTTCTTCTGAAAAGAAAATAATTACTGAAGATTTATAATTGATGAGATACATGATTCATTGATGGGGAAAAGTGCTACCTGCTCATACTGCAAATGTATTTGATACAGTTGTAGCTGGGAAGTTAACATTAATTTAAGAGCTACTTTGCAAGAAATTGCTAAAATATGGCAAAATGGTGTTGAGTATTTTTTAAAGAATTTTAATTTAACCCAACACCAGGTCGTTACATGATGTATGGTATATTCTCCACAAACTTTATATGGCTGCCTGTGGCGAGAGAGGGGAGGACTGCGGGATCCTGCATAAACTTACTTGCTGATGGACTACGTCAGGTATAGTAAAGTTATTAGTTATCTGTTCATTTAATTAATGGTAAATCTTATAGATTTTTCCAACACATTCCGGATATGCTTATACAATATCCGATGGATCTGATTAATTATTATTATAATTTTTTTTTAAAGTGTATCTAAACTGAGTGATCATTTCTAAAGAATTTGTATGATTCTGTTCTATTTATTTCTGTATTGTTCTTTTGGCCGTGTTTGTTATCTATTGGTCAATTCAGTTTTGAGAAAAAAAATTCTTGAAAAATTCAGTAAAAAATTATTTGAACCTAAAAGTGGTATTCTCTTCTGAAGAAATTATACCATATCCACAGGATTGGAGATAAAAAGCTAAACGGTGGAGGTCTGATTGCTCAACTCAACTCAACTCAATCCCCCCTCCCGAACCCATCATCTCTAAGAGACACCACAGAAACCTCCACTCCACCCTGTCAAATGCTTTCATGGCATCCAGTGACAGGATGGAGTGGAGTGAGCCATCAGGTAATTGCACACTAGAGTATGCTCGCATTATATTAGTCTGAATAGCACATCCGGGAACAAAGCCTGTCTGATCTTCACCTACCAAATCTGGGACTACTTTTGTTAATCTTGAAGACAAAACATAAGACAAAATTTTGGCATCAGTATTGATAAGTGAAATTGGACGATATGAGTCAACCTTACAGTGATCTTTTCCTTTTTTTTTAAATATTATTGTTGCTTCTAACATTGACTGTGGGAGTTCACCAGTGTTTTTTGCCTCCTCTAAGACTTTACAAAAAATGGGCAGCAATACATCACCGAATTCCCAATAGATCTGGTAAGGGAGTCCATCAGGACCCGGCAACTACCCCCCCACACACACACACACACACACAGCCCCAAGAGCCTCCACACAATCTGGATATACCATGGGTAGATCACAAGCTTGTAGATATTTATCAATTACTTAATCTTCACCTTATATAAGTCTGCAACGTACTGTACTACAACCTCTCTAATCTGAATGGGGTCTGGAATTTTTACTTGATAATTTTTCTTTTTTATGCTTTAACCATATTTATCAATAACCCCCCCTGTCCGTCCGCTCTGAACAACATTTTTGTGACTGAGGAAAAAACGCTATTCTTGGGCCTTCTCGATGAGAAAATTCCCCAGTACCTGTTTAAGACCCTCGTAGTTCTTTAAATCTTGATCCCCCTGAGAGTGCCTCCTCTGCTTTCCTCACCTCTTCTTTCAATAATTTCCTCTGGGAATAAAATTATCTTTTCTTTGTTTGAATTGATCTATACAGTAGGCATCTTAATATAACCTTTAGTGTGTCCCATAATACCTTATAGAAAGCCGACCCCTCATTAATCTCCCAAAGCTCTCTCAAGGATTTTTTTATTTCCTCTTTATCTACAACATTGAGCCAGTGTGGATTGAGCCTAAAATATCTTCCCTCCAGCTTCCTACGATTACCAGTATTAAGGTTAAAAATAAAGGGTGTATGGTCCGAAATTGACTTAGACATAGAATACGCGAGGCTGTTTTATGTGAGGCTGAAAAACACACATTTTTTTTTTTACAGGATTAGTAAGCCTCCACGGATCATTCCACCCCATTTCTGATACTACTTTATAAAGTGGTGTCTGGATATTAACTCCCATTCCACCAGCCCCTCCCATATTAATTTTATCAATTTCAGGATTCATTATACAATTGAAATCCCCACACATACTGTATATAAGGGCAGATGTTCACAACCATTTGTAAACAATAGCAACTCTTTAATTAAACGAAGGTTAAATGGCGGGGTATATAAAAGCATGCCAGCGCTAACTCCTGAGTATCTATTATTACGTGTATAAATATATATATATATATATATATTGTCCCTGCTGATTCACTTTTTTCCCTTTAATCGAGAATGAAATGTTCTTATGAACGTACAGTGAGACACGTGAAGAGTAGTTGGAGAAAGTTGAATGTAATTCAAACTGTGTCCACTTTCTAGCAATTCTACCTCTAGCAAGTCTCTAGCAAGTCTCCTCAGTCACATGTGATTCCAATAAACAAACAACTGCTGGCAAATATTTATTAACTTGGTCAAATGCTGCAAGTCTCTTATTAAAGGGGTTATCCAGGAAAATACTTTTTTTTTTTTTTTACATATCAACTGGCTCCAGAAAGCTTAACAGATTTGTAAATTACTTATATTAAAAAATCTTAATCCTTTGAGTACTTATGAGCTGCTGAAGTTGAGTTGTTCTTTTCTGTCTAAGTGCTCTCTGTTGACACCTGTCTTGGGAACTGTACAGAGTAGAAGCAAATCCCCATAGCAAACCTCTTCTTCTCTGTGCAGTTCCTGTGAAGTTCCCGACTTCTTTTAAGATAACCTCCATAGTAGTGTCTTTAGTTGTCACCACCTTCTCCTCCCCATTCTCATTCAGGTCTTGTAAAACTGTAAACCGGGAACCAGTGTTCTCCACTCTGTCCCTCATATTTGGAGATTGTTTGTTACTACTCCTTGTTTAAACCTATGCAGAGGAAGTATTTTTCAATTTTCCCGGACCCCCCTATGCTTTTTGGGGAGCCGGAGCGCCTTGGGGGGGGGGGGGGGGGGGCTTTGGGTTGTATCTGTACCACTATCTCCATTGTTCAAATTTAAATTTCCCTAGATCTTTTGACCTAAGAGAGTACATAAAACTTCAATAATCATCTAGGGAACCATGTTTCAGCCTGTAATAATACACTTTTCCAACTGATATTCTTACCAGGAGGAGCTCTGAACCAGTTCTTTCCTTTTACATGAATTTCTCACAATAAAGAGGTATACAGGGAACCTGTAGGGGTGAGTAATGTTCATTAGTTGGGATTTCCATTCCCCCAGGCAGCCTTCACAGTCCAATACATATTGGAAAAAACCTTTGATCATAAACCTATTATCACTCACGTTTCAGCAAGGGAGTATTATTGTACTGAGGTCAAATGGAGTATTCTCCTTCAAGTCCCCTTTACACTCTGTCCAAGCCTGGGCAAGAAAGAAATAGATCAACAGACGTTTGTGTTCCCAGCAGTCAATATGCATGAATAAGGGGGTCTGCCCCTGAAACGTTGTGCCATGACTGGTGAAATCACTGAAAACGCTGCTATTTTCTGCTGCTGTCACGCTGCTTAATTCTGTACTGTGAGACAAACCTTTGTGCAATAAGAAACGATGCAATAAAATTGGAAGAATATTTCCAAGGAAATTGTGAGTCATGAATTCTATGTATACTCACTTGCCATGTGAAGCGTATTTGGTGTGCTGCTAGCATTCTATTCCCTACAATATTTGTACAACCCAGTGTGCTTTATAGTGTTTATTGGAGCTCTTCTAGTGTGGGCTATTCATTTGGATTGTAATGCCTTACTAGGAACTCAATTGTTGTTGTTTCTAAGAAGTCTCTTCTCCAACCCTGTATACCAATCCCCCACCACCAGTGGCCGGGAAGCTTTTTGGGTAACCTAGTGATCTAGGTGTAGGTTTACACCATAAGCTATACAGTCTGCCCTACTTAGTAAGGCCTTTTTAAATGCACACAAAGGATTTTTTAAGAGATGTAGTGTAGTTTGAATGAATTCTACTTTGGCAATGTTCTTAAAATATTCATGGCATCCCAGCTCAAAAACTGCCTTCTTTATGATAGTGTGGATGCATTTTTGCAGCATGCTGTTAAATTGAAATACAATGTATATTTATGTTTGCATTTTAAAGTAAACATTCATTGTTATACGCAACCACTTTTATATTACACCCAGCAGACAAAGATATAGCACAGCGCAGGAAAGTTTTAGTTTTTGTTGCATTTAAGAAAGCAACTTCTGAATGATTCATGAGATGTATCTTAATTGTAAAAGATTCCTTCTACTTGCATTAAACCTTACTCTGTGGTAAATTAAGCTGCAATCTAAAGATAGGCTTTATTGATTTAACCCCTTTCCACCCCAGGACGTATGCATACGTCCAAGTTGCTAGATAGTTATCTCAACTGGATGTATGCATACGTCCTAGCGATCTTTTGCATAGCGAGATGCACTGCAGAAGATGGCCAGCAGAAGATGGCAGAAGACCGCCACAGCTGCCGAGAGCGGGATTGCGCCGGTCTCCGAAGCATTAACTCCATAGATGCCGTGATCAGCCACCAATGGCGATCCCGCAATGCAATAGTGGGATCCTATTGGTTGCCATGGCAGGAGGAGGCCAGCTGATGGCCTCCTGTCTGCCTAGTTAAGCAGCATGTAAGGTCCAGGCATAAGCTGCATCGCACAGGTTGCATGTACACTGACCGTTATACTGTGATGCAGTAAAGATGTAATGCGGTATAGTACCGAGTGGGCCATTTATATGGATACACCTTAATAAAATGGGAATGGTTGGTGATATTAACTTCCTGTTTGTGGCACATTAGTATATGTGAGGGCGGAAACTTTTAAAGATGGATGGTGACCATGGTGGCCATTTTGAAGTTGGCCATTTTGAATCCAACTTTTGTTTTTTCAATAGGAAGAGGATCATGTGACACATAAAAGAAAAACAATGATGTGCTTGGTTTTAACGTAACTTTATTCTTTCATGAGTTTTTTAAAAGTTTCTGACCACTTATAAAATGTGTTCAATGTGCTGCTCATTGTGTTGGATTGTCAATGCAACCCTCTTCTCCCACTCTTCACACTGATAGCAACACCGCAGGAGAAATGCTAGCACAGGCTTCCAGTATCCGTAGTTTCAGGTGCTGCACATCTCGTATCTTCACAGCATAGACAATTGCCTTCAGATGACCTCAAAGATAAAAGTCTAAGGGGGTCAGATCGGGAGACCTTGGGGGCCATTCAACTGGCCCACGACGACCAATCCACTTGATGTGTTTCCCTCTTTATGCACTGAAGCTGGTACGTTCCCTGAGTTTTTCCAGCAAGATGGTGCACCACCACATTATGGGTGTCAGGTCCGAGCATTCCTAGATGAACAGTTTCCTGGAAAGTGGATTGGTCGTCGTGGGCCAGTTGAATGGCCCCCAAGGTCTCCCGATCTGGAAGGTAATATCACCAACCATTACCATTTTATTAAAGGTGTATTCAAATAAATGGCCCACCCTGTATAGTCAATGCGACTGTATGTTTGGTGAGAGTTAGAATACAATGTGTAATCCCTTTCTTGTGGATTGAAGGCTCTCCAAACATCACTAAGTTTAAGAGTATGGAGTTTAGATCTAAGTGCACGGAGTTTACGGTGAGAAAGATGAGATCTGCCCGACGATGTGTCAGTAGTGGGGAACAATGGAAGATTAAAGTCTCCACATACGAACACAGACCTACTGCAAAGGAGACAAGGGCTTCTAGTGTTCTCAGGAGGAAGGGGATCTGATCATGATTTGAAGGGTATAGGGATGCCACAGTAAGGTGTTGTCCCGATAATTCACAATTCACTAAAATACACTGTACCTAGCGTTAGGGTCTACAGAGGAGGAGAGAATCTTTATTAGAAAGGAGTGATGAAATGCAAGGGACACCCTTTTGTCCTGGCTTCAGGGTTAACACTGTGTAGCCACTGAGAGTTACATCTGTTGTTTTAAAATGGGTCTCCTGGAAGGCCAATATGTGAACTTTTTGTCTGTGGAAGGTATATATGGTTTGTGCCCATTTCACAGGTGTATTAAAGCCCTTTGTATTTAGGGAGGCTAGTTAGGGAGGCTAGTTTGGTATCAACCGCCATCATTATGTGTATGTATGGAGTAACACTTACTGCATGGTCTAGGGGTCAGTAGGGCGCTAGATCCACAAGCCAGATGTGTATAAAGGTTCTCCTAGCAGGAAATTCAAAGTAAGGCTAAGACAGAGAGGTACTACTTAACAATGTATCAGGTATTTCTTTTCTGGCATTGCAGCAGTGGATCAGGCATCAGTTCTCTCGCTGGTCTTCCAGAGGAGGGAAGGGGGCTGCTATTATTGCTACTTAAAGGGAGCTGTGGCTACTACAACCTAGAGGAGCTGCTTCTACTACTACCTTAAAGGTGTAATCCAGGAATAAAAAAAAAAAACAGAGCTAATTTCTTTTAAAAAGCTCCGTCTGTCTCCAGGTTGGGTGTGGTTCTGCAGCTCAGTTCCACTGAAGTGAATGGAGCAAGTCACCTGATTTAACTGTATGTAATCCCTTATATGGTCTGCAGAGCCTGTGTAGAGCTTATATCGACTACTATATGCTCACTGTATGGGGAGGAATATTTTCTCCTTACATACTGGTATTATGGGTAATATTGGTCTCAGTATGCTGAATTTTTGTCAGTAACAGTATGATGGCAATATGTATGGTGATAATATTCCTCCTTGTATACTGGTATGATTGGTAAAATTTATCTCAGTATACAGGATTTGTTCAGTAACAGTATGATGGTTATATGTATGGTGATAATATTTCTCCTTGTATATTGATATTATTGGTAATGTTGGTCTCAGTATACAAGATTTGGTCAGTAACAGTATGAAGGTAATATGTATGGTGATAATATTTCCTCCTTGTATACTGATATTATTGAAACAAACGGGAAGGTCCAGCACTTGTATCGGTGAAATAGCGAGAATTTTATTCAAAAGAATCCTCCGTGGCGAAATGTCGGGTTGTGGCAGTGTGGTTACGCTCTCCTGTACTATCTGGTAACTATGTAATGCACTTTGCCTTGATGTTTTTGATGCTTATACACTTTGTCTCTACAATGGACCAGAGGTTTAGGGCTGTCTGCCTCCTGGTACAGGACTGTATTTACAGCATATCAGCACTTTAATTAATGTTACATTTTGTATGCACTTTGTCTTTTATACTCTGTATTATTTTAAGCTGATTGAGCTCCCACTGCCATATTTTTCAGTATCCTGTCTGTGTCTCCACTCCATGTTCTCCATTATATGGTGAACCATGGGTCTTTTTTTAAATGTATGTTTTTATGAATGTTTTCTCAATAAAGCTTTATAAATTGATCTGTACACGCCTTTTTTGTTTTGTTTATTCAAAAGAAATAAGTACAGGTACAGACATAGTGACGCGTTTTGGCTGCTAGTTTACAGCCTTAGTCACATGGTATGACTAAGGCTGTAAACTAGCAGCTGAAACGCATCCCCACATCTGTACCTGTACGTATTTCTGTTGAATAAAATCCTCGCTATTTCACTGATACAAGTGCTGGACCATCCTGTTTCGTACTATATTGCTTGGAAGTAGTCTGCTCCGGTCTGAGATGTTCGGGGCTGTATAGGGAGATCTGGACGTCGCTTCACATTGGATTCACTGATATTATTGGTAGTGTTAATCTCAGTATACAGGATTTGGTCAGTAACAATAAAATGGTAATAAATATGGTGACAAAAGTACTCCTTGTACACTGGTATTATTGGTATTGGTCAGTATCAAACAAAAGAAGTCTATCCAGCGCTAAAGACAAGGAAAAGCTTTATTGTAGAAGACAGGCAAGTAAAATGCACAGGTGTGGACACACCTGGGAAATTATCCGACGTGTTGCCGGTGCATGCACACCATTCGCCAGTGATCCCTGCCCTCCTCCTGCCCTCTGCTCCCACCCCTACACAATGGTAATGTTACGCCTAGCGCTCCGGGTCCCCGCTCCTCCCCGGAGCGCTCACGGCGTCTTTCTCCCTGCAGCGCCCCGGTCGGTCCCGCTGACCGGGAGCGCTGCACTGTCATGGCCGTCGGGGATGCGATTCGCACAGCGGGACGCGCCCGCTCGCGAATCGCATCCCAGGTCACTTACCCGTCCCGGTCCCCTGCTGTCTTGTGCTGGCGCGCGCGGCTCCGCTCTCTAGGGCGCGCGCGCGCCAGCTCTCTGAGACTTAAAGGGCCAGTGCACCAATGATTGGTGCCTGGCCCAATTAGCTTAATTGGCTTCCATCTGCCCCCTGGCTATATCTGATCTCCTCCCTTGCACTCCCTTGCCGGATCTTGTTGCCTTGTGCCAGTAAAAGCGTTTAGTGTGTCCAAAGCCTGTGTTACCTGAACTTCTGCTATCCATCCTGACTACGAACCTTGCCGCCTGCCCCCGACCTTCTGCTACGTCTGACCTTGCCTCTGCCTAGTCCTTCTGTCCCACGCCTTCTCAGCAGTCAGCGAGGTTGAGCCGTTGCTAGTGGATACGACCTGGTTGCTACTGCCGCAGCAAGACCATCCCGCTTTGCGGCGGGCTCTGGTGAAAACCAGTAGCCTCTTAGAACCGGTCCACTAGCACGGTCCACGCCAATCCCTCGCTGACACAGCGGATCCACAACCCGTAAGCCGAATCGTGACAGTAGATCCGGCCATGGATCCCGCTGAGGTGCCGCTGCCAAGTCTCGCTGACCTTACCACGGTGGTCGCTCAGCAATCGCAGCAAATTGCCCAACAAGGACAGCAGCTGTCGCAGTTGACCGCCACGTTACAGCAACTGCTGCCTCTGCTACAGCAGCAACCATCTCCTCCGCCAGCTCCTGCACCTCCTCCGCAGCGAGTGGCCGCTCCTAGCCTCCGCTTGTCCCTGCCGGACAAATTTGATGGGGACTCTAAACTCTGCCGTGGTTTTTTGTCTCAGTGTTCCCTGCATATGGAGATGTTGTCGGACTTGTTTCCTACAGAACGGTCTAAGGTGGCGTTCGTAGTAAGCCTTCTTTCAGGAAAGGCCTTGTCTTGGGCCACACCGCTCTGGGACCGCAATGATCCTGCCACAGCCTCAGTCCAGGCCTTCTTCGCTGAAGTCCGGAGTGTCTTCGAGGAGCCAGCCCGAGCTTCTTTTGCCGAGACTGCCCTGTTGAACCTGGTCCAGGGTAATTCTTCAGTGGGCGAGTACGCCATCCAATTTCGTACTCTTGCTTCCAAGTTATCATGGAATAACGAGGCTCTCTGCGCGACCTTTAAAAAAGGCCTATCCAGTCGCATCAAGGATGTGCTGGCCGCACGAGAGATTCCTGCCAACCTCCAAGAACTCATCCATTTGGCTACCCGCATTGACATGCGTTTTTCTGAGCGACACCAAGAGCTCCGCCAGGAAAAAGACTTAGATCTCTGGGCACCTCTCCCACAGCATCCTTTGCAGTCTACGCCTGGGCCTCCCGCCGAGGAGGCCATGCAAGTGGATCGGTCTCGCCTGACCCAGGAAGAGAGGAATCGCCGTAGGGAAGAAAATCTCTGTCTGTACTGTGCCAGTACCGAGCACTTCTTGGTGGATTGCCCTATCCGTCCTCTACGTCTGGGAAACGCACGCACGCACCCAGCTCACGTGGGTGTGGCGTCTCTTGGTTCTAAGTCTGCTTCTCCACGTCTCACGGTGCCCGTGCGGATTTCTCCTTCAGCCAACTCCTCCCTCTCAGACCTGGCCTGTTTGGACTCTGGTGCCTCCGGGAATTTTATTTTGGAGTCTGTTGTGAATAAATTCCGCATCCCGGTGACCCGTCTCGTCAAGCCGCTCTACATTTCCGCGGTCAATGGAGCCAGAGTGGATTGCACTGTGCGTTACCGCACAGAACCCCTCCTGATGTGTATCGGACCCCATCGCGAAGTGATTGAGCTCTTCGTCCTACCCAACTGTACCTCTGAGGTCCTCCTCGGTCTGCCATGGCTCCGGCTTCATTCCCCCACCCTTGATTGGACCACCGGGGAGATCAAGAACTGGGACTCTGCTTGCCATAGGAAGTGCCTCTCCCCCCCTCCCAGTCCCGTCAGGCAAGCCTCTGTGCCTCCTCATGGCTCCCGTCCTTGTGTCACCCTGCCCCGTGCCAAGCTTCACCCTCTGCCCTCCCTCCCCATTCCAACTCCTGCTGTACTGCCTGCCGTTGAGGAAACCCTCCATTCTTTCCCGGTGTCCTCATCCCAGGGGAGGCAGTTACCGGACAAAAAAAAGGGGAGACCTAAGGGGGGGGGGGTACTGTTACGCCTAGCGCTCCGGGTCCCCGCTCCTCCCCGGAGCGCTCACGGCGTCTTTCTCCCTGCAGCGCCCCGGTCGGTCCCGCTGACCGGGAGCGCTGCACTGTCATGGCCGTCGGGGATGCGATTCGCACAGCGGGACGCGCCCGCTCGCGAATCGCATCCCAGGTCACTTACCCGTCCCGGTCCCCTGCTGTCTTGTGCTGGTGCGCGCGGCTCCGCTCTCTAGGGCGCGCGCGCGCCAGCTCTCTGAGACTTAAAGGGCCAGTGCACCAATGATTGGTGCCTGGCCCAATTAGCTTAATTGGCTTCCATCTGCCCCCTGGCTATATCTGATCTCCTCCCTTGCACTCCCTTGCCGGATCTTGTTGCCTTGTGCCAGTGAAAGCGTTTAGTGTGTCCAAAGCCTGTGTTACCTGAACTTCTGCTATCCATCCTGACTACGAACCTTGCCGCCTGCCCCCGACCTTCTGCTATGTCTGACCTTGCCTCTGCCTAGTCCTTCTGTCCCACGCCTTCTCAGCAGTCAGCGAGGTTGAGCCGTTGCTAGTGGATACGACCTGGTTGCTACTGCCGCAGCAAGACCATCCCGCTTTGCGGCGGGCTCTGGTGAAAACCAGTAGCCTCTTAGAACCGGTCCACTAGCACGGTCCACGCCAATCCCTCGCTGACACAGCGGATCCACAACCCGTAAGCCGAATCGTGACAGTAGATCCGGCCATGGATCCCGCTGAGGTGCCGCTGCCAAGTCTCGCTGACCTTACCACGGTGGTCGCTCAGCAATCGCAGCAAATTGCCCAACAAGGACAGCAGCTGTCGCAGTTGACCGCCACGTTACAGCAACTGCTGCCTCTGCTACAGCAGCAACCATCTCCTCCGCCAGCTCCTGCACCTCCTCCGCAGCGAGTGGCCGCTCCTAGCCTCCGCTTGTCCCTGCCGGACAAATTTGATGGGGACTCTAAACTCTGCCGTGGTTTTTTGTCTCAGTGTTCCCTGCATATGGAGATGTTGTCGGACTTGTTTCCTACAGAACGGTCTAAGGTGGCGTTCGTAGTAAGCCTTCTTTCAGGAAAGGCCTTGTCTTGGGCCACACCGCTCTGGGACCGCAATGATCCTGCCACAGCCTCAGTCCAGGCCTTCTTCGCTGAAGTCCGGAGTGTCTTCGAGGAGCCAGCCCGAGCTTCTTCTGCCGAGACTGCCCTGTTGAACCTGGTCCAGGGTAATTCTTCAGTGGGCGAGTACGCCATCCAATTTCGTACTCTTGCTTCCGAGTTATCATGGAATAACGAGGCTCTCTGCGCGACCTTTAAAAAAGGCCTATCCAGTCGCATCAAGGATGTGCTGGCCGCACGAGAGATTCCTGCCAACCTCCAAGAACTCATCCATTTGGCTACCCGCATTGACATGCGTTTTTCTGAGCGACACCAAGAGCTCCGCCAGGAAAAAGACTTAGATCTCTGGGCACCTCTCCCACAGCATCCTTTGCAGTCTACGCCTGGGCCTCCCGCCGAGGAGGCCATGCAAGTGGATCGGTCTCGCCTGACCCAGGAAGAGAGGAATCGCCGTAGGGAAGAAAATCTCTGTCTGTACTGTGCCAGTACCGAGCACTTCTTGGTGGATTGCCCTATCCGTCCTCTACGTCTGGGAAACGCATGCACGCACCCAGCTCACGTGGGTGTGGCGTCTCTTGGTTCTAAGTCTGCTTCTCCACGTCTCACGGTGCCCGTGCGGATTTCTCCTTCAGCCAACTCCTCCCTCTCAGCCCTGGCCTGCTTGGACTCTGGTGCCTCCGGGAATTTTATTTTGGAGTCTGTTGTGAATAAATTCCGCATCCCGGTGACCCGTCTCGTCAAGCCGCTCTACATTTCCGCGGTCAATGGAGCCAGACTGGATTGCACTGTGCGTTACCGCACAGAACCCCTCCTGATGTGTATCGGACCCCATCGCGAAGTGATTGAGCTCTTCGTCCTACCCAACTGTACCTCTGAGGTCCTCCTCGGTCTGCCATGGCTCCGGCTTCATTCCCCCACCCTTGATTGGACCACCGGGGAGATCAAGAACTGGGACTCTGCTTGCCATAGGAAGTGCCTCTCCCCCCCTCCCAGTCCCGTCAGGCAAGCCTCTGTGCCTCCTCATGGCTCCCGTCCTTGTGTCACCCTGCCCCGTGCCAAGCTTCACCCTCTGCCCTCCCTCCCCATTCCAACTCCTGCTGTACTGCCTGCCGTTGAGGAAACCCTCCATTCTTTCCCGGTGTCCTCATCCCAGGGGAGGCAGTTACCGGACAAAAAAAAGGGGAGACCTAAGGGGGGGGGTACTGTTACGCCTAGCGCTCCGGGTCCCCGCTCCTCCCCGGAGCGCTCACGGCGTCTTTCTCCCTGCAGCGCCCCGGTCGGTCCCGCTGACCGGGAGCGCTGCACTGTCATGGCCGTCGGGGATGCGATTCGCACAGCGGGACGCGCCCGCTCACGAATCGCATCCCAGGTCACTTACCCGTCCCGGTCCCCTGCTGTCATGTGCTGGCGCGCACGGCTCCGCTCTCTAGGGCGCGCGCGCGCCAGCTCTCTGAGACTTAAAGGGCCAGTGCACCAATGATTGGTGCCTGGCCCAATTAGCTTAATTGGCTTCCATCTGCCCCCTGGCTATATCTGATCTCCTCCCTTGCACTCCCTTGCCGGATCTTGTTGCCTTGTGCCAGTGAAAGCGTTTAGTGTGTCCAAAGCCTGTGTTACCTGAACTTCTGCTATCCATCCTGACTACGAACCTTGCCGCCTGCCCCCGACCTTCTGCTACGTCTGACCTTGCCTCTGCCTAGTCCTTCTGTCCCACGCCTTCTCAGCAGTCAGCGAGGTTGAGCCGTTGCTAGTGGATACGACCTGGTTGCTACTGCCGCAGCAAGACCATCCCGCTTTGCGGCGGGCTCTGGTGAAAACCAGTAGCCTCTTAGAACCGGTCCACTAGCACGGTCCACGCCAATCCCTCGCTGACACAGCGGATCCACAACCCGTAAGCCGAATCGTGACAGGTAAATGTTTAGCCCCAGGCTCCTACAGCCATCCCCTGCATACTTCTATGCCTGCCCTCTGCTCCACCCCCTCTTGACAATGTTATATATTTGGACAGAAGCTCCGATACCCAACCCCTCCCCTACACAATGGTATATGTTTGGACCGGGGCTCCGACACTGGCCCCCTCCCTGCATCAATTCTCCACCCACTGATGTTATTACTACAGCCATCCAACTAAGCAGCATTACTATTATGAATTTTCTATAACGATGAGACCCTAACCTAGGTGGTTTTAACTCTTCTTCTTCTAAGAGCTGCCAAAGCAATATTTATGTATAATAATAAACTTACCTGTTAGTATTCCTGTTTCTTCTTCCAGTAGCAACCGCACTGGTTGTCCTGGTAAAAGGTTGGGGTGGTTTGCGTACATTGTAGACAGCCAATCACAGGACCTTGTCAAACAACCAATAGACAGATCTAATTGACCAGCCAATCAGGAGGCTCTGTCACTGGAATAATCAAGGATTGGGTTAGTGCAGCTCATCTGCGAGCCTGGCTCTCTGGAACTATATGGGCACTATATGGAGCTATATGAGCACTATATGGAACTATAGCACCATCTGAAGTCTAAACAAAACAAAAAAAAGCATGAAATATTTCTATGTGCAAATGTATTCCTTCATCTTCATGACTTTTTCAGAAGTTATTAATGCCTGATTTTAGATGAATAACACCAGTCAGACAAATATGAAATGGTAGAACAGATTGATGTTGTTAGATCGAATTGTGTTGAATCTTAGAAATGATCATTACAATTCATGGGCAGCTCAGACAAAAAACACTGCTTAGTTTTGCTTTTGATTACCTCTGGGATTTTGCACAGAAATCCATTTTATTTGTACTGTAAAAGTTAATTTCAATGGAAATGACTTCTTTCAAAACAAAACAATAGTATGGACAAGAATTGGACACCAAGACCTCGTATGATTATTTTAGATATCTGCTTTTTTTTGGGTATTCAAGGTTTGCAAGTCTGCATATATTTATCCACTTATATTCTGGTAAAATAATAATACACAAAAAATTGTAGCCATAATTTATGTTGTGCAAGCGATACAATTTCTACACTTTTATTTGTTCAAATCAAACCTTCTGCCAATCATTTTTACAGAAGCATTGTGTAATGCTGGGGCATGCAGAGAAATCACATGCCCTAATGTAAAAAGTAGGAAAAATGTGCACCTTGCATACTGTTTAATTAGGGGTTGCCCACCTCGGCTCTTCTTGTTTTCTGGCTAGCTCTTGTCTGTTTGCAACAGAAAAAGCAGAAAGCAGCCAAATGAGGGAAGTTATGCAATTTGCCTAACTCCCATTGGCTTAAAGGGAGTTGCACGAATTGCATAGCCCCGCGAGCTACGCTGTTTACATTACTTCAGAAGTTATGTAAAATATAATCTTATGGGTCTATACACCGATTCCAAAACTCCCATTAAAAGTCAATGGGAGCTGTGCAAATTGCGTAACATCCCTGGTTCTGCCACTTTAAGCTTTTCCGACCATCTCTAGCCGCTGTAAACAGACAGGTGCTGACCGGAAAACCCAGAGGACCCAAGGTGGGACAACCCCTTTAATCTCATTTACATTGCTGAAACTGTACACTGCTGTGGATTTTTCACCTGCCAATTCAGATTGTGGATGTAGCCAAGAGACCAGACACTTGTTCCAATTTACTTGAGGGAAACTTTGCTTATGAATTCACTTGAAGACTGAATCTGAGCCCAGCAAGACCACCATTGTTAACCCGTTTAGAAAGTAGGTTGTATGCACTGTTTATCTGCTTTATACTGAAATGTCAAGGGTTCCACTTATCTCATGGCTGTAGATCATGTGAAGACATTCCATTTCTCTAATTTTGGATGATGCAGTTTGAGGAGGTGTGGTGCAAGTTACAAGAGTCCAGTCAACATAAAGTGGTAGGTCAGGGTAGCCGGTCCACATTCATGTAACCAGAATCCTTCATGCCTGTGGGTTTGGGTCTGGAGGCCCACTGTTGCTGTATGCATGGATGAGGACAGAAGGCTCTAAATGCAGGGCTGATACCCATACTGTACTGCAATTGGGGTAGGCAGGAGATGGCAGTCATAAGGGTCTGGTAAGGCCCAGTAGCCAGACCTCCTGCTTGGCACATCCAGCACTGTCCCTGGATGGTGATGTTTAGTTATGTGAAATAGGAAGACAGGGAGTTAAAGGAACACAACTTTACTGATCAGATGCTGGATTGTTGCATATATATGGCTGATCATGCTTTTTTAAATGTACCTGAGGTTAGCCATGAAAATGGGATGGAAATGCCTGAAATACGTTTACTCTGCCTGCTCTGTTTTATGCTGTTTATGTAATGTACTATAAGATTAACTGGAGGACTCAGTTTTAAGCTTGCTATGTTGGGGCTTGTGGAAATAACTCTGGAGTTAAAAAGATGAGTTAAAAGTCCCTATGAGTATTACTTTTCCTTACACTTTATTATCACTGTTTTGTAACCAGGGATAATGGATAGCAAGATTGGAGGTTTTCTTCAGGGCACAATGTGCCATATGTATGCACCACTGGAGCAGCAGTTTCAGGATGAATGGTAGACGTGAATATGTTGCCCATCTGGAAGCTCGTATTAGAGATCTGGAGAAGCAAAATGCAACACTAAGGGCTATTGACAATGTTGAAAAGGGTATACTGTTTACAGTGCAAGGAGTTGGTAGGGTAGACATGGAAGTTGGAAAAATTTGTCAAAAGGACCAAGTAAGGAGCTGGGTTAATTAAGGAAGAGGGACTGAAAAGGGTGCAAAGAAAAGGAAGGCCACTTCTGTCTTAGCCCCCAAGCAAAATTGCTAAGTTGGGTGAGGACGCGACTTAGTATCAGCAATGGTAATCCTAGTAGATACTGGTCTCCCTAACAGCAGGGAAAAGATATTGTCCAAACCGAATGGTTTGTTGTCTCCCTAGTACCAGTGAAAGAAATGGAAGCACAGAAAATGCGGAAGTTCTGTCTTCCGAGCGCTACTGTGGTCGTGAAATTACGTCAAGGTGCCAATAGATACATACGATTCTTTTTATTGATACATAAAAAGTAGCAACTGGACAACACGTTTTGGCGTGTTCTCACGCCTTCCTCGGGTCCACAACAATAACTGGAAAAATCCATATATACATATACATATTTTCAAGTAAAATTTTTTTTATACATAAATATATATATATATATATATATATATATATATAACAAAATGTAGAGAGGTTAATGCCTTTAAAACGATGTGGGGTACACTAAAAGTCATGTTTATGCCATTGGCAGGGAGTACAGTTTGTTACTGAAATACAGTGGGGATCAAAATTTTGGGCACCCCAGGTAAAAATTTTATGTGCATAAAGAAGCCAAGGGAAGATGGAAAAATCTCCAAAAGGCATCAAATTACAGATTAGACATTCTTATTATATGTCAACAAAAGTTAGATTTTATTTCCATCATTTACACTATCAAAATAACAAAAAACAAAAAAATGGCATCTGCAAAAGTTTGGGCACCCTGCAGAGTTAATATTTTGTACTGCCCCCTTTGGCAAGTATCACAGCTTTTAAACGCTTTTTGTAGCCAGCCAAGAGTCTTTCAATTCTTGTTTGAGGTATCTTTGCCTATTCTTCCTTACAAAAGTCTTCCACTTCTTTGAGATTTCTGGGCTGTCTGTCACACACTGCTCTTTAAGGTCTATCCTTGGATTTTGAATTATGTTGAGGTCAGGAGATTGTGAAGGCCATGGAAAAACCTTCAGTTAACGCTGAAGTAATCCCCCGTGGTGTGTTTATGATCATTATCCATTAGTAGAAGCCATCCTCTCTTTAACTTCAGCTTTTTCACAGATGGCATCAAGTTAGCATCCGAAATTTGTTGAAATTTATTGAATCCATTTTTCCTTCTACTCGTGAGATGTTCCCTGTGCCACTGGCTGCAATACAACCCCAAATCATGATTGATCCACCCCCATGCTTAACAGTTGGACAGAGGTTCTTTTCATTAAATTCTGTTCTTCTTCTTATCCAAACGTACCTTTGCTCATTCCAGCCAAAAAGTTACATTTTAACCTCATCGGTCCACAGAACTTGTTTCCAAAATGAATCAGGCTTGTCTATATAAAACGCTGATTTTTGTGGTGAGGACATAGAAGAGGTTGTCTTCTCATGACTCTTCCATGAAAACCATATTTGTACAAGTATCTCTTTATAGTGGAATAGTGTACCACAACTCCAGTGTCTGACAGATCTTTCTGGAGGGATTATGCAGTCAAATGTGGGTTTTGAATTGTTTTTCTCACAATGCGAGCTGTTCTGTCTGATATTTTTCTTGGTCTTCCAGATCTTGCTTTAATACAGGAATTTAGGTGCACTATGTGGAAGATATAAACAATGACATTGGCTAAACCTCAACACTGATGTTAAAATTGAGACATTAGCCAGTATATCCTTGTATGAAGGACATACCTGAGCCCTCACACCAATGCCAAGGATTCTCAAGTGGCATGGGACCTAACACTGAACCTACCTGTGCGTGATAAGCAAAACAGGGGCCAGTGGGAAATTACGGCAGCATTAGGCCAACTCACAGCCTTCCCCCAGGTACCTTCCAATGTGGCTGAGCATGCATACAATGGGAGGAGGGAGACAGACTATAAGCCCCACCTAAGTTGGCTGCTGCAGTTGCTGGCCTCACATGTGCACCTTAATGCTGCCTTGAAAGTGTTCAAGGAGCATTACATATGGAGTTTACACACCTCCAAGTATAAAAATGAAAGCAACAACAAAAACGTGGTCTCAAATGGCTGGAGGTGCTCAACCCCAAATGCAGTTGTACAATTGTGCATTTATACTGGGGGGAGCAGATCCTGCCCTTGTAGTCCTTTGCCAGGGGCAATCCCCAGCATAAAATGCATACAATGGGGGATGCCTGCAGCAGACTATAAGTGCCACAATAGAATCCTACACCAGAAAGACGGTGTGGATGTGTAACAATTAGAATTATACAGGAATCTAGGTGCACTATGTGGTAGATTCCAGATCTTGCTTTAACTTCCACTGTTCCTGATGACTGCCATTTCTTAATTACATTCCAAACAGAGGATATTGTCATCTGAAAACGTTTTGCTATCTTCTTATAGCCTTCTCCAGCTTTGTGAGCATCAACTATTTTCAGTTTCAGATTTCTAGACAACTGCTTAGAAGAACCCATGGTGCTGATTGTTGGGGCAAGGTCAGATGAGTCTGGGAATTTAAAACCTTTGAGATTGACATCACCTGGTCTTCCCAGATGATGATTGAGAACAATCCATGACACTGGCAGGTCTCAGCTTTGCAAAGGGGGCACTGCATGCCATAAATTCTGCAGGGTGCCCAAACTTTTGCCGACACCATTTTTTGGTTTTCTGTTATTTTGAAAGTGTAAATGATGGAAATAAAATCTAACTTTTGTTGACATATTATAAGAATGTCTAATCTGTAATTTGATGCCTTTTGGAGATTTTTCCATCTTTCCTTGGCTTCTTTATGCACATTAATACAAATATTTACCTTGGGTGCCCAAACTTTTGATCCCCACTGTAACATAAAGCACTGGTGGTTATAGTGTGGATTCCATTGAACACTGTTGGCAAAGCATGTGTTGATATGCATGTGGCCTGGAGGTATATAGATAGGATGGCTGGATATAAGTATGTTCTCAAGAACAGAACACTAAAAGTAAGTAATCCTTCTTTTCAGCATCTCTCTATGTTTATCCAGACTACTGCAGATATGTACACCCACCTTGGCAAGTTCCTGCCCCTAATATACTTATATCCAGCCATCCTATCTATATACCTCCAGGCCACACACATATCACACATCCTTTACCAACAGTGTTCTATGGAATCCATACTATAACCACCAGTGCTTTATGGTATTTCAGTAACAAACTATACTCCATGCCAGTGAGTCATATGATCACCCAACGAAATAAGAAGTCATCTCTTGAATTAATAGCAATTTTTTTTTAATTATTATTATTTGATTATTTAAATTTCTGCATTTAATCTATCTATATATGACATAAACATGACTTTTAATGTATCCTGCATCGTTTTAAAGACATTTTCCTCTCTACATTTATATATATATATATATATATATATATATATATATATGTATATGTATATATGTATTTTTACAGTCATTGCTGTAGACCTGAGGAAGGCTTGAGAACACGCTGAAACACGTTGTCCAGTTGTTACTTTTTATGTATCAGTAAAAAGAATCCTGTGCATCTATTGGCACCTTGACGTAATTTCACAACCACAGTAGCGCTCAGAAGACAGAACCCCCGCATTTTCTGTGCTTCCATTTCTTTCATTTTCATTTCCATACCCCTTTTTGGGGCGACGGACAAGGGGGAACCGAGCAGCAGGCTTTAACATCCCACCACAAACAGAGACCCTTGACAGAGTCATGCCCAATCCAACGCACAGCTCCCAGAGGTCAGTACCACCGCATAGGTGTGGTGGTGGGTTTTCTCTACTTCTCTTCTCCTCTATTAACCATCAAGAACCAACCTACTGTGCCAGAGCGCCCCGCATTTATCCCCCCCTTTTTTTTCCTCATTCCTAGGTTCAGCATGTGGTGGAATGGGTGGACAAATTACTTTGGGGGGGGGGGGGGGACGCGTTTGGAGATGACCCAGCTGTCATGGTCCATGTGGGAACCAACAACAAAATACATGGTAGGTGAAGTTCCTAAAGAATCATTTAAAAAAACAAGGTGCAAAGGAAGGACCTCCAAGGTCGTATTCTCGGCAATCCTTGTGCATTGCAGGAAAGACAGTGGAACCTTAGGGAGTTAAATGCATGGCTCAAACTGTATTCTGCAGATAATTTACACCTGAATGAAAGAGGGTCCACTGTACGGGCAGGAAGAGGCAGAACTTAAACAGAAATAGGTTTATATAGTACCAGAGTAAGGGGGAGAGCAGGGTCATTGGCCATTCCACTCAGTACCTAGTTATTAAGGTTCTCTCCAAAAGCTTAATGAGCTTAGGCTAGCATTCAATCCCTAACTCCATTTTTGCCAAGTCCCATTCACCACTATAATGCATAGTGTTCTTAGGATTGCGTATACTATTCCAAGTTCCTGCCAAATATATTTAGCAATGAATTCTCTTTCCAAAGCCATTTGGAACCAAGTAGTGAGGGATGTAACTAGGGACAGATGATTCTTCTGTTCTACATACTTTAGAGCTGGTCTTCTACTCTGGGCTCGTATGGTCTATTGCTTTTATGGCTGAGCGGTTGCTGTTCCTAGATGTTTATAATAGCAGCCCAAACAGATGATGCCTTTGGGGTAATTTAGGGCCTAAAAGTGGACAATTTAACATTCAGAAATCCACTACCTTTGTTTGCTCTGCTTTATATTTTATAGTAAAAGCTGCAGAAATTCTAAAAGTTTACATTTAAGAAGCAACAATTTTCAAAGGCGGCTCAGAGATGAAAAAAAGCTTCAAGAGCAAAAATGATAATAAAAAAAACACCTTATATTTTACATTTAATTTTCTCCTGACTGTTTTTTTTTTCAAAAGTGTACTGCTACACCAGCAGCCTGTCCCTAACACCTCAGTACAGAAAATCACCTAACAAATCTGCTTACTGAGTATTACGCTTGACAAGCTGACATTTATTGCACCACAAAAAACTTAACATCTTTACAGTCAGCAACTAAGGTATGGTTCACAATCTGAAGTGGCGCAGAGAACTAAAGGTAAATTAAGTTTATGCATCCTGGAATAAACCTGCATCTTAAATGTAACCAACCACTTTATTCCTGACTTTATTCCTGACTACATTCCTGAAACATACCTAGATTACTGCGGAGTTCAAAAGTCTATATTTTACAAACATTTTGCTGCAAAAAGTCATTTACACTTAAACTGTGCTGTCCCAATATCACGTGGCCTATAAAGGAAGTGTATCTATCCTCTACTTGCTTTTAGTGACTAAAAACTAGATATTAAAACATGTTCTAATTTGTTTCTAATTAGTTATTATTTATTTGTAGATTTCTTATTCTGTTTTCTGTACATGACTATGAGGGCTGCAATCTTTCCTGAGTTGCTGCTCTGTTTTGTGAAGAGCAGTTTAGAGATTTTCCCTAGGCTATGGTTACACTATAAAAGTACAGTATGGGTGGAGTATACTATGTTATGGAAGTTTAAAGGTATAATATCCAATAGAAGCAGTGCTCGGCATAACGTTGTCAGATACCAAGCATATATATATATATATATATATATATATATAGACAAAGAATAAGTCAGCTAGCACTGTCTGTATTGCACATACGGGGGAGTGGCTACCTCCATGTTGGCTTTGCACCCCACCCACCTCTATCAGGTGTGTATACAAGGTGGCTTGGATGTTCCAGATCCTGCCATGCTTACTGAACTGTTCACACAGAGGCATATTAACAGTGTAGGGTCCGCCCCAATGAGGCCACCTTATCACCTGTGGGACGGTCCAAGCTATTTGACCGCCGGTGGAGACAAATTTGCGAGCTAAGTGCCTCACTATTTCATAGTTTCACATTTGCATCTATTACACCATAGCTGTATAGCTCTCCATGTTTTAACTGCATTTTCATGTTTCACCTATATCCTTGTGCTGGCAGTGTGCTGCTGCATTCTTCTGTTGCTGTATATATATATATATATATATATATATATATATATATATATATGAAGAGTATTTACCTCAGGGAGAGGCTACCACTGCTGGTATGACAGAGCTTCAGAAGGCCATTTAGCACTCCGTGGGCATTTTGGGTAGGGGAATATGCAAAGCAGCTCATTACACCACCTTTTCAGGTAGTGTTCCCTGGTATCAGCTTGGCTCCTGTTAAGGAATAGGCATAATCCCGACCAGCTTTTCATATTCCTTAACAGGAGCCAAGCTGATACCAGATCACCCTGCTCTGTACTGACGAGTGGCAAAAACCACGAAACAGCTGTCTGCCAGCATTGTGGTAGAGGTACAGAAAAGGAAAAAAAGGGGGAATAAAGGGGGCGCTATCTAAGTGCCGTAAATGATGATGATCGCAATGAATATAAAAAGATGCACGTACAAAAATTGTGGGTTCGAGTAAAAGTGTGAATTAACACACTCACCTTCTAGTGTTGTGCAAGCTCAGGCACAACACTGATGTAAGCTTTCTGAGTGCATGCACTCTATATATTCTCCTCTAGGCTGCCGAGCATCTGTCCCGATACTCCGTGTTGTCGATCTGGTCGATAGTGGTGTGGATGCTGGATAACCTCGGCAAGGTGCTTGTCCAGTCCTGGTGAAGATGGTGATGCTTCTCTGGGGCGCCTCCGGATACGTGGATGTTCCAACCTCCGACCCAGGTAAGGGTTGAAGAAGGAAGGTGCGGGAGCAATTGAAAGTTTAAAAGGCTTTATTCAGACGACGCGTTTCGCAAGGGGTCCCTTGCTTCATCAGGTCATAGACAAAAGGGGTACAGACAATCTTTATATACAGTGTATACTTGAAAATGTGCGGGAGTTTGTGACAGGTGTGATACGTCATCTGGATGCCGGATGTGACGTCCCGGCTGGGAACGGGAGCGTTCATTCATAAAATGTACTGTTTGTATACAATGTACCCAGTGTGACTTTGTAATTGAGTGCAGAGAGAGCTGCTGGTGTATCGTATTCGGCTTGGAGGATGTTGCCGATGTGTCAGTAAGTTAGATTTGTAAGTTACATTTACTTAGCCCCGAGTAAATTAAGACAGCAAAACAAACGGACCAATAAGAACAAAGATCCAAGGAATTAATATGGGGTATATATGTGTCACAAAAAACGGTGTCTGTGCTGCAACACCCTTAAAGCAGACATAAAAGCACACATGAGCTTTACCTCTGGTGAAATATTCACCATAAAACACCGACTGAATTGTTGCTCTAACTATGTGATCTACGTAATCGAATGCTGCTGTGGACAACAATACGTGGGTCGCACGACGCAAGAATTACACCTTAGGTTAAATAACCATAGAACAAATATTAAAAAAGGATATGCCCTACATAGCGTCTCCCGTCACTGTCGGGAAAAACACCCTCTGACCAAAAATCCGATTTGTATCTATCCAATAGATCACATTGAAGATACTATCCACAACAGATTTGAAGAACTATCGAAACGAGAGATGTTCTGGATATTTCGCCTTGGCACTTTAGCCCCAAGAGGTTTGAATGAAGCAATGGAACTTATACGTTAACAACCTCAGGTTCTGAATATTATACCCAATATATTCATCATTCACAGGGCTCACCCCCATTTTTTCATAGCATATCTACATCAAGTCACCACATAAATGACTTATCCCATTCCTTGTCTTTTTAAACACAGTTTTATATATATCTTAATATTTTTATATATATCATAACACTTTTACCATTTTTTTTACTAAGTACCTATATGTCCAATTTTAGAGTGTATCATAATAGGTTCCCCCTTTTTCGCTCCACATGTGTATGGTATATATGTATTTACATACCTATGTGTTTATATCTATGTATTATTCATTTATTTATTTGGTGTCATACATGTATATCATTTTGCCAACCAACCGTCACTGGCATGTTCTCCATCGTGGTCTTAACACCATATACATAACTATGAGATTTCAATACAGTGCAGCAATAACTACCAACTACTTCATATCCACTATACCATCCCATCTACATACTCCCTATACAAGTGACCCCTTTTTTTTTGGTCTAAATACACTATGGCTTGGTGTTCAATACCCCTGTGCCCATATATATATATATATATATATATATATATATATATATATATATAGCCAAAAGTGTACCAATTATCAAACAGGTCGATACCAGTATATTCTGTATACTCAATAGATTTCTAAATGACCACAAAACGCACGGTGACATCACACCGAGAGTAAAAAAATAATATAAATAAAAATCTCTCCAAAAACATGGTCATATCAGAACCTACTGTATCCCAAAGCAAGCTACACCATAAAGATTACATTTACAGTGAGCATACTGCCCCCACATGCCAGGCATAATCTGATAGTATGCAGTAGCACAACCTATAGTATATACTACTAATGATGTTAAAGAAATAAAATAACTTTTTCTACACACCAATACACCGGCAATCATCCGGCATTTTCATTCAATATAATCGACATATCAGAGGTCTAATTCTGCACTATGCAGAAGCACAATTTACAGAACAATAATAAAGAAATAGAATGATCTTTTCTTTGCACATCAATACTCCGGCAATCATCCGCAATCTCCATATAATATAATTAACCATCCAGCATCCCGTAGTCTACCGACACTTTCAAATGTCCTTTCACATAGAGTATATTCTAATCACAGTCTTCTACAAACAATTACAAATCTAACTTACTGACACATCGGCAACATCCTCCAAGCCGAATACGATACACCAGCAGCTCTCTCTGCACTCAATTACAAAGTCACACTCGGTACATTGTATACAAACAGTACATTTATGAATGAACGCTCCCGTTCCCAGCAGGCACGTCAGATCCGACATCCAGATGACGTATCACACCTGTCACAAACTCCCGCACTTTTTCAAGTATACACTGTATATAAAGATTGTCTGTACCCCTTTTGTCTATGACCTGATGAAGCAAGGGACCCCTTGCGAAACGCGTCGTCTGAATAAAGCCTTTTAAACTTTCAATTGCTCCCGCACCTTCCTTCTTCAACCCTTATCTGGGTCGGAGGATGGAACATCCACGTATCCGGTGGCGCCCCAGAGAAGCATCACCATCTTCACTAGGACTGGACAAGCACCTTGCCGAGGTTATCCAGCATCCACACCACTAGCATTGTGGTAGAGATTTGGTTATTGAAAGAGCTTTATTGTCCGTTCAGTCATTACAAGTCATACAATAAATTACAATCACACAAAGCATGACAGTACAATACACAGCAAAGGTTCCCTAAGCTATACATGGCACATCATGCTACTCTAACACTCCGCTCAATCCTGTAATAGAAAAGCACAAGAGATCAAACAACAAAACAATACAATCTGTGATCGGGGTAGGGGCGTGGGCTGTAGGGCGGAGGCGGTATGGGCGACTATGTGGGGGTGGGGAGGGGGTGGATCACAGGGCCAAACTGCTGGGCTGTATCTTCAAGGAGACATGGGAGAAGGAGAGGGGTCTTCACTCCTCTTCTTCCTCATCAACAGCCGGGCTGTCCAAGTTGGAATAGTCTCTAAGCAGGCTCTTGGTGAACCAGCGGCAGTCCCGGACGGACATGTTCTCTCTGTTGATCACGAGGCGGTTGTGGTAGAGATTTTGCGTAGTACGATTGCAGTACTTTTCGTTCTTATTAGAACCGCAATTCTCAAGAGCATACCACTTGAAGATCATCTCCTGCCTGCCTCGGAACATCTGAAGAAGGAGAAGATCTTGAAGACTGCAGCTCCGGAAGAAGCCGACGAAGAACTTGGAAGAAAGGAATCGGAGGTGAATTCCGGAACTTCGGAGACGACGAAGGCGGCGCAGAATCTTTTTGAAGAAACTCGCTGCCTCTGGAGAAGATGTGCATATCTCCTCCCACTGGGGGACCGGATCTGCATAGCTCATCCCACCCGGGAAAGAAGACTTTGCGAAGAATCTCCACAAGCAAGAAAGCAGAAAAGAGCCTGCTGGAAGAAGCCATGGCCTCAACCAGCAAGTCCACCCAGGATCCTGCAGGGCAAGGCCTGGAGGTCCAGCCCCAACCACAGCAAGCTTCAACCTCCACCACAGCAAGGCAGAAGGGCGGCAGAATCCCCAACCTGGAAGCTCCAACCCTGGAGCCCTGGATGAGGCAGACTGTTGCCTTGAAGCTGAAGCCTGTGGACAGAAGAGTGCTGGACATGTCCCACGACGTGTTCTGAAGAAGATGCTGGGGGATCAAGCCTTCTCCACGGCTGACACCCTCGGAATTGCAACTTTTCTGTCCGGAATCTTCTACATCCCCTTTGCCACCATTGGAACCTGTAGAAGATACTGGGAGGCGGTGAAAGCGGCTAGTCCCGAATCCCCTTTCTCCCGCTTTGTGGGCAACTGCCCTATTCAAAGAGAGGAGAGGCGGGTGACGGTCTCAATGCGGATCCCACACACCCCAGGCACGAACATCTCGACCTTCCTGAAGCGCTTCTGCACCGTGGTGAGGGAGCCCACCTGCATCCTGAACTCCCTCGGATACTGGACCTGCAAGTGGTCTGTGGTCGTCAGACTGAACAAGAACCTTGCTTCTCCAGATGGACTACAGCACCTGCCACCGACATTCTCCTTGGGCAACTCCACAGGACTTATCTTCTACCAGGACATGCCGCAGACCTGCAGGAGATGTGGTAAGATGGGTCACGAGGGCAAGGACTGTAAAGAGGACGCCTGCAGGTTCTGCCGTGTGACAGGTCACATGACCAAGGATTGCCCCAAGAGCAAGACCTGCAACCTCTGCGGATTGGCGGCCCATAGCTACAAGGACTGCCCCCAGAGGGAGAGAACATGGGCATCTGTGGCAGTGAGAGCCCTGAAGCCAGACCCAGCTCCGGAGCCAGCAGCACTGATGGCCAAGCCGACCAAGGAGGGTAAGAAGGCGAAAGCCACCACCCCTGCCCTGTCCCGTTCCTCCCCTCCCGCCCCTTCCCCTGCCCCTCCCACCCCATCCCTAGCCCCTCCCACCCCACCCCTGCCCCCCGTACCCCACCCTGGCCCACCCCTGCCCCGTCCTCCCCTGCCCGGCCACTCTCTCCTGCCCCCCGCCCCACCCAGCCTCCTTTCTCTCCTGGCCCAGCAGCACCTAACCCCCCTCGAGCTGCTGGTGCCCGCTCTTCAGAGGATTTTCCTGTGCTTCCTCCCCCAGGTACCATACAGAGGAAGAGGAAAGGAAGGGAAAATGCATCAGCTGAGTCCCACAAGAGAAAGATCGAGACCTGCAAGACTCCTCAAGCTTCAGACGAAGAGGAGGAGATGGAGCAGGCCCAAGCAGAGCAGGTCTGCGAGACCCCCCAAGCTCCAGATGGAGAGGAGGAGATGGAACAGGCCCAAGTGGAGCAAGTCCAAGCTCAGTCTATGGAGGAGCTGCTGCAGGACCCAGAGGTCAAAGAAACCCTAGACGCACCGGCCAACCCGGCCTACGACAAGTTTTTGGAAGGGCGCTATGAGAAGCCACAGGAGCTGACAGGCGCCAGAGAAGAGGACCCGCCCGACCGGAGTGGTAACTAGTATCTGAACTAACCTCTCTTTTTATTCCCATGGCTGATCTCAACATCTTCTGCATTAATGTGAGGAGTATTAGAGCTAGGTTTAGATTTCAGACTGTCCTTACGTTCTTAGATTCTCAGAGGTGTGATGTTTACATGCTGCAGGAATGTGCTTTGTCTGCTTCTAGGTCTTACAGCATTTACAGACAAAATGATGAACTAACGCTCCAGTTGTCTGTGCAGCCCAAGTCTGTGACTCCAGGGCAGCTGCTGTGAGGAGAACTCCGTTCTAGAGTAGACAAAGATGGGAGAAATGCCGGCCAATAGCATAAGAGGGGCGGGCCAGGAGCAGAGGCACTGCTGATTTGCCCCTGCCTCTCACAACGCGCGCACTGCACTGATTGGAGGATAGCCCCAACAACAGAGGGTGCGGAGCTATAGCACCCTCAGCTTCTGACAAGAAGGTCAATAATGGCGCCCACGCCGGCTCCTCTCCTGGAGCGCACATGTAATTTGCATATGCGCTTGCGGGGAAGAGAGCAAGCGAGACGCCGCCGGCAGCCGACTGCTGCCGAAAGCGAAAGTAAGCCGGCACTTCATGCGCCCGCATAGTAAAAATGCTGCGGCTGTCAGCTGCTTAAAGAAACATATACACCACACACACATATCGTTAAGGAAAGTGAAAAGTATAGTGCCCTCTGAATAAAGCTGTGCCCCAGTCCAAAAATACTCCTGCTCACTCCAGTTTTTTCAATAAATATAGAAAAAAATTCTGTCCAAGCCAGCCCCTGAGAAAAAGTGGGCAAAAAGTGAGGTTCTCCAGAGGTTGCAAGGCTATACCTAGGAGAAAGGGAATATACTCACCTCAGTCAGAAGAACTTACCTCATGAAGTCTTCCTATGAAGTCTTCAGTCAGCTTTCTGTCACCTGCATCACTCCGAGCTACTATGGGCGAGCGAGGCCAGCAGGGAAATAGGGAGACCCGGACCCATGAGGTACAACCCCAGGCGCTGACCGTTGGTGAGAGGGGGTTAACAGCGCATATACGCAATGTCTGTGCCCCCTCAATCGGGAGACAGTGAGCTGCAGTTCCTGAATCCCCACCTGAAAACATGAATGAAAAAGGAATAAAAAACTAACACATCCCTAACTAGTAAAATAATAAAACATGAGACCTGGTCTGGAGAATTCCAGACCATGTCCACCTCCTTCAGACACTAAGCTAAAACTGATTACCTCATGTGCCTGTGGGCGGGTATACCCTGGTGGGAGGATCCAACTTCTCTTGTTGCCATAGTGTGGAACCTCTTAGTGACAGCAGCATACACCCATGGTCTGTGTCCCCCAATGGAGCAGATAGAGAAAACATGTTTTTAAATAAACTGGCTCCAGAAAGTTAAACAGATTTGTAAATGACTTCCAGTACTTATCATCTGCGTAAACTACAGATGTACTACAGAGAAATTTGTAAAGTTCTTTCCTGTTTGACAACAGTGCTCTCTGCTGACACCTCTGTCCGTGTCAGGAACTGTCCAGAGCAGGAGAGGTTTTCAATGGGGATTTGCTTCTAATCTCTACAGGTCCTGACGTGGACAGAGGTGTCAGCAGAGAGCACTTTTGTCAGACTGGAAAGAACTTCACAAATTTATCTGTACTATGCAGCAGCTGATAAGTACTGGAAGGCTTCAGTAATTTACAAATTTGTTTAACTTTCTGGCACCAGTAAATTTTTAAAACATTTGTTTTCCGGTTGTTTCCACTGGAATTCCCCTTTAAGGGAGGGGTTGGAGAAAAGCAGAGGTGTAACTAGCGCCCCTTGTGCCCCTGGCGAGATGCTATATTGGCGCCACCAACCAACCTTGCCCCTGGCCCCAGCCCCCCATCCAAAAAAAGCAAAAAAAGGGGAAAAAGCCCCTTCCCCCAATTAAAATGTATATGGTCCATTTTTCCCATTTCTCACAAAAAGGATTTAAAAAATATAATTAATAAACATATGTGGTATTGTAACATGCGTCAATGTCCAAACAATCAAAATATAATGTTAATGATCTTGTACGGTGAATGGTGTAAGCATTAAAAACATACCAGTATAGTATACAGGATCTGTATACTATTTAAGTGATTATATTCAGTGCCCATATAGCGGTAGATATCAGCTGTACAGAGATCTGTATACAATATGTGATTATACACAGGACATATGGCGGTAGATATCAGCTGTACACAGAATGTGTATACCATATAAGTGATTACAGTTACATCAAGGAACTCACAATTATGTATTTTCTGATCTGCGGCGTCCTCTTTTCTTTTGTTTTCTATCCGGATCAGACAGCCATGTCGGTCTCTTCAGCATCTGCAGAACAATCATGTCAGACTCTGCATTTTTCCAGTGTCCTCCCCTCCTCTACACAATCTTTCCATCTATAGACCCACAAACTGTAATAATGCCCTCCCTGGGGTCCTGCACAGTAAAATGGCAGTTAGGTAGGTAGCCAGGTAAATAGGTAACTAGGTAGGTAGATCAGGAAGCCAGATATGTAGGTAGGTGACTAACCAGGTAGGTAGTTAGGTTTCTAGCTAGGTAGTTAGGCAGCCATGTGTGAAGGCCAGATATGTACATTGTTAAGTAGCCAGGTATGTGGGTAGGTAGCAAGATATTTAGGTAGGTAGTTAGACAGCCAGGTATGTAGGTAAGTAGTTAGGCATCCAGGTATAAAGTAAGGTAGACAGGTTGTTGGGTGAAGTAGGTAGCCAGCGTCCCCCTTCACCCAGTGGCGGATCCAGAGTCTAGTCTCAGAGTATTTTGTGTTAGCAGACAGAAAAAAATGTGTTTCTTACAGAAGTTACAGGTAGGTAATGTCCTCAGGAGGTAGTGGCCCCTAGTAGATCATGCCCCACGGTAGTTAATGTCCCCCAGATGGGTAGTCATGCCCCCTGTAGGTATATCCCCCCAGATAGCTGCCCCCTGTATGAAAACCCCCTATGCAGGTAGTAGGCAGCCCTCCTATTAGTTTGGCAGTTTGGCCCCATATTAGCTAGGCAGGAACATAGTAGATAGTCCTCACATTAGGCAGCATAGTTCCCCCACAGTAGGTGTAGGCAGCAGGTTCCCTCCACAGAAGGCGAAGGCAGCAGAGTTCCCTCACATTAGGTGTACGCTGCAGAATCCTCCCTAGAGTATGTGTAGGCAGCAGGGTCCCACCACAGCAGAGTAGGTGTGGGCAGCAGGATCCCCCCCACAGTAGGTGTGGGCAGCAGAGTCCCCCCCCCCCCCCGAGTAGGTGTAGGCAGCAGGGTTTTTCCCCTCCCCCAGTAGGTGTAGGCAGCAGAGTCCTCCCCACAGTAATTGTAGGCAGCAAAATTCCTCCATAGTAGGTGTAGGCAGCACGGACCCCCACAGTAGGTGTAGGCAACAGGGTCCCCCAAAGTAGGTGTAGGCAGCAGGATCCTCCCTAGAGTATGTGTAGGCAGCAGGGTCCCCCACAGTAGATGTGGACAGAAGAGTACCCCCCCAAGAGAAGTAGGCAGCAGAGTTTTTCCACCTCCCTCCCAGTAGGTGTAGGCAGCAGTGTTCCAACCCCCAGTTGAAAAAAAAATCTATAATGCTTATCTGATGTCCCACTCAGCGATCTTCTCCTCCGGAGTGCATCGGGGCCCACGTCTACCTTCCTGCACAGTGTAGGTGCTGATGAGTGACGTAATCGGCACCTGCACTGCGTGCTGTGTGGGAACGGAGGTCACGTCTCCTCTCTGCAGACCACAGATGCAATTTACAGAGAGGGGATGCCTTCTGCTGTGTGTGCGTGTACCACACATGCTGCAGAAGGCAGCACTGTCTGCCTGGGGATCCAGGACATGCGCCCCGGATCCC